>NC_136494.1:107378864-107386364 GCF_053919585.1 Euprymna scolopes | reverse complement strand
TCAAATGTCTCTTGAACACGTCTTTATAGCGCAGTTTCGATGCGCCTAGGGATCCTGTACCTTCTTTGAGCTCACCAAAGAAAACTGCTTTTGATAGTCTGTTGTCTGACATGCACGTGACATGTCCTGTCCATCTCAGTTGGTTTGTTACGATTATTTCTTCAGCACTGGGACTTTTAACCTTTTCTAGTACTTCAAAATTCGATACATGGTTTTTCCAAGAGATACCCATTAGATGACGGAGGTACCTTTGTTGTATAAGGTTTTATCTCTTGAAGTGGCGTCTCTCTCTCTCTCTCTCTCTCTCTCTCTCTCTTTCTCTCTCTCACACACACACACACACACACGCATATATATATAAAAATTGAAAAAAACACTTTTTTCTCTTTATAGAAATCACTCGAAACAATATATAAAGCCACTTGATGTAATGAGCTAGAAAAATATATTACTTCGGGGTCAAAAATTAGTCCATAATAAATGTTTGATAGATTTCGAGCCGGAAAACAACAATTCTTCTCCTTTTGCCAGAAACATCGATCATGGAATGTGAGAACTAAAGGACAATATAAGAGAAGCGAGAGTTACGCAGCTGTTAAAAGTAAACCCAAGATCCACTTTCTACTCTCCTTACAAATGAGTCACTCCTTATCAAGGCCCAACAGCCACTCGAAGATAAGAGTTAATGAGTTTGTACGGTGGACGGTGAGATAACACCGTGCTGATTAGTAACAGCCGTTGAAACTGGGAATAATTTGATTATTTAATAGGGTCATTCGAGAAGATTTTGTTTACATTAAACTCGATATATATATATATATATATATATATATATATATACTGAGACACATAGAGAGATATTTAGAGAGAGAAAGAGAGAGAGAATACTAATGTGTAACCACTTATCAAGTCCCATAGGCTACTCAATAATAAGTGCTAACGAATTTGTACGATATACAGTGAGACAATATCTTGATGATAGTTAACGATGCTTGAAACTGGGGAAAATTTGATTATTCAAGTGAATAACAAGAAAAATTTGTATGCACTAGACTTTAAAAGACTATGTTATAGTCATCATGGAAGCACCCCATCGGTATTGTGTCTCACAAATAAGAAATTCCAGAACATTTGCTCATAGTAGTCCCGTTTACTTTTAGGTATATATAGAGAGAAAGGGAAATTATTGGAGTGGTCGTAGCTAGACGAGTCTTTGCTGTGAATGTTTTATAGTGAGAACCATAGATTGGAGCTCACTTGAGCACCTATCATGAAAATGATAATAGAGTAGAGAAAGCTTAGCGACATCTTTTCTGTGAGAAAAAGACTGCAGGAATGGGAAGAGGAGATAACCCACTGGATTTCGAAGTCGGCTTTGTACTTTGTTAAGGCGAGAAAGAGTGTTCTGAAGGGCAGCTCCCCTGATCTGGCAACAGAACTCAATCTTTTATCAGTCATTCATCGTTTTCACGCTGCAAGCGATTACTGGTAATGACTTGTGTGAGAACTCCTTGTAACTAAGAATTAATAATTACAACAGCAGTAGCAATAGTAGTAGTAGTAGTAGTAGTAGTAGTAGTAGCAATAGTAGTAGTAGTAGTAGTAGTAGTAGTAGTAGTAGTAGCAATAGTAGTAGTAGTAGTAGTAGTAGTAGTAGTAGTAGCAATATATGTACATCCGCATGGTACAACTACCATTTCAAGAATGCTTCATGCCAATTAACGTTCAATTATTTCCGATAGCTTTGGAGCCAATAAGTGATTAACAAATATACAAACGATACTTAATTCTAAGATAGAATTAAATTTCGAATAATATTAACTTGCTTGATAGAGTTTAGATGTTAAAGCAGAAAAAATGTCAAAACACCAGAAAATAGAAATCACAGTCATTCGTGTCATTTATTCCACGATTAGAATTCGTTAATGGAAACGTTAACATCTAAATAACAAAAGTCTGTTTCCAGCCATTTTTTTTTTTTTTTTTTTTTTTTTTTTTACTCATCATTGTTGGGCGTTTTACACTTGGCGGCCTCCTCGGAATTTTATTCTCTACAAACATTAACCTAATGGCAACACAAGTAACACGGACAATGAAATAGAGACAAAAAGAAAAGAAACATTTTTCTTACATATGTAAACTAGTAGGGATACGTGGCGTAGCCCGGGTTCTTGGATAAGAAAATGGAAGAGTTAATAAAATTTGTTGCAATATATTTCTTTTAGAACTATCTTACATTAATTTTTAAACGTTCCATTTTCCCCGACTGTATCTCTTTCCTTCTCACACACACACACACACACACACACAGACACACATATATATATATATATATATATATATAGTGTGTGTGTGTGTTTACATTCACTTCAGTTAATTTGGCCAGAAATATTACAAGCTTACCTCATACATATAACTATTTTAGCAATAAATAATATAAACGGCACACACACACACACATACACACACATATATATATATTATTTATTAGAAGGTAACAGTTACATTAGCACTAACAACTTCATTGGGGTCATTAGTTCCTACTTTTGAATATCCCAAGCCTGAATATATATATATATATATATATATATATATATATATATATATATATATATATATATAGTCTTTGAAGTTTTTAACCTTTAAAACTATAAAAAAAAATAAAAATTTTTATCATTCGTTAGAAAACCAACGAGTCAGTAAGTCATTCAATCACCTGCAATCACTGCATCAGACTGCTCTAGAATTTACCATAGCACTAATATTTTTTTTTTTTAAAGGGATCATCAGTTGCTTACTATGAAACACTGTTTCGGGGATTTAAAAGCAATTATATATATATATATATATATATATATATATATATATATATATATATATATATATATATATATACACACATATATATATATATATATATATATATATATATATATATATATATATCAAAACCACAGGTTTCCATACCAGTTAATTTGTTGGATAACTTTATTCTGAAAAAAAAACATATATATATATATATATATATATATATATATATATATATATATATACAAACTATTCAAAGATTTCGAGCTTCTCCATTATCAGCAACGCTTGACCAAATGTCAGCGCTTTTTTCTAACAACCACCCGTAAAATATAAATAAAGTATATTTTTTACGCCTGTGTATAACATGTACTAACTGACCTCAAAAGCAAATGAAAATCAGTCTTTTTTGCGATAATCAGTTTGAGGTTTACATACTAAATAGGAAAATGTAACTTTTGTAAGTCCGTTTTTCTTGGGGGTGTAATTTCTAATTCTTAACTGGACACACAGACAGACAGAAATAAGGCTTGCTTTTAAACTATGGACAACTAACGTGAGGGCCCTTCACAAAAAGAATCCCTGCACCATTTTCTTTATCTAATAGTTTAAATTGTAAGCAGCATTTTTAGAGCTATCTTATCTTTTTGTCAGTGAATTTGTTTTATAGAAATTAAAACAATATATCTAAAATAACTTAAAGTAAATTAAATAAAATAAAGATTACTAAAAAAAAAATAACAACTGTTTGTGGAAATAGTTTTATTAATTTAGTGTGTATATATTTTAATAGTGTGAGTCGGTGCGTTAAATTTTTTAAAAAATTGCCTTAATTCAAAAGTTTTTAAATGTAAACACTATTTTCATTGCTAATTTTAATTTTCGTTTGCATGTTTTTTAAATAATCAGGTTTTTATTTAATATACGTTCTAGTGCATGCTAAAAGAATGGTGATGCTAATTCTTTACGTTTATTCTAATTTGATTGTATGAAATATAGGGTTAAATAATATATATATATATTTATATATATATATATATATATATATATATATATATATATAGATAGATAGATAGATAGATAGATAGATAGATGTTGTTTTGTTTTGGTTTTAGCGATATGTTTTGAATGAATACAATTATTTACGAAAGTGCATTTTTACCTAAATGCGAGTTGGGAATAATTTTCCCTTTTAACCAATCCGGTACCCCCACATGAGGAGCAGTATATATATTATTTTTAAAATGTAATTATCCACTGACACGTGTTTCGTCGTCTACGACTCATCAGAGTGGCTGTATCTCTGATGAGTCGTAGACGACGAAACACGTGTCAGTGGATAATTACATTTTAAAAATAATATATATATACAATAATATATATATAGTGGCTGTTTCGCTATATCACAGCTAGCTAGGGCGGCTAGACTAGCTTTCATTCCAAACCAGAAATCGAATCTATAACCACCTTGTTAATGTTCTACTCGCTGGGCTATGTAATGGTCGCTCACAAGCGATATTCACAATGTCTTTATATAAACATTAACAGCCACCCTTAAAGTTCTCCATTTGTTTATTACGTTAAGTACGGGACAGGCAATATTGTTTACCAATCGTGCTCTACCCAGGAAAGCGTGGGTGTTATATATATATATATATATATATATATATATATATATACATTTTTTTTTTTTTTACACAGTGATCACCACTTATCAAGGCCCGGAAGCCACTCAGGGATAAGGGTTATTGCAAGTACATTACGTTAGTGTGGAGATTTCATGGAGTGTTTACTTAAGGGGGCGGTTCATTAGGAATTTGTTAACATTAGACTTGAAGACATCCAAGTTGTAGTCCGGAGGGAAGCAGGCAGACGGAACAGAGTTCCACAGGCGTGCAGTTCTAAGAAAGAAGTTTTGTTCATGGAATCCGCGTTTTGATTTAGGCACAGATATAGAGTGGGGGAAATTTTTCACAGTGGATTCAGCTAGACGGGTGTTTTTCGTGAAAGATTGGCGAGGGGGGACCAGGGATTGGAGTTCAGACGAGCACCTGCCTATCATGCCTTGGCAGAGTACAATATATATATATATATATATATATATATTAGTGGCAAGGCCACAGAGGATACAACCGAAACAGCAAAACTGAAGCTGGCCTAATTATACAAATGTAGGCAAATTTGGGTATATTTTATTGGTTTGAAAATATAGGTGCTTTTTTTTATTAATTGTCATAAAATTTAAAGCATATAAAAGGATCATAGTCTTCAAACAACCTGCAAATTTTCATGTAGAATCATAGAACCCAAAATATTTCAATATTCAATTTAGCTACAAGTATAGATATATCAATATATATATAGATAGATAGATAGATAGATAGATAGATAGATAGATAGATAGATAGATAGATAGATAGATAGATTGATCACTTTTGGGCAATTTTATAAGTTCCAAATCTCAGCGACTATTGATCAGAATTCAACAAATGAAGGCTCGTTGGAAAGGTAATGACCTGAATTGTGTAGTGGGCTATGTGAAATCTGCCCGTAATTTCGAACATTAAAACGATCAGCCATTATTCGGAGTTTACTTTTGGCACATTTTATACAGTCATAACATATTTAATCAATTTTTCCTAGTTTTGCATGTGAATTACAAAATATCTGATATTTCGCCCAAACATCTGGACTTGATCGAGGGAAGACTAAAACTTGCTGCGATGGTTTTAGGTTTTAAAAATTCAAGATGAATTGATGGAAATATATTGAAGGTATTTACAGCTTCTCTTCCAATTGTCATATGAAATCACACTTTATGTCTTTTGATGGATTGATTGTTACTATTTCTTCTCATGAGTTAAGGACATGAAAGATTCACTGATGGATATAATAATTAAGTGATTGATTTTGCGCTACAAAACAGATACTGCGAAGAATTGTAAATGTCAACTGAATTAAAGGAATAAATTATAAGATGGTCAACATCATGAATTTTGGAATATAGTTTTTTGGCATTTATTCAATATATTGCTCTGTAATTACATTGTGCTTTTTAAATAAAGATTGGTATATATTATAAGAATATATATTTCTACAGAAATATATATATATATATATATATGTGTGTGTGTGTGTGTGTGTGTGTGTGTGTATATATATATATATATATATATATATATATATATATATATATATATATATATATATTTTAAAATTAAATTCTTTTATTTTCTTTTTCTTTGTAATTAAGAACAGATAAAGAAAACATTGGTTTGTTTATTTCTAGTATAATCAATTGGATGCGCGTAGTGTAAATACTGGCGAAGGTATCACTATAGAAGCGAGCTACAATCAAAATAAATGCGCTTGGAATGTAAACAAACTAAATAGTTTATGAAGACCCACATGTTCAGAGAAAGAGAGAGACGAGGGAATGGGGGAGAGAGAGAAAGAGGCGGAAGTAAGTAAGATACTCTGGTGGAAGCAGCCAATCTTCTGTGCGCTTACTCAGAAAATGGGAGGAGTTTATCAGCAAGAAGGTTTCCAATCAGTTTTGAAGGCGCGGCAAAACTTTCTAACCGTACGCAAAGTTAAACAGTAAAGAAAAGCAGAAATTAAAGAAAGTAAATAAAAAGAAAGGAAGGAAAAAAGGAAGGAAGGAAAGAAAAGAAGGAAGGAAGAGATGAAGGAAGGAAAGAAAAATAAAAGAAGGAAAAAGTAGAGAAAATAAATATTATTTAAATTTACTCAATTATTCAGAAAGTTTCTTTTCATTCAACGGATTACCACTGTATAAGTTCATTTGCCTATATTTTCAATCTTTGCTTTAAAACTTTTAAGTTTAAAACTAGCGTAATGCGTGCGTGGGGAGGAGGTAACGTTTGGTGTGGTGAGTTCTCATCATGGATAGTCAAGTCACAGAGTTCAAGAATTAGCCTGAACCATTGTACACACTTTCGGATTAACCCAGTTATGCGCAAAATAGCATTATTGACCTTCGTCTATTAATAAACTTGGAGAGGGATAGGGCGAAACAGTAAACACGTTGCATGACAGTGCACTATGGGATATGCACATTTTACATGTGTGTGTGTGTTCATGTCAACACAATTATACATTCAATCAATAAAATATTTCAAAAGTACACTATATATATGCATTTATATATAATTTCATGCTTTGCATGAATATGTCATATATATATATATATATATATATATATATATATATATATATATATATATATATATATATATATAACATATTCATGCAAAGAATAATTGAATTTCAACAAGGTTGTTGATAGTGCTCAACCCAAAGAGAGCAAATTATTTATATGTTTTTAGTTTTTATGTAAACATAGTCATATCTTGCTACGATGTGCAGACCGTTTCAATCATATTTGATTTCATCAGGCAAGAAAAATTGAATTTTAATTTTTCTTGCCTGATGAAATCAAAATGATTGAAACGGTTTGCACATCGTTGCAAAATAGGACTGTATTTACTTAAAGAATATATATATATATATATATATATATATATATATATATATATATATATATATATATAGCGATGCTCGTGGAATATTTACTTTCATTTTGAAGCCCCCATGCATGACATCGTGCACAACATCATAGCATGTAAATATTGTATGTATATATATATATATATGTGTGTGTGTGTGTGT
>NC_136494.1:107366364-107373864 GCF_053919585.1 Euprymna scolopes | reverse complement strand
TTATGTGTGTGTGTGTTTATGTGCGTATGTGTGTGTTTGTGCGGATGTGTGTATAGTCCACGGTTAATAATATAAATAAAAATAATACAATATTGCATAAAAATAATCAGATATTTTAATTGCTACGAATTATAACTTCGATGTAACATAATTATGCCGCTAAATTTGCTAAAAATAGATTATAATTTTTTTAATAACTTGGCAGTACACGTAACTTTCCAAGGTTTGTATACGACCCGACGGAAAATACTGGTAATTATTATCATGATGAACCAATTCTTACTTGCAATAAAGTCTTTTATCAGGAAATTTGAAACGATTTCAATCAAAATATGTATACAAAAATTGTTTGTTACATTAGAAAAATTTTAAATATTTATTTGTTAAATAATAATTATATATATATCATTATTATTATTTTAATCATTATTATTATTATTATTGTTATTATTATTGTTATTATTGTTAATAGTAGTAGTAGTAGTAGTAGTAGTAGTAGTAGTAGTAGTAGTAGTAGCCGTTATTGGTTAACATCTATAAAGCTGAATATAGGATTAACACCATAATATTGAACTACATTTGTTCTTCGTGACAAGAGCAATCTGTATTTTTGAGAATGATAAAATTAATTCAGGAATATGTATGCGTATGATGCTTTCTAAAATACGCATACAATTAAATGCATGCGTTTTGCATAAACGTCAATTAAGTATAATGCAATTAAGTATGGAACTATACAATAACAATGCGAACTTTTTGCAAAATATTAAGTAGTATAATTGTATAGGAAAAATAAATCACACACAAACACAGACAGATAGATAGATAGATAGATAGATAGATAGATAGATAGATAGACGGCTAGTTCATTTTACATTTTGAATTGATTTTTTATTTACAGCATACAAACACACACACAGATATATATATATATATATATATATATATATATATATATATATATATATATATATATACCCAAAAACCTCTGGCCTTGATGGAGGGAAGACTAAAACAACCTGTTATAGTTTATAACAAAAAGGGGAGACTTGATTCCAAATATTTCTCCAAGTTATATCTGCCCTCTTTTGGAAATAGGATACGATTATGAATATCTCCAGTATCAAATAATCCTTATACTTACTACTTTATATATGAAAACCAAAGAGGGGAGATATAACATATTTGGCTTTGATGAAATATCAGATATCTTTAAATTCATATGCAAAACTAGGAAAATAAATGTCTATGATTGAAATATTTTATGGTTATAAAAAGTGCCAAAAATATACTCTGGATGACAAAAGATCACCTTAATATGCGACCTTAAGGGCAAATATCACATAGCGCACAACACAGTTACAAATCATTACCTTTCCAACGAGCCTTCATTTGTTAAATTCTGATCAATAGTCGCTGAGATTTATACTTATAAAATTGTCAAAAAGGCGGTATGTCAATATATATATATATATATATATATATATATATATATATATATATATATATATATATATATACTCATAGATAAATTGAATATTTAAATGCTCATATGTTTAGTATAATCTATATAATGTTGAAATGCTCATATTTTTGGTTCTGTGGGAAGAAACAACATAAAATTTGCAGGCTTTTTGAAGATTATAATACTATTCTATGGTTAAAATTTTATGAAATTGGTAAAAAAAAAGGGACCTATATTTTGAAACCAATAAAATATGCCCAAATTTTCCTACATTTGTATATATATATATATAGTATCCGTAGGCCAGCTTAAGTTTTGCTGCTTTGGGATGAATTTTGCTTTGAGTTTTTTTTGTTTTTTTTTTAATTTTTCTTGGTTGTTTCCCCGATGGGCTTGCCATGCCACTAATATATATATATATATATATATATATATATATATATATATATATATATATATATATATATATAAAAAGAATAAAATGTACATAACTTTGACGTATTAAAATATTAAAAGATCAAAGCTAAACATTTTATAACCATATATTCTTACCATATATATATATATATATATATATATATATATATATATATACATACATACAGATAGATAGATAGATAGATAGATAGATAGATAGATAGAAAAAGAAATAAAGTGGAAACTATATAAAGGAGCATGTTAAACAAAATATAAAGTTGGTCAAGTTGTTATATTACTACTTGATGTGTTTCATTCTCTTGCGACCTTCATCAAAAGGTAAAAATGACAAAATATTGGTTGACTTTCTATAGATAGATACACACATACCTACATATTTAAACATTAAAGATAAATAAATGATACATACCTGCATTACTGTAATTAAAAGTCCCAATGGAATTTAAAGTCCCCTGATTGGAGACAGTCTACACGCACATTCTCTCACTTTGTGGTCAACTGGTCGACTTAACTTCTCTCTACCGAACCGTGTCCGATTGACAACGACACCTGTCGACGAAGGAGCTGCATATATGTTTGCAGATGAAACAATAAAATAGTGTAAACCAACAACAATGTTTCGAATGTGTTTTAATTCTGCAGATACACGTGTGTGTGCCTTGCGTGGTTGTGGGGAATCTTTATTTATTGAAGTTCTTCTGATCCTGGATGACGAATGTAGCGTTTATGACTTTAAAAAACGGCAGAGTGATTATCAACAATTTACAATTATTTATTTGTGGCAACGATTTTATTTATTTTTATCTGACAAATGATTAAGACGTGATCGTAAATAAAAAATATAGGAAACAAATAAAATGTTTTTATTCTTTGGTATTAAAAATTAAAATATCCTCTAACAAAATAAATCGACAGATTAATAAATCATTCGAATAATTAGAATGCAATGATTATTAACTGAAAAATTTAGATAATAAACGGTAATAAAAGTTTAAAGATAATTTGCATGGATTTTGAAAAAGGTACACATTATAGGACTTTACTTTCATTGTCCTTGTTTTTTATTGTTGTTTTTGTTGCTGTTGTTTGTTGTGATACGTTTTAGGAAAAGTCATCTTCAATGTTTGTGTTTAAAATAAAATTATATGCATATATTTTGAATTGCAAATGAATCTATGAATTTCAATTTATTTTTTAAATTAGTTTATAGATGTATTTATGTATAAATGTTATTTTAGTTTTTAGCTTTATCCTTCGACAATATTTCAAATCGAATACCAAATATTGGCTTTCGTACAAAACTTTGAAATTAATTCTACGTAAACATTTTATAAATAAATTTTGTAACTTTTTTTTTTATTTGTCCGTTTTTATGTTTTGGTCTAAATAGATTTGAATGAGTGAAGAATGTTCGGTACGCAATAAAACTTTATTGATTAAAATAAAAATGAAACCAATTTATTTTCTTTGGGGACTTCTTATATAAAGGGAGATAATTAATTTAAACTGATATTTACATATATATATGTATATATATATATATATATATTTTTTTTTTTTTTTTTTTTTTCTAACCGGAAGGACGAAAGTATTATTCTTAGGAGAAATTCCGGTCCATACAAAGTATCTGATTTTTTTTTTATTGATATTGGATTCGAATAATTGATATCAACAATTATTCTTAATCTGTGATTAATTGTATATGTTAAGTTAATGTTAATTATATTTTCTGTATTATAATATGTATTCGGTTTAGTATAAAAGGTCTATGATGTTAGCAAATGTTATTTGTTGGAGAAACCATGTAAAAATCAAGTTCCACGTGTCTTTTTCAGGCGTTCATCATTTTGAAAGAAAGTTTCAGTTACCTTCAAAAACTTTTCTATCCTTTTTTACTAATACCATTTCAGATGGACGACAATCATGCAAACTTGCTGAGAACGTAAAATTAATCCAATAATGTGCCGAAAATGGGAATGGAATTGTTTTGGGGCACCGGTATGTTTGTGTCTGGGCACCCGATTATCACGATACTTGATTATTGTCGCTTTGCGCACCACGGCTGTCGTTGCGTCGGTAAATGGTGAACGTCCACTGGTTCGGCGTCTAAGATCGCGGTCAGTTTTGTTGTGTGACTCGTCCTTGCCGTCGGTTAAGGGAGGGGGTAATAGCCACCCGACGAAGCGTTACGAGTGAACAGGCTAAGGAAGAGTGTCGGGGTATACACACTCGGGACAGTCTCCCATCCTCTCTATCCCGTCCCATACAAAAGTGGAATAGGGTGCGCCTTGGAAAGCATTTAAGCTAGCCACGCCTGTTCATATTGTCTGGAAACATGACCCACCCAAAACCATTTATGGACTTTTTTCTTCTTCCTCCCCTTCTGTCTCGCTCTCGCTCTCGCTCATTCTCTCGCTCTCGCTCATTCTCTCGCTCTCTCTCTCTCTCTCTCTCTCTCTTTGCCTGTCTCTGTCGCCCTGTTTGTATGCTTATATATATAATTCTACCTGGATGTTCTCTCTTTCTTTCTACCATCCTCTTTTTGTAGGCCTTTAATTCTCTCTGTTTTCTCACAGGTCTCTCTCACCCCTACTCTTTCTCTGTACACACACACACACACACACACACACACACACACACACACATACATATATATATATATATATATATATATATATATATATATATATATATATATATAGGGTCAACAACATTGATGAGTTGTATTCGTAGAAAATGTTGTTTATTTATATATATATACTAGCAAAAGTACCCGTCGTTGACTGGGTTCAAAAACAGCTTACAGAAAATGGACTCTGATTTTTTAAAGTATGATAGGTATGGAAAGGAAGGGTTGTAAAGAGATAGCTTAGAATTTGGGAGTATCAAAACCAAAGCAAAATATGATGAAAGTAAAAATAAAATAGATAAACCCCATAATTTATTATACCTGTTCACACTGAAACACTTATCACAATATTCTGTGGATCTATATTAAAAAAAATCTTGTTAAACTTTGTGACATATTTCCATTCTATGGAGGTCAGATGCGAACGAACACTCCACAATTTTATTATACCATATTTCTTCAAACTGAAACATAATTATCAAAGTATACTTACGCAGATATATATGAAAAGTCTTTATTAAAGTTTGTGCCTATTTCCATTCTATGGAAGCCAAGCGCGAACGCAGACCCCACAATTTTATTATACCATCCCTATTTAAGTTAAAACATACTTATCAAAGTATTCTTATGTACATCTATATCAAAAACACATGTAAACATTTTTTTATTAATTTTTAAATTTGTTATTTCCATACTTTGTGGACCAGGGGCGAACGCAGACCCCACAATTTTAATGAACCACCGTTCTGCCAGATCAAACATACCCATTCCTGTGTCTCGACACATCTTCTATCATTATATGTAATCAGTTTTTTAAAATAGTCAACCATACCATATAGGAGCCTATTCGTGACCAGACACATACACACACAGACAGACATTCAGCTTTATATATATATATATATATATATATATATATATATATATATATATATATATACTAGCAGTAAAATACGCTTAAATATAATATTCTTATGAATGCAGATTTCCTATATATTATATTATTTATATTGGACCTAATATATAGTAACGATTTAAAAAGTTTAAAAAATGTTTTAAGTGACTCGTGCGCCACCACCGAGAATCGAAACCAATACGTTTAGCTTACGATTTACTTCTTCTTTTGACGTTAATGCCTGAGCTATGAAGACATGTTTGCTGCAGGGCTAAAAATTAAAACATAGACTAATAGCTATTACATTGCGCATGGATATTCGTAATGCTTCGTTCTACCGTCACCTGGCAAATTCCATTTTTTTAATTTTCAAAATTTTCACCGATTTTTCCCGGCTAAAACAGAAATATAAAGTTTCACATTTGTTCAAATACCTTATATATTAAGTTTCATGTTTGTAGACTAAAAACTGACAGAGGAGTCTGGTAGAAAATTTTTTTAAAACATATATATATATATATATATATATATATATATGCGTTTTAAAAACCTATATATATAGGAAGAAGTTTGTGTTTACTATAAGCTTTTTACGTAAATATTTCGCAAGTATAAATCATGTAGAATATCTGCATGAATATAATTACACGTAATATTTAACTAAAGATGATCATCCCATCAGAAAACCGAAAAAGTTAGTAGGAAATTAATTAAAATAAATGTTTCAAAGAATATGAAAATTAGCAAAATCTTTTGCAGATGAATGCAATTCCACGACACATGTACAGCAAAGTTTTATTTTCTTTTTGCATAAATAGACAAAATAATATAATACTTAATCTTAGTATTTTCTTTAAAAAAAAAAGCAGTGAATTACATTTTTGATTATAAATCACATACTGCAATGACGTAAAAAAAAAGAAAGTGTTATTCCAAATCATACATCCGTTTATCAGATGCAATGCTATAATGGTCTAAATTTAAGAATCTGGCTCGAATTTTTTTTATACATCACTACTCCTATAAATTTGGGGATTTTATGTATTGATATTCATATTAAAAACCCTTCTTTCTATTTAATTATTTATTTGCTTCCCCACTGAGCAAACTAAGCACAAGGCCGTTTTTAATTTAGAGAGTGAGGGGAAAGGCACCAGCTCCCTCGAGAGGGAACTGGATAGTGACAATTGGTAGAAGGGTTTCCCTTACACTGACCAAAACTGGTTGCTCAAGCGCAATGGTCTTATATGTGGAGTTGCCTCCACATATAACTTTGATTGCAGTATCTGCTGGAACAGATACTACACTTTGATAATAATCTTGGCCCAAAGGCCAAGAAGAAAAAGACGAACCTTTTTTTCTGTTTATTTAAAAATAAAATACAACTTTATTATATATGGGTCGTGGAATTGCATTCATCTACAAAAGATCCAGCTAATTTGCATATTCTTTTAAACATTCATTTTAATTTGTTCCCTATTAAGTTTTTTCGGTTTTCTCATCAGATGATCATCGTTAGTAGATTATTACGTGTTATTATATTCATGCAGATATTCTACATAATTTATACTTGCTTAATATTTGCATAAAAAGCTTTTAGTAAACACAAACCTCTTTTTATATATATTTATGTATGCGTATATGTATGTGTTTAAAAGTTTGCCTACCAAACTACTCTGTCAGTTTTTGGTCAACAGTCTACAGTAAATCGTAAGCTAAACGTTTGTGTGTCAATCCTGCCCTGGTGAATAAATATATGCTATTTAAGCACCCATTTGCATGTCGATAGTCTAATGACTCAATCCCTAGAACTAAACATATTAATAAAATATATACATATTATAGTATTAAGGAAAGATTTAAGTACCCGAATAAAAATAAAATGACAACCATCGAATATAAGTTTATATATATATATATATATATATATATATATTTATATATCTTTGCCACGATAATTACCCCAAACATCACCGCATAGGGAAAACATAACTACCAATATACCACGTTTATTTAGATATTATTAATAACGCCCATACATCAATTTAAAATAACTACTAACCCGACCATAAG
>NC_136494.1:107286364-107361364 GCF_053919585.1 Euprymna scolopes | reverse complement strand
GTTGGGCAGCAAGATATCTGTTTACATTACACTTGAACTTTTGAATGTCATTACAGTCGTGGAAGAAGCGGCCTGGGAGGGAATTCTAAAGTCTAGCACTTTGAGTAAGGGCTTAACCGCATCTAGGAATCTCTACAGTGTTGGGGTGGGATTTTGCTACTTCACGGTTTCTCGGCGATATCTACGTCGAGAGAATACAAGTGATTTGCGTTCGTTAGAGCACATTCTATTAAACTTCTTGTAATGTAAATATATATCAATATCTAATGCAAAAATAGTACTTAGCTTAAACATTTAAATCCAGCTTCATGGTATTTTTCGATAATTAGAACTCTGTCAAACAAATTTATTAGCAGGTCACCCGGTATTGCCCGGTTGTAAAATACGCTTAAATATAATATTTTGATTGATGCAAAGGTTGTATTTATTATTATATTATATCGGATCCAATATATAGTAATGATTTAAAAGTAAAAATAAAAAATGACTCGTGTGTCACTACCGAGAATTCAAACCAAAATGTTTCATTTACGATTTACTTTTTCCTTTGACTTTAATGTCTGAGCTATGAAGACATGTTTGCTGCGAGGCTAAAAATTAAAACATGAACAAATAGCTATTACGTTACGCATGCATATCTGTAATGCCGTCGTTCGCAATTGTTCGAATACTTTATATATTAAGTTTCATATGTGTAGACCAAAAATCTGACAGAGGAGTCTGGTAGGCATTTTTTAAAACAAATATATATACGCATCCATAAAAAAATATATATATATATATATATAAAGAGGTTTGTGTTTACTATAAGCTTTTTGCGTAAATATTTCGCAAGGATAAATCATATAGAATATCTGCATTAATATAATTACACGTAATAGTTAACTAAAGATGATCATCCCATGAGAAAACCGTAAAAACTAATAGGGAATTAATTAAAATAAATGTTTAAAATAATATGCAAATAAGCTAGATCTTTTGCAAATGAATGCAATTCCACGACCCATATGTAACAAGTGTTTGTTTTTTAATAAATAGAAAAAAGTGCTTTTAATATGAATATCAATACACAAACACCAAATTTATAGGAGTGCAGATTCTGTTTTCTATATATATTTTCTTTCCTCACTATTTTTTTTAAATAATGTTTGATAATCTAGTTTCTTAATATTTATTGTCAGTTGGTAATCATATTACTGATTTTTATTCAATTAATTATTCTACAAGTTCGATTGATTCCATTTTGTTTGAAAGATGAATTCTTCGTTTTTCACTGATGCACAGTTGTTTTATGTTTTCTTTTTACTTATAATTTTTATTGTATAATGTTTGCACAATAATAATTTATTATGTAATTTCTTCTTTATTACATATTTGATCCATAATAGACAAATATTGATTGGTAGTCACATTTGTTAATTATTTGGTTTGGGGGGGTTTCTGTTTTTTTTTTTTTTGTTTTTTGTTTTTTTTCACGTAATATGTGCTTTAAAAGCAAAGCAAGTATTTCTACATTTTGCTATGATATATATATATATATATATATATATATATATATATATATATATATATATCATAGGAGTCACAACTTATCAAGGCTTGAAGGCCACTCGAGGATAAGGGTTATTGAGTGTACATTAATTAATGGGATAATATCGTAGTAATCGTTAGTAATGGAAATTTGGTAAATTGGATTACTTAAGGAAGCGGTTCATCAAGAATTTGTTTATGTTTGACTTGAAGAAAACCAAGTTGTAGTCAGCAAACGGCAAATCGGCAAACGGAAGAGAGTTCCACAAGCGTGCAGTTCTAATAAAGAAGCTTTGTTCATGGAATCTACGTTTCGATTTAGGCACAGTTAAAGAGTGGGGAAAATTATTGACCATAGTTTTTGTTTTTTTAAATAAATGTATTTGGTTTTTAAATTCATGATTTCGTATTTTCTTTAAAGCATAATTTACAGTTTATACTATTTATATTATTTATATTGCACGGAGGAACTAATTTAAACATTTGTCTAATTATTTTTTCTCAAGTATATTTAGACATTGTAGTTATATTTTATATTGTTCACTCTGTATCTTTTTTTTCTGCGACTTCGATGTATACGTTTTATTCACTGTGACTTTTTGTTCACTGTGACTTTTTGTTCACTGTGACTTTTTGTTCACTGTGACATTTTGTTCACTGTTGACATTAAAAATTACTGTTGCTTTGTATGGCATTAGCTTTTAAATATCTATTCATTATTGTGCAATTATTTTTTATTTTACAATTACATCAGTCATTATTATTATCATTATCATTATTATTATTATTATTATTATTATCATCATCATTATCATTATCATTATTATTATGATTATCATCATCATCATTATCATATACATCATCATCATTATTATTATTATTATGATTATTATTATTATTATTAACACTTATGATTAATATTACTGTTTCTGTTGTTAATTATTCTGCATTGTGTTGATTTTTTACCAATCCATGCGCATTTCCATTAAACTACACTTGACTTTGTGTTTGCCATGGAGAAGAGGTAAATAAAATAACTACGTTTAATGCTCTTCGTATTAGATACTTTTAAATATCTTATTGTTCTTAGGGAAACGTTTATATTTCCTAATCGCCTTCGTTTACTTCGCTTTCTTTTCACATCCTACCTATTTGTCTGCATAATTCTTTCTCCATTCACACTCCTTCTTTCTTTCTTCCTTTCTTTCTTTCTTTATCTCTCTATTATCTATATCTATTCTCTAGTATCTCTTTACTTTTTTATTTCTTCTTCTTCTTTTTCTTCTTCTTCTTCTTATTATTATTGTTGTTATTATTATAATTATTATTGCTATTATTGTTATTTTTATTATTGTTATTATTATTATTATTATTGTTATTGTTATTATTATTATTGTTGTTGTTGTTATTATTATTATTGTTATTATTGTTATTATTATTGTTATTATTATTGACATTATTGTTATTATTATTATTGTTGTTATTATTATCATTGTTATTATTATTGTTATTGTTATTATTATTATTGTTATTATTATTATTGTTGTTGTTATTGCTATTGTTATTATTATTATTGTTATTATTATTATTATTGTTATTATTGTTATTGTTATTATTATTATTATTATTATTATTATTATTATTATTATTATTATTATTGTAATTGTTATTGTTATTGTTATTATTATTATCATTATTATTATTATTATTATTATTTACTCAGTAGGAGCTCTCACATCAGTCATCACCAGAGATTACTCACTGGCAATAATCGGTGGTGTTCTCTGGAGTATGGGTCCCCAAACAAGTCTCCCCAGATTTCGAGTATAATCCAACTCTTTTAATACTTTTTTGCAAATGAATTTGCGTTATCACATCAGCTGCTTACCATTTATTTCTCACTGGCAATGATCATTAGTCCTCAATGGAATTTGGAGACAATAAGTCTCCTCAAAACCCAGCACTTTTTCAGTGGATGTCTAGTTAGTGCTGTCTCTCCTTGGGCTTTCCATCTTCATTGACTCTACGCAGTTGTTTTGTCTGGTATAAGCCGAGAGAACCAGTTCATCATCATCATCATAATCATCATCATCATCATCATCTTTTTCACTTTATTTAACTGACAAAACAACATATTTCAACAAGCCATGCACAAGTCACAAGATATTTACAACTATATACAGTCAGAATGTTTCGCTAAGGTCACGTTAAACCTTGCATATGGTGTGCATCAAGCCGATTACGACGATGTCAAATGTCTGGTGGTGCTGGCGAAAGACCACGACTTGACACTGCTATGAACACCAACAAACAATAGGTAGATTTAAATAGTCGTTGAATATATTGTAGGCCAGACTCAGGTCTCATCGCACCCGAAACAGCTCAAATGAGAACAGATTTCATCTTAGAAACTATTCTTTGTCGATAACTGTGGAGATTCTCGTCACCATCCTGGTTACCAACCCTTGAATACTGATCAGGTGTACGGTATCTTTTTTTAAGATAAAGATTTGTTGCTTGGGCTGCATAGTCAAGAATAGGCCTACTAAAGTTATGTATTTTTCTTCTTCTTCTTCTTCTTCTTATTATTATTATTATTATTATTATTATTATTATTATTATTTTCTTTTGCTATCTGCTTCTCCGTTTCAGGTTTTCCCCATTTATCCTCTCTCTCTCTCTCTCTGTCTCTCTCTCTCTCTCTCTCTCTCTCTCTCTCTCTCTCTCTATTTCTCTCTCTCTCTCTATTATTATTATTATTATTATTATTATTATTATTATTAATCTCTTAATATATCCATATCGCTTCACGCCCCTTTCTTCAAAGCTCGTTGCCTCCTTCTCATTGCATTTCTGTTCAATTGCCTATTTTTGTACGTCAATATTTAATCGTTCTGTCCCCTTCCTGCCTATCTATCTGTTTGTCTTCCTCTCTTTCTCTTTCTCTTTCTCTCTCTCTCTCTCTCTCTCTCTCTCTCTCTCTCTATATATATATATATATATATATATATATATATATATATATATATATATATATATATATATATATAGTCTGTTTATTATACAAACATTATTGGTTACATATATGTTTTAGTGGAATCTTAAATCAAAGAGACCACCTCATCATACCATTTTTTCTAATTTATTTTTATTATTCGTTTCCGACATGTTTTTATTTATAACATATCAGGCGTTCAATAAAAACACACGATTGTACTTTCATTAATCATCACGACTTTCCATCTCTCTCTTCCCCCTTCTATCTCTCTCTCTCTCTCTCTCTCTCTCTCTCTCTCTCTCTCTCTCTCTCTCTCTCTGTAAATATATATATATATATATAATGCTTGACTTTCTTATGTAATGTCGTGCACACACATACGTGCACACACATACGTGCACACAGAAACATACACATGCAATCGCTAATTTCGTTTACGCTCCGCCCATTACAACTGCGTTTAGTTTAAACGCTATCTTAGTAAAAATGCGTTCGTCTGTGGAAGCCCTTCAATGAAACAATTTGAGAGACCGTCGACGGTTGCTTATCATACAAGTGATCGGTATATTTATTCTGAAATTAAAAAATAATAGTGGGTGAATTTCAACCCTTTAGATGAGCAGATAAATGCACGCATCCTTATAGAGTGGCACATACAGAAAAAAAAGTGGAATTGATTTCCCAAACAGAACAGTTTTGCAATAATTACGAAGATTAAAATCAAGATGTAATTCTACTAAATTTTATGTCTAGAATCCTTATTTAAATTTTCATAAAAATCTACGGCATGATTTACATTCTAGAAAATGTCTAAATTATGAAGATGTCTTCAGAATATATTGAAATTCGGGGTATCTTGCTTCATTGAGGTCTATTGACTATAGATTAAATTCAATACAAATATGAAATACTTTCATTTCCAGATGGTAACGAAAGTCTCATTAGTGTTAGGACGATTAATCATAATCGGAATCGGGAATCGATAAAATCCGAACATTTTGGGGTATCGGAATCGGAAAAATATGTGCCTATTTTCCGATGTCAAAACGATTATTTTAATTGTCTTTTTTATTAGAATTTTTTTAAAAAAGAAGTTCCACTGTCGGTTGATGAAATAATAAATATTCATTGATTTTAAACTACCGGTAAATCTAAAACCTATAGATAATCCTCAAAGTATATCTTTACGTCTGCGAAAATATATACACACTTAACATGTTTTTTTGTTTTTTTTACGGTAAGCAGTAAAAAATATAGTATATGGTATATAGGGAATTCAAACATGTGAAAAACTTTTTAATCGGTTTTCATCCGGAAAAAGGCAGCTAAGCAGTTGAAAAATTAGTACTTGGGATTCATCGGATTTTATTTGTTTGTAAACTGTTTCTCGAATGCGCATGCGGAGCCGTGTAAAATGACAGTTTCATTATGATAAGATTAAGTAGGTCCGAAAACATTTTATATATAGGATGTGTCCAGCTGGTCTAATGGTTATCGTACTGACCTCGTTGTCTCTAGGTTTTAGTTTCGATCTTAATTCGAGTATTTTCTTTAAACTTACAAGAATTGAACTGTTTAGAAAAAAAACATAATACTCGCACGCACGTATCAGTTTCTGTATGAATTAAAATATAATATTAATGCGTATTTTACGACAGGGCAACGCCGGGTGGCCTGCTTGCTACTAATAAAACAAATATTTTTTTAGATCTTTTGGATTATTCTGACTTCTGTCTTATCTTCAATGTTTCGGCCGATGTAACTCCGACCTTCTTCAGGTGTATCTTGTCGAACTCAGGAATCTTTCTGCCGAACTCTGAAATGTACCGAGAATTTAGAAATGGATATTTTATTTACTCCATGGAGCTAGCATGCTCTTGTTCCGTCAGCCATGACTGGATAGAAGTTTTAAGTAATTCGCAGTTGTATTCTTAGTATCGTCTGTACTGAGGATTGTATCTTCAAGCCCAAGGAAAGTATCATGTACACCTGAATGTTATTAAATACTTCATCCAATACGCCACGGCTTATTGCAGATGTCCGTAAAGACCCAACGCAAAACGGATAAAGGTCGGGGGTTATATCACAGAAAGGTTGTGTGAATAAGAAATAACATATAATAATAAAAATATATAACATATAATAATAAAAATATATAACATATAATAATAAAAATATATAACATATAATAATAAAAATATATAACATATAATAATAAAAATATATAACATATAATAATAAAAATATATAACATATAATAATAAAAAATATATAACATATAATAATAAAAATATATAACATATAATAATTAAAATATATAACATAATAATAAAAATATATAACATATAATAATAAAAAATATATAACATATAATAATAAAAATATATAACATATAATAATAAAAATATATAACATATAATAATAAAAATATATAACATATAATAATAAAAAATATATAACATATAATAATAAAAAATATATAACATATAATAATAAAAAATATATAACATATAATAATAAAAATATATAACATATAATAATAAACATATATAACATATAATGATAAAAATATATAACATATAATAATAAAAAATATATAACATATAATAATAAAAATATATAACATATAATAATAAAAATATATAAAATATAATAATAAAAATATATAACATATAATAATAAAAAATATATAACATATAATAATAAAAAATATATAACATATAATAATAAAAAATACATAACATATAATAATAAAAATATATAATATATAATAATAAACATATATAACATATAATGATAAAAATATATAACATATAATAATAAAAAATATATAACATATAATAATAAAAATATATAACATATAATAATAAAAATATATAACATACAATAATAAAAATATATAACATATAATGATAAAAATATATAACATATAATAATAAAAATATATAACATATAATAATAAAAATATATAACATATAATGATAAAAATATATCACATATAATAATAAAAATATATAACATATACTAATAAAAATATATAACATATAATGATAAAAATATATAACATATAATAATAAAAATATATAACATATACTAATAAAAAATATATGACATATAATAATAAAAATATATAGCATATAATAATAAAAATATATAACATATAATGATAAAAATATATAACATATAATAATAAAAATATATAACATATAATAATAAAAATATATAACATATAATAATAAAAATATATAACATATAATGATAAAAATATATAACATATAATGATAAAAATATATAACATATAATAATAAAAATATATAACATATAATAATAAAAATATATAACATATAATGATAAAAATATATAACATATAATAATAAAAAATATATAACATATAATAATAAAAATATATAACATATAATAATAAAAATATATAACATATAATAATAAAAAATATATGACATATAATAATAAAAATATATAACATATACTGATAAAAATAAATAACATATAATAATAAAAATATATAACATATAATAATAAAAATATATAACATATAATAATAAAAATATATAACATATAATAATTTAAATATATAACATATAATAATAAAAAATATATAACATATAATAAAAATATATAACATATAATAATAAAAATATATAACATATAATAATAAAAATATATAACATATAATAATAAAAATATATAACATATAATAATAAAAATATATAACATATAATGATAAAAATATATAACATATAATAATAAAAATATATAACATATAATAATAAAATATATAATATATAATAATAAAAATATATAACATATAATGATAAAAATATATAACATATAATAATAAAAATATATAACATATAATAATAAACATATATAACATATAATAATAAAAATATATAACATATAATAATAAAAATATATAACATATAATAATAAAAATATATAACATATAATGATAAAAATATATAAATATAATAATAAAAAATATATAACATATAATAATAAAAATATATAACATATAATAATAAAAATATATAACATATAATAATAAAAAATATATAACATATAATAATAAAAATATATAACATATAATAATAAAAATATATAACATATAATAATAAAAATATATAACATATAATAATAAAAATCAGAAAAGTAATCCAAATAATCCAAATAATCATCTCAAAAATTCAGAAACATGAATTAATTTTTTTTAATTATTTTTTTTAAACGACTTTGTTGCACTTTGAAAATATATTAATTGCTTATTTTTATTAATGATAAATTAATCATTTAATTTTTTTTATTTTTCCACATTTTAGTACGTCTAATATTAAAGCTCTATCTATAATATTGAGTAATCTTTTATCAAGATAGGATCTAATATAAAATATCTATATTGCTATTATATATACATATATGTGTGTGTGTGTGTGTGTGTGTGTGTGTGTGTGTGTGTGTGTGTGTGTGTGTGTGTGTGTGTGTGTGTGTGTGTGTGTGTGCGAGGTGCCTTCAAAATGTTTCCAGATATTTTTTGTACAGGCATTTAAAATTTTCGTAGACTTTCGAAAATTCAGTATGTAATTGCTATACATCTTATGGGTATGACTGACCAATTTTTATGATTTCCGGTTCAAAGGAACAGCTACAACAGGAATTGAAATACACCCTACTAAAGCCTGATTGTCATAGACGGTGAATTTCAAAAATACAATCTGGACGTGACGACACTTTAAAAGAACGATATGCAATAAAACTTTGATTAAAACTTGGAAAAATGGCACAGAAAACGTATGAAATACTTCAGATTTCTTTTATGAATAAGGGCTGTTCTTTGTCCATGGAGACAATAAGTGCACAGTTTGATGTCAGTGTGGAAACTGTGCACACCGTTATTCTTTAGGGATTGAAGATGCAAAAAATTTGTGCGAAGTTTGTTTCAAGGATGCTCAGAGAAAATCACAGACAGACCAAGATGTGCATCAAGACAGTTCCTCACCCTCCCTATAGTCCAAACTTTGCTCCCTGTGACTTTTTGTTATTCCCTAAGCTCAAGGAAAAGCTTGGAGGTTATCGTTATGAGACAATTGAGGAGAAGAAAGAGACTGTGACAAGGATCATTGACACACTTACACCAGAGGATTTCCATTGAGGCCTCCGAGAAGTTGTTGTCACGCTACAACAAGTGCAACCGGACGAGATTACTTCGAAGAGGACTAGAGTTTCATGCGTGCACTATCAATAAAAGTGCCCATACGAGAAATGTCTTAAAATTTATTGACGGTACCTCATACATATATGTGTGTATGTGCATGTGTGTGTGTTTATATATGAGTAGTGGGGGGGAGTTCGGTCTTGTTGGGTCGTAAAATACGCTTAAATATATTTTAATTCATGCATATTTCATATTTATTATTACAGAGCCAATTCGTTATTGAATATTATATTGTACCTAAACAATGATTTTGGTGCCATTAGCTAGAATCGAAACCAAAACATTTAGGGTTCCAGCCGTGTCTTCTACCGGAGCTTTAGACTTAGAATGGGTCCTTTATAACAAATGGATACCATTTGGTATGAAACACTCATTCTAAGTCAACGGGCTATAACTTTTTCTCACTTTTCACGGGTTAATGTATCTAGTATTTATTGTTTCAAAAATAATTAAATGTAATGTTAACTAAATAGATAACATAATCGCTGTATTTATTTTTTAAAAAAATTAGCTGACACTCACAGCTAATTTTAGGAAAACAAGGCGGATAGCAATTAGTCGCGTGCTCTCGTGTAATGAATGAGTGCGTGAATGTAGGATTGACATGAAATTCTTAATGCATCTAAAACCAAACTCCTATCCTTACATCATCAACGCTTTGATCCCCATCTGGCATCAATTGGGATGGATGGCTCTCGTCTGGGAGAGGCCCTGTGTTTTGACAAGCTTCTGGGTTTGACCTTTACTCCTGATCTGAAAGTGAACACGTACATCAAGTCTGTTGCCAAGGTCACTGGAAAGATGGTGAGATCCTTCTACCGCTCCAGAAGATATCTCACTACTGATGCAATTCTCTATCTATATAAAGGCCAAGTACGTCCAAGGATGGAATACTGCTGCTATATCTGGGCAGGAGCTGCGAAAAACAGCCTATCTTGCCTTGACAGAGTATAAAATAGACTTCATGGCTTAGTGGGGGATGCCCTTTTCTCTACCCTGCAACCTCTCTCCCACAAAAGAGACGTTGCGAGCCTATCCTTGTTTTATCGGTGTTTCCATGGCAGGTGCTCGTCTGAACTCCAATCTCTGGTCCCCCTCGCCAATCTTTCACGGAAAACACCCGTCTAGCTGAATCCACTGTGAAAAATTTCCCCCACTCTTTATCTGTGGCTAAATCAAAACGTGGATTCCATGAACAAAGCTTCTTTCTTAGAACTGCACGCCTGTGGAACTCTGTTCCGTCTGCCTGCTTCCCACCTGACTACAACTTGGATGTCTTCAAGTCCAACGTTAACAAATTCCTAATGAACCGCCCCCTTAAGTAAACACTTCATCAAATCTCCACACTAACGTAATGTACTTGCAATAACCCTTATCCCTGAGTGGCTTCCGGGCCTTGATAAGTGGTGACCACTGTGTAAAAAAAAAAAAAGATAAACTAAAATGGCCGAAAAATGGGCTGAAATTACTTAAATAAATAAACAGTAAATGACTTAGAATGACTTTAATGAACTTAAGGATGAATTGAATGACCTTAAGAATGACTTAAATGCTTAAAAAATAACTGGAATCCTTCAAAACAACTTGAATGATCTGGAGAATGACTTGAATGGCTTTGAGACTGACTGGTTGTAAAATGGGTGATCATTTTACATTAAATTAATACAGAAAAGTGATCCCCCACTTTATATCACAAAGTTACAAACATAAATACAGCATGTAGTAAGGACAGATACTACACTTTGATCTTGGCTAAAAGGCCAAGAAAAGGGTATTTATTTGCTCCCCCATCGAGCAAATTAGGCACAAGGCCGATTTTTAATGTGAGGAGTGAAGGGGAGATAGGGGACCAACTCCCCGGGGAGTAGGGGAACTGGATAGTGACAATTAGTATGAAGGGTTTCCCCTACATTGACCAAGGCCAAGAAAAGCTTTAAAGGCTAAGAACAGCATGTATTAACAACAGACCTTTGATCTTAATCAAAAAGGCCAAGCACAAAAGTGTTACGGACAGACCGACCGACCAACAGACCGACGGACCGACGGAGTGACTTATAGAGTCGCTTGCACGCGACTAAAAAGAAATACAGAGATTTATTATTTAAAAGAGAAATATTATTAGTGAATCATACAGATTGATGTAGAACGCACCGTGGAACTTTTACGAGATTACGCTAATTTTTCCTTATTATCGGTAATGAATCGAGGAAACAAAATCGCAACTACAATTAAAATCTTGGCAGATGCGTATCCTTTATTTCCGATGCGCACTACTAGTTTCAACGGTTGTAGAGAAGCGGCCTGTAAATGGTGACGATAAAAAAGGCAGCCGAACGGGGAAAGGAAATACAATTAATATTAAGTATTAATAATAAATGACATTATATAGTCTTAATACTAATACTATATAGTCATTAATAATAAATGAGATTAGATAGTCATAAAGCGATCACCTTTTGAATAGATTCATCGCACAATTATGAAAGGTCCGTTATTTCATGTTTATTGATACAATACTTGATATTGATCGATTATCGATTGATTGATGAAAACTGTGTACGGGTTTAGTCCTTTAGCTAACTGGAACATTAAGGTGAACCCCAATGGGTCAGTTAATCTTTATTTATTTGCCTCCCGATAAAGGCATAAGTTAAATACAAGGTCATTATTTATTGTCAGGAATATGCAGTTCACCAAGAAATAGAAAGTTCAAAATTGACTTCTCCTATTTATTTGTCTCCTCCCCTACACACGAGGTTAGGGAAAAAAAGACACAAGCTCGAATTTTAACCACCCCACTCCAAAAGGGCATTTTGGCGATCGAGTATATTTGCCAGCCAAAATGACTTTCGGTTTTTGAAACATGTCGCAAGTAAAAAGTGTCACTTAGTCTAACTTACGAATGAAACATACTTTTCGACAAATATCATCTATTGGGTTCGTAATTATTATGTAGTTTAATTATGTGTGAACAAATACCCATTTTATTTTCATTTGGTTTATTTTAATTTATAATGTGTGAAAAATTCATATTTTTTTAACTATGTTAACATTCATTTGCTTTTCTTTTTATCATATTTTCTTATATATAAAAACAAATTATTTTACTTTCAGTATTAATATTTTCTGTAAAGATTTTTCTGTAAGTAAACATATTAACTTGAGAAACATATGTAAATAAACCTATTTACTTAAAAACAAAGAAATAAACACATTTACTTAATAAACACATGTAAATAAATATATTTGCATTAAAAAACACATGTAAATATCATATTTACTTCCAAAAAAACACACGTAAATAAATATATTTATTTAAAAAACATATATAAGTAAATATATTTATTTTAAAAAAACGCATGTAAATAAACATATTTACTTTTAAAAAACACACGTAAAAACATATTTATAAAAAAAATCGCATGTAATTTAAAATATTTATTTTAAAAGAACACATGTAAATAAACATTTTTACTTTAAAAACACATGAACATATTTATTTTTAAAAATTACATATAAATAAACATATTTATTTTAAAAAACATGTAAATAAACATTTTTACTTTAAAAACACATGAACATATTTATTTTAAAAAATTACATATAATTAAACATATTTATTTTAAAAACCACATGTGATTAAATATATTTACGTTAAGAAAACACATGTAAATAAATATATTTATTTTAAAAAAACACACATAATTAAAAATATTTACAGTAAATAAATTAAAGTAAAAATAAAATTATTTTAGCAAAAAATAACATTAAATAAACATGTTTATTAAAAAAACAATGTAAAAACTATTTATTCGAAAAACATTTATTTTATAAAAACACATGTAAATAAACATATTTATTTTAAAACACAACTAAATAAACATTTACCTTAACAGAACACATGTGAATAAACATATTTAATTTAAAAATCACAGGTAAAAAACACACTTTCTTTAAACACACACACACACACACACACACACACACACACATATATATATATATATATATATATATATATATATATACATTTACTTTAATAAACACATGTTAATGAAAATATTTATTTTACAAAACATGTAATAAACATATTTATTAAATAAAGCACATATAAATAAACATATTTATTTTTTAAAACACATATAAATAAATATATTTATTTTTTAAAAATCACATATGGAGGAATATTTGCTTAAAAAATCATATGTAAATAAACATATTTACTTTTAAAAAGTATATGTAAATAAACATATGTCTTTAAAACATGTAAATAAGCACATTTACTTTAAAATATTACATTTAAATAATATATTTACTTTAAAAAAACGCATGTAAATAAACATATTAACTTTAGAAAAACGCGTGTAAATTTTTTTTAAACACACGTAAGTAAACATACTTATTTTTAAAAAAATAAAAATATGTTTTATAAAACAC
Organism: Euprymna scolopes; assembly: GCF_053919585.1. NCBI lineage: Eukaryota > Metazoa > Mollusca > Cephalopoda > Sepiida > Sepiolidae > Euprymna > Euprymna scolopes. The sequence goes on along the minus strand of NC_136494.1, from coordinate 107,347,169 downwards.
ATGTAAAGAAACATACATACTTTAAAACATGTAAATAATCATATTTAAGTTTAAAAACACATTTAAATAAACATATTTATTTTAAAAACACCTACAAATGAACAAACACATTTATTTAAAGAGAACAATATAAATAAACATTTATTTTTTTTAAAAAATCGATATTTACTTAAAAAGAAACACATGTAAATAAACATGATTACTGTTTTAAAATACCTGTAAATAAACATTTACTGTTCACAAACACATGTAAATAAACACATTTATTAAATAAAAAAAACACATGTAAATAAACAGATCAACTTCCATGTATTTTTATACTTTGAGCTACATTTACTTGGATATCATCAGATTAAGTAGCACCATAATTTCGAAAAGGTACGAGTAAATTACGCACGACTAAAGGTACGACTACTTGCTATTGCTAATTTGACGAATTAAACAACTTGAATCAGTCGTTCGGGTAATCTGAGCTTTTCAGCGCAAAATGTTCTTGCAGTATTATTGTAATAAACAATAAAATGAATTTAGTCACAATTTTCATCCGAGAGTTCCTTTCTTTCTACAACTAGCTTTTTAGGTACATTTTTACGACCATTTGGCGCCGACGGACCAAAATCGCCTGAACCAAAGTTGTTTGAATAACAAATCACTATTAACAGCATAAATTCACCGTATGTTAGTCGTGCCTGATTTAGTCGTACATAAATAGTAAAACCCTAAGTTATGTAATTAGCTTATGCAAATTTTAATATTCTAATATATAAAAATGTATAAAAATTACATTCTGTTCGACAGATTAAATGTTTTCAAATTGCTTTCAACTTTCAATGAGCCACGGAGTAATTCATTCATTTTTTTTTTTTTTTTTTTGCAACTAATATTCAAAGATTAAGATGATTGGCTTGTGTTATTTATAAGACTAGCCGGATCGCTAGTCTTGGGTTGTTTGAATCCGTATAATTATGCGTGCCCACATAATCAGACGTAAACAAAAATAGTCTATTGTATTTTTTTAATAACAAGTAAGTTGAACGATAAGCAACAATGTTTATTCTCTAGTGACAATACTGACAGCAAGGAGGGATCACAATATGGCTGAGATATGATGTTTTCGCTATCCTGCCCGCGGTCGCTTCTTCTCTCGTTGTTTGCTGTCTCCCTTTTTAATGGTACAGATAACGTCAGAACATTCCTCCATGCTCTTTTTGTTTATTGTATTAATGTCGATCAGTCCTGCTCATCCAAATTCTGTGCCTCCCATTTTGGACTTCTTGGCGTCATTCCCGGCGCCCCTCGATCCCGAATCGCTGCCCTGATCGCCCCTCCTGGAACCGGACTCTACTGACGTCATCCTTGCAAGCCCATGCGGGTGACTGTCCTCTCCAGAACCACCTCTGCCACCTGCAACTCCACCCTCCTCTGTAACACTTGTTTACGAAGAAACTTAATTGCATTCTGGTTGAGTTAATTTGGCAATTTAATTATCTATTTTAAAAGGCCTTTTCTTTAATTTCGTTTTAATTTACGCCATATTATTTTTATATCGATAAATGTTTGATTAATCGTAAATAAATAATTCTAATCTGTAAGTTACGTAGTTGCGATTAACATAGTTACACTTGTTAAATTCTCTCTTAATAGAACATACAATACGATATCAAACATATTTTAATAGGGAGCAAATTATCGCCCACATTTGGACAGACACACAAAAAAGAATGTTAAAACTAAACACATTCAAATCGGTAATATATATATATGTGTGTGTGTGTGTGTGTGTGTGTGTGTGTGTGTGTGTGTGTGTGTTTGGTGTTTGTGTGTGTATAGTGTGTGCATGTATGTATGTTTGTGTGTATGTATGTATGTGTATGTGTGTATGTATATATTAACGATTTGAATGTGTTTAGTTTTAAAATTCGTTATATATATATATATATATATATATATATATATATATATATATACATATATATATATACTTTAGACGTACATAAATAGTAAAATCTTAAATTAAATTATGTAATAATTATAGTAAAACCCTAAATATATACATATATATTAGTGATGTAACGATTTTAAAATATTTCCGGATTTATATACAAATTCTCGATTCCGAAACAATTACCGATTCCGATTTCAGTTTTTTTCAAAATCACTAAATATTTAATTATAGAGTTGTTTTACTTTGGATTATAGTAATAACTCATGTGATAAATCTTAATGAACGTAAAAATGCACTCGTATACATGACCTATACATTTTAATTTTGTTTGTAGCTTAAAATCAATGCATATTTATCATTTTATCTTTAGTAGCAGTCATGGAAAATTAAATTTTAAACAAAACCAAACCAAATAATAAACAATTATAAGAATTGATTTTGGCATCGGAAAGTAGGCACAATTTTTCCGATTCCGATACCGATTCTGATACCTTAAAAACTTCCGATTTTCTGGATTGCCGATTCCGATTAATCGTCCCAACACTAATATGTATGTATGTATCGGTTTCTTCATTATGAATAACTATAGAAAAGATCAAAGTGTATTATCTGTTTGTCAGATGCTGCACTGCAATTACTTGTTCTCTTTCAGTGGAGAAGAAATCCTTCACGATTGAGACAATCTTTATTTTTGTTCCTTTTCTCCACGTTTAAAAATGATCCTGGTGTCTAAATCTCTCCCGTGGGGAAGCAAAGTAAATAGGAACTATAGAAAAGACGAAATCATTTTGTCTAAGGTGATTGTACTTTGTAATGACTACCGATCGAAACAACGTCACGTCAGTGTCGTCGCTTTAGTATACAGTACAATTATATATATATATATATATATATATATATATATATATATATATATATATATATATATACCTTAAATGGATGATGTCACAGCAGGTATTGTTTATGACGTCATATATTTACAGATTACAACTTATTTGTAAAAACGTGATTAACAACCATCGTTAAAGTTAAGAGATTGTCACGGGTGGTCGAGGCAACTAATAATTTTTGGGTTATCAAAAATAAATTTTGAGTATTTGTTTATTTAATTTTTACGAGTTGGGGTTCATTTCGCAGTGTAATCTGATCGCCAATAATAAAATTCCCGACAGAAGGCGGAAGAGAAAGCCGTCCGACATGAACGTCATTCAGGTACGGGAGCGTCGGGGAGGCTTCCTTTCTTTTATTTCCGCACAGTAGTGCCTCGTGCTTCTCTTGTGGTTGTGTTGTTGTACCATCACTGGTAGGGTACTGTAGGCCTACTGCATCCCTCTTCCATCGCCGGTCGCCCCAAAACAAGGAAGGGCTAGGGCACACATGTCAAGCAGCTACAAATGTCCCAGATGGCGTGACGATGGGGACCACTTCATAGACTGGTTTTGCTTTTTTTTACCTCACCAAGGGTGACGCCCCACTTCCCTGTAGAGACAATCACAGCGACACACACACACACACACACATGCGCACGAGCTCTTCTATCGCCGACTAAACAAGGTGCGTATACACGCACTTCCTCATAAACTGAAGAACGTATTTGCATGACATTCATATACATACGGCCAAACACACACATACAGATACACATACAAATATATGTGTGTATGTGTGTATGTATGTATGTATGTATGTATGTATGTATGTATGTGTGTGTGCGTGTGTGTGTGGGTGGATAGCTCAATATACAAATTTAGCGTTTTTATTTTGCTAAAGGCACTTTTCTATCTATCAACGGAACAGTCGGTTTGTGGGTGACTACATATATGCCTTCAACCTTTCTTCAGTTAAACACTGGTACGAGAAGCTGCTATTATTGATGAAACAACGTTCTAAAAAAGATAGTATTTATGGACAGTAATATTTCTCTTCCTCGTGACTTGTGAGAATAGCACAATAAATGGAATCTGAGACTATCAAGAAAATCCGATTTCAATAATAACCTGAAGACCTTGCCTTAGTTTTCTAGCCACATTGAGGGATTGTGATAAAGCCAAACAGTGCCTCTATATGACTTATATGGTAACATATACTCAACATTGCCCAGAATTCGTGCAGCTCACGGTGGCTAAGTGGTTAACGAGACGGACTGAAACACCGAACGTGTAAAGTACGAATGCAATTTGTTTCACAAAAATATTTGTCAAACTCAACCCTGACTTTGTGTCTAACCTCCTTGAGAGGAGATAAATAAAACATCATCTTACAATATTTATCTTTATATATTTACGCATAACAGTATCAAAGAACACCCAAGCTCCAAAGTCACGATGTGCCAATTAAACAAGTTAGCAAATATCTGGGCTACTGGATCACACTTTATGGAAGGTGCACTACTGAAATACAAAGTCGCATAAACACCAAATTCAGAATACTCCGAACGTATGCGTGGTTTGTTCCTTTTATACAATCACCAACAACACGAGGAAGAAACTAGAGGCATCTGAAACTTGGTTCCTGAGGAGAATTTCGAAGATATTCATGTACAGAAAAGAAAACAAATAAATAGGTATTAGAAATGGCAAGGCACGAAAGGTCTCTAATAAGAAAAATACGAAAAATACAAATGAGATTCATGGGGCATGTCTACAGAAAAAAAAAGCTGAAATAGAACAGAATAGTTTGACGCTGGAAAGATCATAGGTAGAAGAAGCAGAGGACGACGACAAGAAACATACGGTGACAGTTTGAATACCTGGGCAATATCAAAAATAATGAGCAACAATGAATTCATGAATGCCACAAGGGAGAGAGATAGATAGAGAGATATAGCCACCAATGTCTGTACCAGGCAGGACACAACTTGATGTTATATTTATATTTTATAAAGTCAAATTTTTGGTGAGGCTCAAAAATGTGCTCTGCATTTATTGGGTGGTAATGAGGTTTTAAGTAAATGAAAAGTGCACAAAAATTTAATATTTTGATCTTGGAATGTAACAATACTGCGATTCGTTTATATATATATATATATATATATATATATATATATATATATATATATATATATATATATCTTTTATATATATATATATATATATATATATATCTTTATGTATATATGTATATATGTATATATATCTTTATATATATATATATCTTTATATATATATCTTTATATATATATATATATATATCTTTATATATATATCTTTATATATATATATCTTTATATATATATATATATATATATATATATATATATATATATATATATATAAAAGTGAAAGTGCCTGTGTATCTGTGTATCTGTGTATCTGTGTGTCTGTGTACATTTCCCTACGCAATAACTCTGTCAATTTTAGTCTACAGACTCGAAATTTGATATACAAGTTACTGAGATTTGGGAAAATCGATGTGATCAGTTTTGGACCTGAAATGTTTCGATTAAGGGGTCAAAGTTCAACGATTTAACCTTTGAGAACTCTTCCGACAATTTTGGGTCTACCCACTTGAAATTTTAGATCTAGGTTCCTTGGACATGGATCTAACTTAATAACTTGATCTGAGCCCAAAACAATAAATTTTAAGCGGTCATAATAGGGGTCAAATTAAAAAAAAATGACCTCTGCGGTCTCTTCCAAATTACTCAGACAATTTCTGGTCTAAATATTTGAAATTTTACATAAAGTGTATTCAGAGTTCAGAGATAGGGCAAGCTTTTTCATCAGTTTGGGTCAAAAAATTTTAGTTACCAATATATGAATGTATGTGTGTATGTCCGTTTTCATGTCTGCCTTAAACTTTCAATAGAGGAGACGGATTTTACCAAGATCAGTATCGTTTTAAAGTTCGATCTTTCATACGACAAATATCGAAAAATTGGCTAAAAACATTACTATATTCCCCTTCAACTAGGCACTTTTCTACAGGGGGGGGTCACTTTTTTCGCCGATATTTTTGAAAGTTATCCTCTCCTTTAGATTGTCTAACCTTAATTTTAAAAAACGTCGCTTCCGGTTTAGCGGTGGTCGTAATAGCATAAACGTTAGGTTTTACCCCGTTCTTTTCCTCCTTTGCGGTACGGGTTCGAGCCTGCCTTCCTACTACCACTTTTTTTTTTGCTCAACATACACATTCAAACACCCGGGCAACGCCAAGCGCACATGCTAGTATATATATATATATATATATATATATATATATATATATATATATAATTATTAAATACCTACAGACACTAATGCTTCAGCCTTTCAGGAATCATCAGTGCAGGACGTCACGATTAACACCAGTCGATAGATTCGAATCCGACAATAGAAGCCATCTCTGGCTTCATTAGCAAGGACCTAATCGATTCGGCAACCGTTAACTGCGAGAAATATTGTTGAAATTTAAACATTCATTTTTTTTAATGCCTTTTAGCGTCTGTCAGAGTGATCTAATCATTATATGATGATTTGCACATAAGAGCTAAATTGACTGACTTTTCAACTGAAAGTGCTCAACGATAAGAAACGAAGATCCAAGCTCCAATATGCAAACTACTGCTTTTATTCACATCTGTTATCAACAAGTGTTTTGGTGTTCATGTGTAAGATTTTAATTTCAAATCATATTTTAGTATATTTCTAATGGTCTACTTTTCTATCTCAAGAGCAGTTCCTATATTTCTTATGGATTTGCTTGGGTCTTTCGGAATTTATTAATTTAAGACTTTTAATAAAAGCTTCCGTACGATCTACTTATCTTTTTCTTTTCTTTTTCTTCACTTCCAGACTTCCTCGTAATAGTTTTTTTTTTTTCATAGTTATTCTATTATGTACATTATAAACATTTTTTCATAGTTATTCTCCCTCCCACAGCACCAAAGTCAGCTTAATCGCCGCCAACCGCCGAGTATTGGCCGAGCTCCTGTCAGCGCTTGTGGAAAAGGCATGCTCCTAATTCCGGACCCATATCCAGGCGGTGATTGAGGCTGAAAGCGACTACATTGAATAGATGTCAGCTCTACTACATAATCAAGTTACCTGAATTGATTTTTTTTTTCAATAAAAGTTTTAAAATAAAACTGTAATATTGTTTTCTTTAGGTTGAAAACTTTATCGTTCCATCCTGTATTGCTTCAAATCAGTCACCTTCAGAAAGTTTTTAAATAAAAACGAAACGGTAGTGAATATCTATATATTAATACCGTAGTACCTTTAACGTATATACATACCTGTGTCACAGTTTTCATATCATAAATTATTAGATCGGTAGATACTATTAATTAAAAAGGAGGATATAAGGTGATAACTTACTACGAACATTAAATTAGTATATGGATACGTTAATTTAATGTTTGTAGTATGTTGTCACCTTCTATCCTCCTTTTTAATAAATAGGATCTCCCGATCACAGAAGAGGCAATGTAAAAAAATAAAAATAAAATTACAAAAAAAATGATGTCGCTTTTGAGCCGTACGTGAAACTAAAATATACTTCTTTACTCTTCTGGCTAGGATCCAAGGGTAGTATCTGTTTAGTCTGAAGATAGTATAATGATATCATGGGCTTTCGTTCGCGCCGGGCGTCCATACAATGAAAACATGTCACAGACTCCTGTAAAGATATTAGAGATAAACTGTAATAATCAGATATCGTCTGACACATTAAACTGATTACTTATATAAAGACTTTAAAAGTTTTAACAAAAAGGCTACAATAATATCGTGGGGTCTCCATTCACGCTGGACGTCCACAGAATGCCCAGCAGCAATATATTACTAGGGTTATTACAACAGCATATTCTTTTCATATTTTTTTTTACTCTAAAGTGTGTATACGTTGATATCTTATATGCTTTTATATAGAGTGATGTGGTTCACGGTTGATTAACTGTGTCTAACCGTGTCGGATATATACTCGAGGGTCAAAACAATGTTAAAAATACGCTGTTGTCATAGCCCTATATATTACATATGAAAGATACCGCTCTGGAGTTTCCACGGATCCCGCTAGTATGAATAATTTTAAATTTTAAGTTTTTTTTTCCATATGTGTGCGTATATGTGTGTGTTTCGTCGCTTTTTTTTTTTTCGTTGCAATAATAATGCTATGTATTAACAAATTAACATGTAAATTGCTTCATGATAGCAAAGATTGCCCGCATCGAAGTTCATTAAAATATTTTGCATCAATTATTAACATAGTTATAATGTTAATAACTGTAATTGGGTGGTCACTTCTAAGCGATGTCGCTGAATGGTTCCGGGCATAACACTAAATTGTCTCACACAATCTTGGACAAGGTTTTCGTTTCCTTATCTTTTACATCTTTTGCTGCCTATCTTATTTCTTAGCTCTATCTAATATTCTTGTTTTCCCAAACCCAATCACCGTGGGTATGACACAAAACTGTATTCAGTAACAAGGCCTTTATCTAGGGTCTTTAAGGTTAGAGCTACCTTAGTTATTACTATTACCAAGAACACATCCGGTGGAGTGGTAGTACTTATCAGCGTCACATTTATGGATTAAACAGAAACTACTAATATTTTCAGCCGATATGTTTACAAAATATAGTGTTATGTATTCGCTGTGGCCGGTTGTTCAAAATGCGTTTGTCCCGTCTACATAATTGTTAACATCTACTTTTGTTGCTGATACAAGACTTATACACACTGATAGCAGGTAAAACCACAACACATTTGATCTATATAAAATGCGAGTGCCTTCAATAAGTTTCCAGACTGTTTTAATAAGTGCAGCTTCTTTGAAAGTACACACATGAAACTCTAGTCTCTTTCGAAGTAATCTCCTCCGGCTGCAATACACTTGTACTGTTCCAAGAACTTCTGTAAGCCCCCATAGAAGTCCTCTTCTGTGAGCATGTCAATGATCCTCGTCACAGCCTCTTTCGCCTCCTCAATTGTCTAATAATGACAGCCTCTAAGGATTTCCTTGAGCTTAGAGAATAACCAAAAGTCACAGGGAGCAAGGTCTGGACTATAGGGAGGGTGAGGAACTGTCTTGATGCTCGTATGGTCAAATTGTTTGTGACAATGATGGAGAACCATTGGGGCAAACTTCGCACAAATTTTCTCCATCTTCAGTTCCTTGCGAATAAGTGTCTGTACAGTTCTCACACTGACATCAAACTTTGCACATATTTTTTTCTATAGACATACGACGGTCCTTATCCATGAAATTCTTTCTTTAACCAATCAACTCTGGTGTTCTGACTTCCTTACTTCCCCCACACCATTCATCATCCCTCACAGATTCCCGGCCTTCCTTGAATCTCTTATGTCTTTCATAATCTGATGCTCGATTCATGCAAGATGGTCCAAAAGCAGTCTGAAGAATTTAATACGTTTCAATGGAATTTTCCTAGTTTAAAACAGAATTTTATAGCATATCGTTCATTCAATTTGTCGTCATGTCTGTCTTGCATTTTTGAAATTCACCAGCTGTGAAAATAAGGCTTAAGTGGGGGGGTATTCCAATTCCTGCTGCAGCTATTCCTTGGAACCTGAAATCATAACAATTGATCAGTCATCTCATAAGATTTATAGCAATAATATACTGAATTTTCAAAAGTCAAGGATAATGCCCGTACAAAAAACTCTGGAAACACCTAATATATTGCTTTTATTTCACACTATTGATTATAAATTATTACTGGTGTTTTGACATATGTGAAAGGCGTGAGGGGTGGTGCGGGTTTAAGCGGTTGTCGGGCAGTTAAGAAATGGTCACATAGCCTCTCTCTCTCTCTCTCTCTCTCTCTCTCTCTCTCTCTCTCTCTCTCTCTCTCTCTCTCTGACCGACTGAGAGATTGACTCTCTCTCTGTGACGATTATATTTATAAAAACATTATTTTCCTATTGTAAAGTCTAACGTTTCCTTTGTCTATTATTTCCATCCTTTGACCGATATCCGCTTACATATTTCTGGCTCAAATTATGATTCCGTTAAACAATAATGGAAAATCCTGCATTTTTCACATCGCCTGTGTGTGCAAGCCATCGAATGTTTTTTGCTTTTTTCCCGGTGTTGCCTGTCCATATCTAACAATACGCTTACATAATAGATTAGTCTACTAATAAATACCATACAAATTTCTCTATAAAACGATTAAAACTAAACAATAAATATCTGAAAATATAAAGAACTTGAATAATGGAATTTTTTCCCAAAAAAATTATCGGATTCTGTATTAAAGAACTAGAAAAGCGTTGATATGCCGCAAAGCAACACAACAAAACTAAACCAAGCCAAATCATATTTACGGTTTGGGCATAAATATCTGCCTTCTCGATCTTTATCCTGTGATCTGCTAAAAGGCGAAATCGATTATATGTCTGCTATCTCAAGGAGCATGTACTTCGTACATCTATCTATCTATCTATCTATCTACGCTTTTTCTCTCTCACACACTTTATACATATATATATGTGTGTGTATATATATATATATATATATATATATATATATATATATATATATATATTACTGTTTTAAAAATAATAAAACTAAAAATTTAAAAAAATGTTATATATACGTCCAAACAAATTATGGACGACTTTCTAAAATAAATAAACGAAAACAATCGAGCTTCGAGGCGAAGCCAATATTAACCGAATCTATTGTTTCAAAAAAAAAAACAACAACAAATATATATATATATATATATATATATATATATATATATATATATATATATATATATATATATACGAGGTGACTTCAATACGTTACCAGAGTTTTTGGTACAGGCATTTAAAATTGTCCTAAACTCTTAAAAGATTCAGTATGGTACTACTATATACATCTTATGAGATGACTGATCAATTTTTATGATTTCAGGTTCAAAGGAACAGCTACAGCAGGAATTGGAATAAACCCTACTAAAGCCTTATTTTCACAGCTGGTGAATTTAAAAAATGCAATATAGACGTGAGGTAACTTTGAAGAATATGCAATAACATTCTGTTTTAAACTTGTAAAATGCCGCAGAAACGTATTGAATTCTTCAGACTGCTTTTGGGCCATCTTGCATGAATCGAGCATTAGTTTTTGGAATGACATAAGAGATTCAAGGAAGGCAGAGAGTCTGCGAGGGATGAGGAGAGATTTGGGAGAAGTAAGAACCCCAGAGTTAATTGGTTAAATAAAGAATTTCATGGATAAGAACCGTCGTGTGTTTATAGAGACAATAAATGTGCAGTTTGATATAAGTGTGGGAACTGTAAACACAATTATTCGGGAGGAATTGAAGATGGAGAACATTTGTACGAAGTTTGTCCATTATTGTCACAGACTATTTGACTAAAATGGGCACCAAGAAAGTTTCTCACCCTCCATATAGTCCAGACTTTGCTCCCTGTGACTTTAGGTAATTCCCTGCGCTCAAGAAAAACGTTAGAGGCTGTCGTTTTGAGACAATTGAGGAGATTATAGAGGCTGTCTCATTCATTACAGCTTTTTGAATCCGAGTGAAACGATTACGGAGGAGAAGTACTGCCGACAAATTGACGAAATGCACCAAAGGCCAAAACGTATGTACCCGAAATTGGTGAATATGACGGGACCGATCCTCCTTCATGACAACGCTCGCCCGCATGTTCCTCAACTGACCCTGCAGAAGCTGAAACGAATTGGGCTACGAGACTCTGCCACATCCATTATATTCACCGAACCTCTCGCCCACCGATTATCACTTTTTCAAGCATCTCGACAAATTGCTGCACGAAAAATGCTTCAAAAGCTGAGATGATGCCGAATCGGCCTTCAATGACTTCATTGCTTCCAGAACTCCGGATTTCTATGCTAATGGGATAAACTTGTTTCTCGTTGGCAAAAATGTGTCGATTCTAATGGTTTATATTTTGATTAATATAGTTTATTATGAAAGTAGTTATGATCTTTTGAAGCTGAACGTCAAAAATACACATTATTTTTGCAATAATCCAATACACACACACACACACACACACACACACACACATATATATATATATATATACTTGCATACGTGCGCGTGCCTAAAAACACAGTAATTTGTGTTTTTTTTATGTTTATTTTTATGTTTATTTTTATGTTTTTTGTGAACTTTACGAGTAAATATCTCCATTTTATTTTATCAACATTATTTTCTTCACCAAATCCCTTTTTTTATTCAAAAGAAGAAAAATAAATAAAACTAACGAATATACATTAGTCTCTGAGGAGATTTTTGGTGTGATTCCACTATTCAACGAAACATGTGTAAAGCGTACTTCATAAAAATGTGAACTAAAATCTGATGAGTGTGACTTAAATACATATTCTAATTCATAATGATAACTAACGATACACACACACACACACACGCACATATATACATACATACATGATGGTTGCAACGTCTTGTCAGACGAGTGCCACGCCCTCAGATATTTAAAATCCATGAGCCCAAATGCCTGAGGGAGTATCTATACAAAGATGATGTTACAGAGTCTTAGCTTTGTACGACAGCTAAGTCTCTCTCTCTCGGTTCAAAATGTTGAGATCCAGCAACAAACAAGAGCAAGATAGCCAGCAACAAATTAAACTGCAGACCAGCTTAATGCGGGTACTGGTCTCCCGCTTTATGGTTTTTTAAATCAGAGATTTGCTTCTCCTAGAAAGGTTGCCTTCACCACGGCTTACGGGAGCCCTCTCCACCCCAATACACATACACACACACACAAATATACACGGTGCTAGTTGGCCGTTGACCCCGAAAAAGAGTTCATTCGCCCTTTGGAAGGTCTTGTTTTTAATCCTCCAGTGAGACTAGCCGCCCTCCTCACCAAACAAGTCTGGTGGGGGAACCAGTTTAGTCGCCAGTGACCCGACCATGAGACAGGTAGTACTGGGTTACATGGTACCAGTAGCATATGACATGACCTAACACAAATACATACATACATATATATATATATATATATATATATATATATATATATATATATATATATATATATATATATATATAAGAACTAATAGTTAATAAAAACATGTTAAAAACACTTTGAAAAAGAGTTAAAAATATATTTAATATTAAAAAGAAAACACTAAATAAGTAGTCCTCGATCCGCGGAGTTTCAAAGAAATAATTTCCTTTCCATCAGAGGGTAGTATTTAGCAAAATGCTGATCGGATACACACGCGCGCGCGCACGCACGCACGCACGCACACACACACACACACACACACACATATATATATATATATATATATATATATATATATATATATATAAAGTGCACGGGGATCCTTATTCATTCCATGGGTATATGAATGTATATTTTAATATCATTAGTGAGTACATTCTGTAGTATAATCATAACTAAGGTGTATACTATTCACATATTGCCGAATAAGCGATTTGAGATGTCGTATAGCGTATACATATAAAGAGAGCGCGCAATGGCAAACGAGGGCATATCTGATGTATTATTAACGAACCGGGTCGTATAATGGAGCCATTGACACGCGAGTGACATGTGCCGGCCTCAACTCAGCACATATGGGCCCAGTGTCTCTCATGTTTCGTTTTTCAATCGGAACTTGCGTACCTGTTAGGAAAACACGTGCACGTATGTGTGCATGATTGCGCCTGCTCGTGCGTGTGTGTTGGTGTGTAATTATCTGTATCTATGTGCGTCTGTGTGTTTATGCAGTATTTCACCTGAAAAGATACATTCAGGCCTCAAGTACTTTTAACAAAAAGTAATAATTCCGTTTCATTAACTGCTAAATATTAATGCTTTGTTATGCTTTTATGATCATTGTCGGACATACTCGTGTAAAAGTCGGCGTTTAAAATATATTAATGGAAACTCCGTGGAAATTGCACGTTAGCTGTCTGCATCAAATTATTTTTATCAAATTATTTCTATATGGAGATTTAGAAAAATGTAAACATTGTAGATGAGTTTCATTTTATAAGAGTACAAAGTAAGATATTTATTTTCCAGTTTTATTTTCGTACTTTATTTTTATAGAGTGTTTTTCTCATAACATTCTTAGCAATAACGTTTGTAATTAAATTTACTTGTACAAAATCAGTTGTCATCTGCTTTATATTTACAGGTAATTTTTTTCTGAGTCGAAACTACAATCAGAGTTACTGCAATTTGATTACATTACCGTTAGACGACGGAACCTTGCCAGACTTACTCGAATATTACACATGTACACATTAATTTCGTTTGTTATTGTTTTAGACAATAAAGAGAATTAAATGGCTAAAGTTATCTACGGTGAAGTATTTAACTAAATACTATGAGCCGTATCTTGTGCCTCCGCTATGAACAACGCTAAAAAGCTGTATTGTGTGGCTAGACATTCAGGTATATAAATTAGGGATCGAAAACCCACAATCTAGACAATAGTTAACGCTCCTAGCATCTCCGCTTTCTTTTCATTCAGCATCTGCCTAATGTAAACATAGCCAAATATAATCATTGTTACTACACACAGAGAGACACATGCACGCACATATATATGTGTGTGTGTGTGTGTGTGTGTGTGTGTGTGTGTGTGTGTGTGTGTGTGTGTGTGTGTGTGTGTGTGTGGAAATAGATTTCTCCAGTCTTGACAGACTATGGATAATCACTGTAAAAGAGTCTGCACATTAATTTTTTGTGGCAACCTCCTGGATCGGCATTGTTAAATACCAGTGGCAAGTGAAGATTCACGACAACTGGAAACAATGGCGAGATAAGCAGAGAGCACATACAGAGCCTAGAATTCCCAAATCGTTATACATTTTGTACTAGCCAGGTTCAACATTGCTTAAATCCGATGAACTGACGAGAACCAGTGTGCCAACCTCATTATGCCGTATAATATTTAAAAAAGAGAAGGTTTTTCCTTGATAATTGCGACAATGAAATGTATTATTCCTCACCAAAAATAATAAATTTTTGCGCAATCTCCAACCACACCTCTCCTGAGTCAACATTCTAAATACTCGTGGCAAGTGAAGTGTACAGGACGACTAGAATCAAATGCCGAGATAAGTTGACAATATATATATATATATATATATATATATGTATATATATATATATATATAATCCACATAGAGTACTTTTTCGCTGTTCCACAGCTCATGAGTGCGGCTAGACAAGCAACTACCTTAAGACAGGATCGAAACCCTATCATCCAAACGACAGTCGGAGCTTCAACCGTTGCGCTATACGCCTGCTGGGAATATATATATATATATATATATATATATATATATATATATATATATATATATATATATGTATATATATATATATATATATATATATATATATATATATATATATATATATATATATATATATATATAAAACATGTTAAAAAACACTTTGAAAAAGAGTTAAAAACATATTTAACCTGAAAACGAAACACTTGATAAGTGGATAGTCCTTAATCGGCGGCGTTGCGAAGAAATACTTTCCTTCTCATCAGAGGATAGGAATTAGTAAAATGTGGGATCGGATTTTGCATACAAAAGTATTTGATGAAACAACGAGTAAGTCAAAGTGAAGCAGAGGGAATATATTGAAGAAAAAAGTGATTACACGTGAATGGATAGTCTGGTCAAAAGTAAATAATCCAATGACGGTAAAATCGAAAAATATAACTCCAAGAAAGTTAATTGAGTTTCCATTTGCACAAGTAAAATCCAAGGAATCACGTAATTGGAAGATGGTCCAAAATAATCCAAAAGGCCGAAATCCATGGAATAATTCACAAATATGTACAAAGAAGAGAAAAGGGGAAAATTCCAATAATATTAATAAAAGAAAAATAAGATATGCTTTTCACACGACTGTCGAGATATAATAAGAAAGATCAGGGAGGAAGAAGAGGAAAAAATTAAATGGTGATAGAATTAAATATAAGATAGAAAAACAAATGTCAAAATGACCCAGAAAAAAGGATGTTAAAAGGCGCGAAAATAATATAGGGCAAAAATAGGTCAACTGAAATGTACAGGTTATTACTTAAGAAAATGTCAGCAAGAGTTGTTAAAAGACACTAAATTGAAAAAAATTAATTAATTAATAAATAAATAAAAAATAGATAATAAATAAATAAATAATAAAATATAAAAATAAAAAAATAAAAAGAGGAGGAGAGGATGGCCGGTATCTGCAAATTCAGGATAAAGCAAGTAAGTATGTAAGTAAATGCATATAGTAAAATATAAGTAAATATAGATGCAGGATATAGATGTGTTGGTAGATAGGAATATTAAAAGACTAAGACGGAAATTGCAGATAAAAAACGACGAAACAAAGAAGAAATAAAGAAGTAAAATAAAGGATTATTAAGTTATAAAGTATTAAGACAGTATGTAGAAAAAACGATAACGTTAAAGAAGAATTATATATCTATCTGAAAGATTAAAGTAATAACTATGTAATTTCAAAATTACCATAATTAAATTTGGACTTATGTTTACAGAAAGAGATCAGTTCGTTTTTAGAGTTTATTATATTACTACTTTGAGGGGAAGTAATTATAGTTATAGTTTCGGTTGTGCAGAGGCGACATGACTTAGAGCCTGGAGTATAAGACTTAACTTTTTTATAGTAGTCCATATGATTGAGAAGGGAGTATTGTTAGAGTTAAGTTTTTAATTAAAGTGGTTAGAGAAGTTCCTTAGTTATTATTAGAATTATGGTTGTTAAAAAAAGAAATGTGGTTTGGTATTTTATTTCATCGTATAACGATTAGATCACTGTCTGACTGACGTAAAAAACATTTTAAAATTAAAATGTTTAAACATAATGTTATATCTCGCGGTTAATGGTAGCCGAATGGATACGGTCTTTGTTAATCGAGCCAGAGATGTCTCGTGTTGCAGAGTTGGAATCATTCGACTGGTGTTAATCGTGACACCCTGCACTGAATATTCCCGAAAGGGTAAAACACTAGTGTCTGTAGGTATTAAATTATTATAGTAAAAATAAATGATTATATATATATATAGTGCCGACAAAAAGGAAGTCTGCACTTGTAATTTTTTCAAAAACGGAAAATTTAAGCTAAATTTAATGTAACTGTTTAAACATCCTCTACCTCATTTGATTCACCTTATATTCCTTTATAATTTTACTTATTCATATTTGACTTTTAATTTAAATATTCTAGTGTTCACGCCAATTCAATAAAAAAATAACGCCAAATTGAGGAGGCAAAAAGAAAGTCCGCAGAAACAAATTCGCTTAAAACCAGCTTAAATTATCGCCCCTAAATCAGTTTAAAATATCCACCAACAGGTAACAAATAATCTCTAATCGTAATTGTTGTTGTTTCAGGTTATACAACGTAACATTTAGTCCATATGCCACGACTTTCTCTTAGGGATCGTTAGGAGCTTATTAATCTCCACCTTTCTGGTTTATCCAATCAAGAAATCGGCTGCAGATTGAAATGTGATAAGAGAACGGTACGGAAGACCGTGCAAAAGCACTAAAACACCGGCAGTGTTCGTGATGCCCCTAAATCTGGTCGTACTAGAGTTACTTCTAATAGGGAAGACAATGCTATCAAGATCCGCAAAAACATATTTGAAACGGTTCCCCAAATCCAACAACAGTGCAATCTTGTTAAAAAGTGCTCTCCTTCTACTGTCAAGAACAGATTAAAGAAATTTAATTTCCGAGGATATGTTGCAAGACGCAAGCCAATGATTTCTGTAAAGAACAGAAAGCACCGTCTGGACTTCGTCAGAGACAATGAAGATCATGACTTTTCATATTGATCAAAAGTGCTTTTTAGCGATGAAAGCAAGTTCAATAAGCTAGGCAGTAATGGTAGGCAGTACGTCCGTCAGAGGAAAGAATTTAATCCTAGGTGCTCAGTTTCAACGCTGCAAGGTGGTGGAGGTTCAGTTTTTGTGTGGGGCATTATTAGTACCAGTGGTCCAGGGCCTATAGTCTGCTTGCAAGGTCGAATTAATTCGACCAAGTACATTAATATGTTAACTGAGCATTTTTTTTTTACCTCACTTTGGTCGGAATTTGGATGATAATCCAATCTTCATGCAGGATAATGCTCCCATTCACACAGCTGGCAATGTCAAGAGATTCTTTGAAGAGCATGATATTCCGTGTTTGGATTGGCCTGCACAATCTCCAGACCTCAATCCTATCGAACACGTATTGCATTACATCAAACAACAGCTACAATGATAAAATTTCAAATTTGGAAGACCTTTTGAGAAAAAATTAAAGAAAAGTGGGATGCTCTTTCCCTGGAGTATTGCTGCAGTCAAATTCAAGGAATTCTCAAAAGATTGCAGGCTGTCAAATTGCAGAAGGGCTATGCTACTAAATATTAACTAGTTCATTGTGTTCCTGTTGTATTTGTGTTGCATTAATGTCCTAACGTTAGATTTAAATAACAATTTTCCATTGTGCGGACTTTCTTTTTGCCTCCTCAATTTGAAGTTATTTTTTTAAATTGATGTGAACACTAGAATATTTCGATTAAAAGTCAAATATGAACAGGTAAAATTATAGAAGAATAAAAGGCCAATCAAATGAGGTATAGTTGTTTAAACAGTTACATTAAATTTAGCTTAAATATGTAGTTTTTGATAAAGTAAATTACAAGTGCGGACTTTCTTTTTGCCGCCTGTGTATATATACATACATATATTCATACATACATATATACAGACATATACATACATGCATATAAACATACATACATGCATACATATAAATATAAATATATATATATATATACACACATATATATATGCATATATGTATACATATATATACAAAAATGGTAGGATCTTTCTACCGCCCCAGAAGATATCTCACTGCTGATGCAATTCTCTATCTATATAAAAGCCAAGTACGTCCAAGGATGGAGTACTGCTGCCACATCTAGTCAGAAGCTGCTAACAACAGCCTATCCTGCCTTGACAGAGTACAAAATAGACTTCGTGGCTTACTTAGAAGTGCACGCCTGTTTCCCACCTGATTACAACTTGGATGTCTTCAAGTCCAACATAAACAAATTCCTGATAAACCGCCCCCTTAAATAAGACACTTTATCAAATCTCCATTACTAACGATTACTACGATATTATCCCATTGATTACTGTATACATAATAATCCTTATCCCCGAGTGGCTTCAGGGCCTTGATAAGTTGTGACTACCATGTAAAAAAAATATATATATACATACATATATATATACATACATATATATACATATATATATACATATATGCATATACATATATATCCATATATGTATACATATACATATATATATTCATATAGACATATACATATATATACATATATATACATATTCATATATATATACATATATATACACATGTATATACATTTATATACATATATAGAGAGAGATATAAATATATACATACATATACATATATACATATATATACATATACATATATTTATACATATATATATACATATACATATATTTATACATGTATATACATATACATATATATACATATACATACATACACACTCTCACACACACACACACACACTCACACACACATATATATATATATATACATATATATATATATATATATATATATATATATATTCTGATACATCTAATTGAACACGACGGAGGTATTCTTTTTTCCGATCTTAATGGATAATTTTTCAATTTTCCGGGCGGTCTCTTTAATTTCAGTAGGTAACTTACATAGAATGACGCCCAAAGGTTGTTTCGACCATATTCTTCTCGAGCGCGTTCTTCCGGTGCATCCGATTATCGTCCGGAGCGATAGTTGTTGTTTTCGTTTTCTCTTTCTTTTCTGTGAGGCTTGGTGTAATTATAAGAATTATAAAATTTAAATTTAATTTCCCTTATTTAGGTTATATTTAGTTTAGTTTCTATATGTTAAGTTTTACCCAATACTACTTTATTTATTGCACCATTCTTAAATCCTCGTATTAAATTCATAATTCTCTTTCTACACTAACATTTTACTTACAACATATTCCTTGATTATTTTTTATTTTATTGTTTTATACGTGTTATGTTAATGCGGTCTTAGGTGTGATAATAGAAATTCATTTCTGTGTACACAGCTTTGTATAGCATCAAACATTTTGTTTAAAATTTCTTCTTTAAAATTCACTCTGTGGTCTGACTCAAGTAAGCATAGATTACATCTTTTAGATTTAATAGGTTTATATTTTCTAGTTTTATCCACTATTGACCATTGTAATTACAATTATATTTTATATTTACGTAGTTCCCTAACTTAATCAACTAATGAAATCGAGTTTCTCTTGTTGTTGTTGTTGTTCTTATTATTATTATTATTATTATTATTATTATTATTATTATTAATAATAATAATAATAATAATAATAATAATAATAATAATAATAATAATAATAATAATAATCTTTAATAATTATTCTCTCTAATAATTATTCTTGTCCTATCCTTATTTCTATCTTCAGTCCAATTTGGGTCCTTCTCTGGTCCAATATTAAATGTTGCAATATGGATTCGGTATCTGTCCAGGTTCCCAAAAGAGACACTCTGGATTGGAACAAAAATTAAAATTGACCTTGTTTAAAAGGATTTCCTATTCACTGATCGAATAGAGAAGGTTTAACAGTAGTACAAGATCAGACAGTACGCATTGATGCTAGTCAAAATAAATGTTGTTGAAATATGTAGATTTTACAATCCAGCCGATTTGAAAGAAAGAAAATTATCAAATTAACTGTTTTACTTCGTTTGTATGATTTGCCTCTGTGTATGTGCGTGTGTTTCTTTATGTGCGTGCGTGTGACACATTAAAATGAAAGAGGGTGGTGGGAAAACGTGATCAAATGTGCGATACTTCATTTGAAAGGAAGAAAAAACATATCGTAAACGAGGCAAAAGCAACAAAATAGCGCCAAAATATATTAACAATTGGTACTAGTGTACTTATTGATCCGTGCTGTAATAATAACCTTATTATTTAAAAAGCCATTCTTAACCTGGGGAGGGTGTTTTGTACCTATTCTGTACTTTAACCTTACAATTAAATAAAAAAAAAAAACATATCATAAAACTTTAATTAAACTTGGAAATACGATTTAAAAAATAGCGCGGATCAGTAAGTGCACTAGCATCTAACAAAACGGCTGATAGGTTCTAGTGCAATCAGTTTCGGTGAGAGGAAATATTGTTTAAAATAATTAAAAATCAAAAAGAAAAAATCGCGAGAGACATTAAAACAGAAAAGGAAAATAAACAAAACAAATTCGTTTGTTTTTGTTTTGTTTTTTATTTTGTGTTTTTTTTTGTTTTTTGGTTTGTTTATTTGTTTAGTATTTTTGGTATTGTCGTTAATGCGAGCAGCAATGATTTTTCTGTTTGTCTGAAATGCAGAACGTGTTGGTTCCGCTGAGCGTACAATCTGTCGCTTGTGATTTTCTTACAGATGGTCGACAAATGGCTAGAGTAAAATGCATCAGCCCCACCCCATCTTCCCTTCCCGTAAAAGGCGCTTGCGGCTCGGGCATGAGTCGTTACGAGGAGGAAAAGACGGAAAGAACAAGAAAGAAGTTTTGAAAACGTAAGAGAAAGAAGTAGAATACAATAAGAGAGAGGAGAAGCGGGAAGTAAGTGAGAGAGAGAAGTGTCACAAAGTCAGAGAGAGGAGAGAGAAAGTAAAAGTATGAGAGAAGAGAGAAAGTAAAAGTACGAGAGGGGGGGAGAGAAGGTAAAAGTATGAGATAGGAGGAGAGAAAGTAAAAGTATGAGAGAGGGAAAAAGAAAGTAAAGCTACGAGAGAGAGAGGGGGTGAGAGAGAGAAAAGAGAGAGTGAAAGATAATAACAGAGAGAGACACATAGAGGTGGAAAGTAGGAGAAAAGGTGAAAAAAAAAGTAGGAGAAAAGATGGTGATATAATAAGAGAGAAACAGATGGAGGTTACGGTGGCTTAATGGTTAACGACACGGACTGAAAACCTAATGGACTAAGTTCGAATCTAGTTCGTTCTACAAAACGCCTTCATTAAACCCATACTTGACCTTGTGTCGAACCTCACGAAGAGGAATTAAATAAAATAACTTAAGAACAAAGAGTTACTTCCTTTTTAGATACAGAATAAATCTAATTTATAAAAGAGGACGATATAAAATAATAAGAGAGAAATAAAGTGAGAGGATAAGTATTAACGCTGGCGTCCTTTGGAGTTCTCTCCTAGACCTGATTCTGTTCATGATCTTTATTAATGAGCTCCCAAATCACATTCTTAAATCATTTGTCGATATTTATGCAGACGACACTACCATCTATGACAACACTTCAAAGACCGGTAACGATCAAGTCCTTTCTGGTTGATTGTCATTTTCTCTGAGAAGATACTTTGCGAGCCTATCTCTGATCTATCGTTATTATCAGGGCAAGTACTCGACTAAGTTGTAAAGCGTTCACAGCAAACACCCGACTAACTATTACCAAAAAAGTTGTCGAGATACTTGAAAAAGTGGTAGTCGTAAGGCGAGAATATCTGGAGAATATGGCGGATGAGGCATGGTTTCGTAGCCCAATTCGTTCAACTTCTGCAGAGATAGTTTAACAACGTGCGGTAGGGCATGTTCGTTGAGGAGAATTAGGCCTTTTCTGTTGACTCATGCTGGGTGTTGTCGAAGTGTCTGATGCATTTCATCCATTTGTTGACAGTACTTCATCGACGTAATGGTTTCGCCTGCATTTAAAAAACTGTAATGGAGGAAAACCGGTTGCAGACCACCAAACAGTCAGCGTGACCTTCTTTTGGTGCAACTCTGGCTTCGGGAAGTGTCGTGGAGTTTAAAATGAGCTGAGCGTCGCTAGCTGTCGTAAAGAACACACTTTTCATCGCAAGTCACAGCCTGGTCGGGTCATTCTTGTTGCGTAAAAGAAGGGAAGATGACAGTTCATGTCGTTCAGTTCTTGAGGCACCTATTTGTGAAGTTTTTTTTTTCTTTCTAATCTCTCTCAAGTGGTTGGAAATTGTCATATACGTTACGTCTAATTCAGGATCAAGTTCTCGAACAGTTGTGCGTGGATTGGCTTCGACTAAGGCTCTTAAATTATCGTTTTCCACATCCGATGGCCGACCACTACGGTCCTCATCTTCAAGCCTCTCGTCACCGCCAGGAAATTTCATAAACCACCGTTGTGCTGTGCGTTCAGTAGTAGTTCCTAGGTCAAACGCTTCGTTGATATCGCGAGCTATTTCAACAGTTTTGCGGCCTAGCTTGAATTGAAATCAAAAATTGTGCGAATTTGCTTTTTTCATCTTGTATTCAACGTTCTGAATAGAAGACATAATTGTTTCAAAATGATTGTAATTTAAACGATTAGATAGAGTGAAAAACACTCTTTAAAATTATGTATAAAGTAAAGTTATTATAAGAAAAACCTATTTGAAAATACATCATTTGAAATCAAAATTAAAAATTCCTCAAGAACTGACTTCTCAACCTAATGAAAATAAAAATAAGGAAGAAAGTCTTAGAGAGGAAAGAATAATTAGAGAGAGGAGAAGAGGAAATGGGGTAGAAGCGTGAGAAAGTCGGAGTAATGAGAGAGAAAGTATAAGTGTGAAAGAGAGAGAGGGTTGTGAAAATAAAAGAGATTGAGAGAGAGAAATGTGTGTGTGTGTGTGCAGTCAGCACCAACCCTATTCAGGGTTTAACCAGCTTCCTCCGAAGGAGGAAGTTTCATGGGAGTAAGAAATTCACAAGCAGTCCCCAGTCGCATGTATATCCTCGTTAGGGGAGGTGACGACGATAGGTTTTTACAACTTTTTGCACGATGGGTCGACGTCCTCCTACATACAGCACCTGGACTTCCCAAATTGGTCACCCATTTTAGTAATGACCAGGCTCAACGTTGCTTAACTACGGTGATCTGACGAGAACCGGTGTGTCAACGTGATTATGCCGTATATATAGAGAGAGAGAAAGCGACAGAGTAATAAAAAGAAGAGATAAAGACACAGAAGAGGTTGATAAAAAAAAGAGAAGATGGAAAGTAAGAGAAATAAAGGAGTCAGAAAGTAAGAGAGAGAATGTTGATATATAATAAGATAGACAAAGAGGGGGGCGATGACTAAGCGGAAATGGGTAAATAGTCTTACGGGGGAAAGAGAAAGTAAAAAAAGAAAGAGGAAAGTAATGGTCCAAATGGATAAACTCTTTATTGAGAGAGAGAGAAAGATAAAAAGAAATTAAGAGAGAGAGGGGGGGGAAAGGAGATATAGTAAAAATGGAGAAGGGGTGGAATAAGTCAGAGAGGAAGGATAAAATAATAGTGTGAAAAAGGGCAAAAGAGGAGTTAGAAAGAAAATGGGGGAAATAACGGGAGAATATAAAAGGGAGAGAGAAGAGAAAGTATGATAGAGTATCGATAAAATAAATAAAAGATGGAAAAATCAAAAATAGGCCGAGGAATAAATTAGAAAGAAGGGATCGATAATGGGAGAGGTGGAGAAAAATAAATATAAAGGGCACGTGTGTGCGTATGTGTGTGTGTGTGTGTGTGTGTGTGTGTGTGTGTGTGTGTGTAATGTAGTAGGGTTGTGAAAAGACAATATTCTTATCATTTCTTGCCTCTAGATTATATATCCGACTAAGTTCGACACAGTTAATCAATCGAGAACCACATCACTCTATTTAAAAACATATAAGATATTAACTGCTATATACTCCAGAGTCAAAAAAATGAAAAGAATATTCTCTTGTTATAGCCCTAGTAATCAGTCAATGGAAAACCATAGGTTCAGAATTTCGTACTGAGTTTATTGGGCGATTTTAAAATCAAAATAAATCCCAATTTCTGTTTTCGTTTTTCTTTTATGTCAGAATATTCTGTAGAGAATGTTCGGCGACTGTATATATATATATATATATATATATATATATATATATATATATATATATATATATATATATATATATAAAAGGTGGATGTAATTTCCTTGAAGCATTGTATAGTATGTAGTTAAGTGAAATGTGTAGAAGGCGGTACAATACAGAGGTAACCGAAAGACACAAGCTGAAGCAGGTGAGAAAGTTTTATTAATACAACTTACAAATACATGTTTACATATTCATGCATTTCGTATACACATTATATTTATATTTGCATCGTGATTACCTGTGAAAGTCGGTCTGGTGGTATATCTGTGTTATATAATATTTTGAGAGAGATCTCATCGTCAGATATTTATTTGACTTTGGTTCAAACGTGCTGTTGTAAACAGTAACAGTCTCGCAGCAAACAATAGCCCAGAACTCGTTGATAGCATTTTAATTAATTAATTAATTAATTTGTTTGTGTTTCTGCATTCTAGTTGAGGGGGGGCTGGGGTATAGATTTTGAATTAAGTCGGTTGGTAAAGGGAGACTACTTGATGAACTGCTCTAAGGGGAATAACCGTTTTATCTTTTGTATAAGTTCGGCTATTACTACTTACAGATATTTCTTCTAATAGGTTCAGAATTTCGTACTGAGTTTATTGGGCGATTTTAAAATCAAAATAAATCCCAATTTCTGTTTTCATTTTTCTTTTATGTCAGAATATTCTGTAGAGAATGTTCGGCGACCGTATATATATATATATATATATATATATATATATATATATATATATATATATATATATAAAAGGTGGATGTAATTTGCTTGAAGCATTGTATAGTATGTAGTTAAGTGAAATGTGTAGAAGGCGGTACAATACAGAGGTAACCGAAAGACACAAGCTGAAGCAGGTGAGAAAGTTTTATTAATACAACTTACAAATACATGTTTACATATTCATGCATTTCGTATACACATTATATTTATATTTGCATCGTGATTACCTGTGAAAGTCGGTCTGGTGGTATATCTGTGTTATATAATATTTCGAGAGAGATCTCATCGTCAGATATTTATTTGACTTTGGTTCAAACGTGCTGTTGTAAACAGTAACAGTCTCGCAGCAAACAATAGCCCAGAACTTGTTGATAGCATTTTGATTAATTAATTGACTTGATGAGCTGCTCTAAGGGGAATAACCGTTTTATCTTTTGTATAAGTTCGGCTATTACTACTTACAGATATTTCTTCTAAGTTAAGTGTATAATATTGCATTACTTTTTAATATATTTATTGCTTTATTTACATTTTTTTACATATGTATCACCACTTATCAAGGCCAAGAAGCTACTCGAGGATAAGGGTTAAAGAGTGTACAGTAGAAATTGGACAATATAGTAACCGTTAGTAATGGAGATTCAGTAAATTTGTTAACTTATATGGAACGGCTCATCAAAAACTTGTTTATGTTAGATTTGAAGACAACCATATTGTAGTCAGCTGGAAGCAGAAAACGGAAGACAATTCCATAGGCGTGCAGTTCTAAGAAAGAAGCTTTGCTCGTGGAATCTATGCTTAGGTTTAGGCATAAGCAAAGAGTGGGGGAAACTAGTGATAGTGCTTTCTGCTAGACGGGTGTTTCTTGTGATAGTTTGGCGAGGGGAGGACCATGCTCAGCCGAGCACCTGCCATGAAAATAACAATAAAGCAGAGACAAACTCGCAACATCTCTTCTGTGAGAAAGAGGTTGCAGGGAAGAGAAAAGGACATCCCCCACAAGGCTACGAAGTCTATTTTGAACTCTATCAAGGCAGAATAAGTCCTTTCTAGCAGCTCCTGCCCAGATGTGGCAACAGTACTCCATGCTTGTGTTATATTGTCTCTATAATAAAGAGTTGAGTGTTTGTTGCGTCATCTCTAATAATGGATTAGAAGAGATGACGTGTTATATTATATATTTATGTTGTATCATAAAGGAATCGTGTGTGAGTGACATGTATTTTCAGAACCTACCTCTGCTTCTTCGATGTTGGACCATCTGGAATTTCTCGTCCTGGGGGGAGACTTGATACCTGTTTTTGGATGAAGATTCAATCACTCCAAGACAAGGAATCAGTTCTATAGTTTATTTCACTTTCCCAGATGTCTTGCAGAAGATGAAAAGTGAAATCGGCCTGTGTGGGTTCTTCATCTACACACGTCATCGTTCGTCTCCCCCCCAGTGAAGAGGAGGAGACAACAGGAAGCCGTCCGTTGTCTTCTGAGTCCAAATCAAATCTCAACGATTCAGCTAACCTGATCACATGACTCGCACGCAATCAAATCAGCTGATCTTAACTTCCGGTCAACGTGTCTACACTATAACTCACCTCTTCTACCTCTCTCTCTCTCTCTCTCTCTCTCTCTCTCTCTCTCCCTCTCTCTATTCCTTAACACTTGAACGTAGCTGGCTCTTATATAGATAGAGAATTGCATCAGCAGTGAGATATCTACTGGATCAATAGAAGGATATCATAATTTTTCCAGCGGCCTTGGCAACGGATATTTAATGTATATGTTCCATTTAAGATTAGGAGTAAAGGTCAAGTCCAGAAGCTTGTCAAAACATTAGGCCTCCCCAAGACGAGAGCTATTCATTTCAATTGATGCCAGATGAGGATCAGAGCGTTGGTGATGTAAAGATAAAAGCTTGCTATTTGATGCATTAAAAGTAACAAGCCACCTCTTTCCCCATTGTACCAGTTCAAGATCAGAGGAGAGAGAATCAGAGAGGCCTTGGTCGTTTATGGTCTTAGATGTGTTACCATAGATAGTAGTGGCATCAGCATAGATGTCTACAAATGATGTAAGGATCTGATTTGGAAGATCATCAATATAGATCAGGAAGAAAGTTGGGCCGAGGATGGACCCCTGAGGGACTCCAGCATTAATACTGTGAGCTTCTGCTTTCTGCCTATCAACCACTACTCTTATGAACTTATCAGAGAGAAATGATTTAATAATTGAGAAGACATTTCCAGCTATACCATAGCTGGAGATCTTGTGAAGCAAACCTTTATGTCATACTCTATCAAAGGCCTTTGATATGTCAAGACCAATTGCCCTAGAAAGGTAGCCGCCGTCGAGAGATTCGCTAATCCTATGAGGTATAACTGTAAGTACATCTGCTGTAGATCTAGAAGAACGGAAACCATATTGCGTGTCACTAAGAAGGTTATTTTTGCTAAGATGGTTGATTACTTCTCTATTAACACAGATTCCAGCAACTTACTCATGACGCACAGGAGACTTATTGGCCTGTATTGTGAGGGAGATGAGCGATCACCTGAATTCTTAAATTCGGGGCATACTGATGAGATTTTCCAGGGTGACGGGAAGCAATTCTCTTTAAGACAACGTTTAAACAGTTTTGTAAGTATGGGCGCAAGTTCTGGTTGAAGTTTTTTGAGCACTATAATTGGAATACCGTCAGAGCCGGTTGCTTTACTGGAATCAAGGTTCTTGATTAGCTTGGCAACATCACGTACAGATATTTGTATATCACATAGCATATTTTCTGATACAGGAGGAAATATTGGAGGTTGGCAGCCGTGGTCGCAAAGGTTAGAATTAGTTTCAAAGTTCTTGGCAAAGAGTTTGGCTTTTTCTGATGCTGACGAGATTACCTCAGGTCCATTTATGAGAGTTGGGATAGAGCACACGCTTCTTTTCAGGATTCTGTTTGCTATTTACCAAAACTGGTGGGAACCAAGCCGCTGCTCAGCTACTTTGGACTTGATGGACTGAGCATACAACTCTCTTGCGTTCTTTATGACTTTTTTGTAGTCGTTGCTGGCAGTTCTGAAAGCGGCTTTAGTCTCTGTATATCTGGAAGCAACGGAAAAAGTGATTTCTATACGCAATAGCAGCAGCACATTCCGGGAAGAACCACGGCTGGCTGTTAAGTTTTTGCTGGAATTTTCTCGAGCGTATGAAACGGTTTATACCTATAATTAACTATTTTGTCAGGTCTGATACTATAGAGGACACATCCTATTTAAACATGGAACGCAGAGGTAGATCTGATATAAATGTGCGGAAGCTATCCCAGTCAGCCATAGAGTATCGATATACTGTACGATGGAGAGGTACATCTGGGGACTTATTACATTTCATTTTTATCTTAACTGATACAACTGAGTGGTCGGAAGATCCAAGTGGAGACAGAACATAAGCTGAACACAGTTCAGGACAAGTTGTGAGAAAGAGGTTTTATTTTTATTTTTGGTAATATTATTCCTATTCTGGGGGGGCTATTTTATTTAATTCGTTATGTAGTATATATATACTCATTATGGATTCTTGTATCTTTTATCTAATTATATAGTAATATTTGATTGACTTTAATTATTTATTTATATACGCAATGTGTTATGACGAAATAGTTAGAAGTTATTACAAAAGTTTTTCTAATTTTTTATTTTTATTTTTATTTTTTATTTATTTATTTTAATTAATTTGAATTTCTTTTTTTGGTGTATTATGTCTTATTTGTTATTTGCGATTAATATTATTAGGCTAACTCGGGGAAATCAATTAGGCCATATAAGGCGATATAAACTTGCATGATCCCATATACATGCAGTCACGTACTATGTCTAAATACAGTGCATAGACTACATATATATGTAAGAGTATATATTTATGCACCCACGCACATCCATATATGCATGTGCTGGTCTGCACGTGGCCCACAAGCTCGCACCATCTAACTTATATATCATAAACTTGCTATTGAATTGTTATACAGTGTTGTTGTTATTATTAATGTGGAGTAATCTTAAGTAAGGATTGCTTATTTATTATTTTGTTTATTTATTTATTTTGGTTTATTTTAATTTAATTTTGGCTTTATTTTATTTTATTTTATTTTATTTTTATTATTTTTATTATATAATGGTGGGATAGTGTGGGTTAAGTTAAGAATGGAGAGCCTAATTCATGTCGGCTATTAATCTTGGGATGCAATTTGGCAATCAGGATTGATTCTTTGATACGAAGGTTGCCAACATTGCGCTGAGTGGCTAAAATATTTACTTTAATGGATTTGTTACTATTTCCGCATGTGTGAAGGTGTCTGCGAACAGAAAAGGCTTGTGTTTGTGTGTGTTCTTTTACTCTAATATGCAGGTGTCTCACTGAGCTACCGACGTATGATTGGTCACATTTGGTGCACTGTATGCGATATACTGTGTATGTACGATGGCACATGTTAGTGGTGTTCACCGGGCAGTTAGTTAGGGTGCAGGGTACATTGTTTAGGTGAGTTTTGCGTTTTGAAAAATGCTGTCGTAGTAATGGCACAGTGTGTATAAGTTGTATGTCTAGACCCTCCCTGTGTATAGTTTTGCGGATGTCTGTTGTGATCCTGTCGTTGAAATGAGGCAGTTTCAGGAAGCAGGTGTTAGAGGAGGAATGCTGCGTCCGTGTTTTAGGTTTATTAAGGTTTTCAATGGTTGGTGTGGGGTGTTCATTGGTTTTTAGCACTTGGTTGAATTTATTAGTGCAGGTGTTTTTGTCGGCTTCATTGCTGCATTTAATGCGGATGCGGATGCGCGTTATTTCATTCCTCGCATAGCTTATTTTAGCTTTACGGAGGAGGGCGGACTTATAGTGTACGAAGAGATCTCTAGAGGCGGGTTTCTTATAGAATTTGGTGGATATATTCCCGACTTCGGAGATGTTGAGGCTGAAGTCTAAAAGTGCCATGGATCCAGAACTGGCAGGGTGTTCGATGGTGAACTCAATTTGTTGGTCAGTGTTGTGGAATATGTTAAAAATTGAGTTCGCATCCTTCCGGGGAGCTCCTACAAATAATAATAGATAACACTTACTTCACATACAAACAAAGCACATATAAACAAATCACAGGGTTGCTTATGGGGTCCAGCCTGTCAGGACTACTCGCTATCGCATTCATGGATAAACTTGAACGCCGTGCCCTCAACTCTTGCTACTCCTACATCTTCTTCACACGATATGTTGATGATATTCTACTTCTAACACCATCCCGGGAGGATGCGAACTCAACTTTTAACATTAAAATAATAGCAAAAATGATACTACTACTATACTACTACTACTACTACTACTAATAATAATAATAATAATAATAATAATAATAATAATAATAATAATAATAATAATAATAATAATAAACAAATACATAGACAAATATACTAGTATAAAATAAAATATAAGTGAAAAGTATCTAGATTAAAACTAGGTTATTTCCTAACACAAAGAAAAGAGAAATCCGGTCCCCACAAAAAAAAAACAAAGAAACAAGTTAATTAGAGGTGACGTAAACTCTTGCCTCATAAATACGTGCTACGATAAATGGGTGTTTGAATAAGAAAGAATCTGATTAACTGACTAGGAAACCTGGTACAAGGAGAATATATAAAAACACGAAGCAGCTTCGATTCCATCCAATAGCCTGACGAATCCTCACAATGGATAAAACGCGGAAAAGTCTGTGTAACATAATTGCTATATACTTTTAAAAACTTTCTATCGAGCTCTACTTATGTATTGAACCCAGTAAATATTGAAAACGGATAACCTACATCTAAAATTTCAAGTGTTTAAACACAAAATTGGCGGAGGAGTTTGCTAGAGTCTGCAAAAGACAACTCTTTCAACTTTGACCTCTTGGCAACCAAATTTTCGCCCAAAAGTTTATTAAAAAGCTTCCCAAATGTTTGAATACCTTTTATGTACAATTTCAAATTTTTAGACCCAAAATTGTCTGAATAGTTTGCTAGAGACCGCAAAGGTAATAATCTTTGGATCTTTGATCCCTTGGCAGGCAAATTTTCGACCCAAACCGATTTAAAAGCTTGTGCTATGTCTGAATACACTTTTTGCAAAATTTCAAATGTTTAGACCAGAAATTGTCTTTAGTAATTTGATAGAGACCGCAGAAGTCAATTTTTTTAAACTTTGAACCCTATTATGACCCCTTAAGATTCATTGTTTTGGTCTCAAATTAAATTAAAAAGTCTGATCCATGTCCAAGTAATCAACATTTAAAATTTCAAAGGTTTAGACCCAAAATTGGCGGAGGAGTTTGGTAGAGTTTTCAAAGGTTAAATCGTGAACTTTGACCCCTTAACAGCTAAATTTCTAGCCGAAAACCGATTAAATAGATTTTCCCAAATGTCAATAACTCTTATGTAAAATCTCAAGTCTGCAGAGTAAAAATTGACGGAGTAACTTGGTAGGGAAATATACACACACGGACACACACAGACACTGCCAATTTCACTTGTATATATATATATATATATATATATATATATATATATATATAATTTGTATTTTTTTTGTGTAAATGTAGTCATATCTTACTACGATGTGAAGACCGTTTCGATCATTATTGATCTCCGTAGGCAAGAAAAGTTTTACAAAATTAAAAAAAGTTGAAGAACTTTTTATAATTTTAGAGGAGGAAATATTTTACCATGTCTAACGTGTGCCATGGTTTAACAGCTTTTTTCAATTTTTTTTTTTCTTTCATCGTGATCAAAACGGTCTGCACATCGTAGCAAGATATAACTACATTTACATAAAGAAAATATAAAATTATAAATTTGCTCTCTTCGATTGAGAACTATCAACGACCCTTGTTGAAATTCAATAATTCTATTTTTTTTTTTTATATTTTCAACATATGTATACATACATACATATATATATATATATATATATATATATATATATATATATATATATATAATATTGAAACTTATTTTCAAGAGTGTATTATGTATTATACTGTTTGTTTTGCTTAAGCTAAGCAAAAAGGTTATTTAATTCGCGGTGCTAAGGATTAAACAATATTTTTACAAAAGTGAAAAATAAGGCAGAATCAGTCTCATCCTTCACTTTGTGGTATGCTTTGTATACTGCCGTCTCCGCGGATTATAACTTTTATTTAACGATAATGCGCGCGCAAACATTAGCATAAAAAGCAACATATTAACTATATGTATGTGACGGGGTTGGGGGTTGTACAACGTCAGGAAATGTGCTTTTGAGTAAGTTTGTGTGACGGGTATTACGTCTTTAGATATTTATTCATCTATGTGACTGTGTGAATTATGATTGTATCATTGCTTACCTTATTCCATCTGCAAGCATTACCACAGTCTCAATGCACAGGAGCAGATACAATGTATTGATCGAAAAGTCTGTTAAAAAAATAAAATAAAATAAAAACACGTCGCTACATTCAACGTAAAGTGACACTTGTTCAGTGATTAACGTCACAGACTGACGATCTAAGCATCCCAAGTTCACTTGGGATGCTGGCAACCTTCACGTTGTCCTTTCAGTAAGTACCTGATGTATTTCTAGAAAGAATTATGACTAGAAAAATATCGGAGAAAGCAATGCCAACAATAGAATTTCCGGGTCCATACGATATGATGATGACTACATAAAAACTTACGAAATGATTTATTTCTGACGGTTTTTATCTTTCACTCTTTTTTATACGTTTTCTTTCGCTGCCACATTTCTCATTTTCTCGTTTTTAAACAGTTGAATGAAATAAAGAAAGAAAAGAATAAAAGACAGGGATGCCTCATTTAAATTGAATACCAGTAATTGTGATATTATGTAGCAATGTTACATGGCCGTTATGCTCGAATTTGTTCGTTACAGTACAAAACTCTCTCGGACCCCCCCCCATACCGTCTGGTACTGTCGAAAAGAGCAAATAAAAAATAAATAGATAAATCCGACTCGGCTTCTTTTCTGTCTTAGCAAAAGTCATTTATTACCGTAACTTTCCAAATAATGCCTGATCCTTGTTTGTTTGTTTGTTTTGTCTACCATATGATAAACAAAACCCTACCGCCCCAACACCAGCTTAAAAGATTCTCGCCACCACCACCACGAGACCACACGTCCATCTCACTCGGACGGTTTTCCTTTCTTTGGACCTCACGCTAGCATAAGCCAGTCATTTCTTGCCTTTTACTTTACACGTCTATCTTATCAGGCGCGGAATTTGCTTTTACTCTCCCAACCACGTGGAGTATTTTCTATTTATTTCTCTTCTGACACACGCCCACGCACACTGTCTAATTTGCATAAGTGCTTCTTCGGCTATTGCTGCTTCTATCTTCTTATATTTTCCCACGCGCTCATACGGGCTCTGTTACAGTAGAATATGTTTAACATAAATTCATGAAATTCAACACATTGAAAGATTCATTTTAATGATAATGTATACGAAAAGTAAAATCATTGCTGTTTTAGATTACAATTTAATTGTAGAGAGATGATGAAGGATTAAAACAATTTATTGTGGGAAAGTTCAACATTTTGTATACATATGTGAAAACACTTTTTATATATTTGCTAAATATTAAAAGTACCTATATTTTAAGCTCAACAAATGTCAGCTTCTGTAGGAGATAGGGTTAAAATCGATGTTCGATATACAATTTACTAAAACAAAAACCGAATATATGAAAATATATGATTTAGAATAGTGAATACCAGATAACTAAAAAGCCCCTTAATTGTTAAACAAATATATTAAGCACTAATTCTCGAAATATTTCCACTATTTGAAAGTATTGAAATTTGAAATATACAACGGTTCAGAGATCAATCAAAATGCAGGTCATTTTTTTTTAATAAACATTTTTTTAATATTTTTATTTAAATTATGATTCTCGGCCGCAATCACAGGAAAATACAGATAATAGTGTTATTTTGCTTATGCGGTATGTTAAAAAATCTGCGAAGTCGGTCTCTGAACCGTTGTACGTTTCAAATGTCAATATTTTTAAACAGTGAAAATATTTTTACTACTTATTCATACATGCACATCAAGACACAAAACCACTCGAACATAAAAAATATATTGGTCTTTATTTAGAACAAAAGACTACGTCGGCTTAATGCGTGAAATAAGAAAATACATTGTCTGTATTTTCCTGAAGTAAACTGTATGTATGGATGGATCTAAAATTAGAATTTAAATAAATGTTAAAAAATCTGCATTTTGATTAGTCTCTGGACCATGGTATAGCTATATATTGAGAAAATTTAGTTTACGATAAGAGAACCCAATACAAAAGTTAAAACTGGAGAGAACAGGTAAACGTTATAAATGTCTACGTTCGTACATACATTAGCATGTATTGGATGCTGATAGAATTAAAATATCACTATATACATATATATATATATATATATATATATATATATATATATACATAAATATATATATATATATACATGCATAAATAAATATATATAGAGAGAGAGTGGGCCAAAAATTACTGAACCATTTTAATTTTAAATAATTCTTTTAATTCTAAGTATTTTTTTAATTTCATAATATTTTATTACTTTTTTAGATTCTAAAAATTAATGATGGAAAAATTCAGTATCGTCCAACTTACAAAAATTGAACAATTTCACTATAAAAATCAAAGCTCAATAATTCAAACCCAAATCAATTGGTCATATCGTTCTCCTAATCTCATTGGCCCCGACTTTTTCTTTTGATATATCTAAAGGAAAAGGCTTTTGTCCACAAGATCCAATCTTTAATAGAGCTAAAGGAAAAACATCACAGGAGAAATAAGAGAAATAAGGCCAGAAGTTTAGGAAAAGGTTATGAGAGAGGTAATCAAAAGAGATCAAATTTGCGAAACAGAAAATGAAAGGCATTTACAGGATGTTATTTTTCACATTTTTCAATACAAGTTTCTCAAGCTTACTAAGGTCCAATAAAGTTTATCGCCTTTATTTTATGATACTATTATGTCATGCATATAACTGTTAAAATAAAAAAAGTTATTAAAAATTAAAATGGCTTACTGCCTTTTGGCCCCCTCTGTATATATATATATATATATATATATATATATATATATATATATATATATATATATATATATATATATATATATTCAGACAGACATTGTTAAAAACAACAGAAAGCTTCGGTTTGGTAATACCTGTATTTAGTTTTTCAATTTTCGTATTATCTTTTTTGTATATACATTAAATGTATGGATGTATAGTCCAAGGATTTTTTCTCGACGTGTCAGCGGTTTTTTGCTTTTTGCGTAGGCGTCTACGCATCGTCAGAAATGTGTGTGTTAGGCTCTGCAAAGAATTGTGGGAAGTTATTTTTTAATAGTAGTTGGGGTGCGAGCAAAGGTCATTGGGACTGCTAGCGGAGGCGGGGTGTTAATGTCAATGGAAAAAGAGAGGAGAGCGTGCTAGTTCTGGGGTCAGTAGTTGGGACGTGTTGGGTGTGAGGTGAGGAGGAAGTCATGCTAGGCATTTAAG
The DNA here is from genome assembly GCF_053919585.1 of Euprymna scolopes. Lineage (NCBI taxonomy): Eukaryota > Metazoa > Mollusca > Cephalopoda > Sepiida > Sepiolidae > Euprymna > Euprymna scolopes. Next base: position 107,310,968 of record NC_136494.1, on the reverse strand, counting down.
TATATTGGTACTGTTTTGAAATGCAATCTTTGCATTTAGATATAAATAACTTCAAGAATTTTAAGCTTCTTTACATTCGATCGTGGTGTAGTATTTTTGTGTTATTACCTATAATTTCCCTGAAATTCGAGGGGGTAGTGATGTTTATATATATATATATATATATATATATATATATATATATATAGAGAGAGAGAGAGAGAGAGAGAGAGAGAGAGAGAGAGAGAGAGAGAGATAAGGGAGTTCCAAAGCTAATACCTCCTATTCATTTATTCTGCCAGAATGGATCAGAGGGAATTAATAAATTGCATTGGTATGATGACTGCATCCATGACCTTAAAGTTTAGTTTTAACTTTTTTGTTGCAGATATTGACTCTAAGACTCTAAGAAAAGGCACAAAATGTAATTTATTTTAATGGTATCACTCCCGTCTTTGCGATTCTTCAATTTTTGTGTTTTCGAGTAAAAATAGAAGGGCTTACTTTTGGAACGACCCTTTTCTCTCTCTCTCTCTCTCTCTCTCTCTCTCTCTATATATATATATATATATATATATATATATATATATATATATATATATGGTAGTGTGTGTGTAACGTTACACGCGTTTACACATTCTAGCAGAGTTCAACGCAAGAAATACAGGACAAGTAATAACTCAACTCCTTTTTTGTAGCAACAACTTTTATTTCCTCATTCTCCCGCCACGCATGACTTCTCGTTACATCTAATGTTAGCGAAAGTCGTATTTCACCAATGAGGATACAATGAGAAAATTTCGGATCACCGATTCAAACGATTGGAGTTGGATCTTAGAAAAATTATGGCTTCAATTTCATAGAGAAAACAAGATTTCACGCCTGCTTTATATCATGCAGCTTTCTTATTAATTGATCATTCAGTCTAGTATGGTGTGTTCTGATTTTTTTCAAATACGTTTAGAAGGTGAAGTAATATGAAGGTATGGTCTTTATGCCTTCAGGGCCGCTTTTCAATAAGCTTGGAGGCAGAATCAATGTAGGTAAAATTTTCTGATTTGATTATTTTATGATATAAATGTTACTATTATTGATTTTTTTTATTACATTTTTACCCCAAACAAGGCACATTGCCACTTTGGTGTAGGGGGCTACCATCAGGGGCAACAACTACTGGGGTACTATGTAGGAATTTGGGCAGCAAGATGTTGGTTCACGTTACACTTGAACTTCTGCACGTCAGTACTGTTGGGGAAGCAGGGACCTGGAATGGAATTCCAGAGTCTAGCGGTTCTGGGGAAGAAACTATTGGAGTAAAAAGATATTTTACATCTAGGGATCTCTACAGTGTGGGGGTGGGATTTAGCAGCCTATCGGGTTTGTCGAGGGTGCTCACGTCGTGGGGGCACAAATGATTGCAGTTCGTCAGAGCATTCATCACTAAAATACTTGTAGAAAAGGCAGAGGGATGCAACATTTCGTCGATGGGACAGAGGCTGAAGCTTAGATGCCAGTTCAGGGCCTATCAGGTTTGCGACTCTCTTTTGAACCTTGTCAAGGAGCGAGAGACTAGTAGCAGATGCACCAGCCCAGATGTGGCAGCAATACTCCATACATGGGCGAATGGTGGCCTTATAGAGGTACAGGATACTTTCGGGTGTTAGTAGTTTTCTAGCACGGTAGAGAGAGCCCACCTTTCTTGCAGCGGCCCTGGCAATGCCTTCACTGTAATTGTTCCAACTCATGTTTCCTGTGAACGTTAGGCCAAGGAATTCGAAAGATGTACTCTCAGATAAAGAGTCGTTGGCCATTGCTATAGATAGTAGAGAGGGTTTCTTGTAATTATTGAATGAAACTAGTTTAGTCTTGGCAGCATTGAACGCGACCAACCACTTTTGTCCCAATTCCACCACAGATTGGAGGTCTTCCTCTAGTGTTTCTGCCATTTCTTTACTAATGTGTTCATTCGTCTTCCTGTCGTGCCTGCCATAGAGTGTAGTGTCATCAGAATATATACCTATCTCAGAGGCAATTTTGTCGGGGAGGTCATTTATGAATATCAGGAACAATAGAGGTCCAAGGATAGAACCCTGGGGCACCACCGCATTTATATCATATTGTTTAGATGTACGCCCGTCGAGTACAACCTGGATTTTTCTCTTATCTAAGAAGGATTTAATTATGTTAAGTATTCTACCAGTGATACCGTATGATCTGATTTTCCTGAGGAGACCCTCATGCCATACCCTGTCAAGTGGAAATATTGTTATTGTTATAATCGTCTAGAATGTTATTTACGGTAGCGTTATTCCTATTGGTTGATTATTTAACTATACCATACTGGTCTGATTTGTCGTTTATGAACTAAGTATTAGAGTACAAAGTTGTTAGTTAAAAGACGTTTACTTTTATTAATGCCATAACAAAGGTTTTTATCATAATCCTGTTACATATTCATAATTCCGATGCAAATTACCAATTTCGATTCCAATTCTAAAATTGTCTATTTCGGTTCGAATAATTTTCTTTTTAATTTGACAAATCTTTTACCCTTATGTTAGATTCGTTGTTAGATTTTTGTCTTTGTTTTCATCTTGTGCCATTTTGCCTGATTTATCTATTCGTACCATTTTTACTGGTGCCAGTTTTATCTTGATTAGTTTGTTTTACTGGTAGTGTAAAAGCAATAAGTATTTATTATTTTATCATTAGTACCAGTAATGGAAGATTTTGCTTTAAACATAAAAAATTAAAGAATCAATTTTGGAAATTTGAAATTATGCTATTTTTTTTTCGATTCCAATAACCCCAAATATTCCGATTTTTCCGACTCTCGATTCCAATTCCGATAAATTTTCCCAACACTAGTAAATATAAACTAATTCAGATTAAATACTATTGAATATGATAACTGAATAGTATTTTTGTTAATAAGATTATGATATTTATTCGGGGTTCTAAAATTCTTTTTAAAATATTTAAAATATTTTTTAGGAATGTTGGTTTTCATATTATTCGAGAAAGGGGGTTAAACCACATAATATTATGTCGCCGGTTTTTTCGTAAAACTCTTATTTACCTTTGAATTTTTAGTGTGTCTGAAGATTATATTTTTCTTAATGCATCGGGGGCAATTCTGAGAATCTTCATTATTGGATAAATAATCTGCATTATTGGATGTATGAATCTACGTTATTGGATGTATGAATCTACATTAATGTGCGTGAATGCACGCTCATGCATAACTCGTGTAATTTGAAACTGTGATCAAATTAATCGGAAGTAATCGGTTCCCAGCATTTCCAATAACAATATTCATACAAAAGCCATTATTTGTATTTCTAGTGTAATCCATTGCATTTTGTTTTTCATTATGAGTTGTTTTTGTTTCTGTTACATTTATTATTCATTTATTAATGCTTTCGTGTGCATTTTGGTAAGAAAAGCAACGACAGAAATACGAAAGCTAATGTTAACATTAAAAAAATAGCATGTGTTTCATTATTCTTTATTTATAAAATGTTGTAACCTACAACTTCACACGCTGTCCTTCGACTTGCTTACTCACAAAACGTGAACATGAAATGCTCCCAATAAATCCTTAATAAAATTCACAATCCTTCATGAAATCTAATCCTATTCGGTACAAAGAAACTATACTTGATTTGATCGCTAATGTTCAGCTATTAATAGCCAATAGTCTTGGGGAGGGGCGTTCATTCACTAATATAAGGAACATTTTTCGTGATCATCTCAGCATCAGCTAGAGGAAATCCTAAGAATATGATGGCGCACAGAATGTGTAACAAAATAAAGTTTTTTTTATCGAAATTCCGTGCAGACAAAATGCAACTTAAAAAAAAAAGTTATGAACTTACGTTGGCCAAAGGATGTGAGAATAAAATCTTTATTCGTTTTGACATTTTTACTCTTATTCCCGCCAAAGAAGGTTTGTTGCCACTTGAATCGTGCGGGACTACCGTTTGGAATCGTGTTAAACAGGAGATTGTGGGAAATTGTGTAACAAGATGTCTGTTTACGTTGCATTTAAACTTCTGCAGGGAAGTACATTCAGGAAGTAGGAAACAGAAAGGAAATTGTTGTCTAGCACTTTGAGGGAAGAAACTATTAGGCTTTGCACCATCTAGGGATCTCAACAGCGAAGGGGTGGGATTTTACTTCTTCTTCTTCTTCTTATATATATATGTGTATGTATATATATATATATATATATATATATATATATATATATATATATATATATATATATATATATATATATGAATCAGAGAATCATTAATTATGCAAATCTTCAACAGTTTTTATTGGATCTGCGTTCTAAATTTCTATTTATATTGAGCATATTAAACGGCGTTTTATGCAAGCACAACATCCCATTTGAAAATTAAACTATTTCAGATTTGCATTGAATTTGAGGAATAGTCATAAAGATCAATTAAACAAGATTCCTTGAATTTCCGTTCGTCTTAGGACAGTTAAGCTTAAGAATTGCATTTTAGCTATTTTCCAACATAAAATCATATATTGGATTTCAATCAGAATTAAAACAAAAATAAGGTTCAGTAAAATTGTGAAAGTAAACATCAATATATATATATATATATGTGTGTGTGTGTGTGTGTGTGTGTGTGTGTGTGTGTGTGTGTGTGTGTGTGTGTATACATATATCTATTATATTATGGCAGTAGAGTTTAGTTTCCTAGAAGTACATCCACTGAAACAACATGTGTCTACCAAAAAGTGCTCAATGAGTTAACAGAGCAGGTATATTAAATTTATTTATACAAACATTGATGGCTACATATGTGCAAACATGTTTCTGTAATCACCCGTTATTGGGAAGATTACGTCTTTGGGCCAAGAATTACTCAGTTTTCGAGAATAATTCTTGGCCTGAAAACGTAATCTCCCCAATAACGAGTGATAACAGAAACATGTATGCACATATGTAGCCATCAATGTTTGTATAAATAAATTTTATATATATATATATATATATATATATATATATATATATATATATATTCAGGCAAACATTATTAAAAACAACAGAGATACCTTGCTTAATGATTCTTTTTTCATTTTTTCGATCTTTCCTAAGATTTTTTTAACTTCAAGATGAAAGGTATTTACAAATGTTCCATGGTTCACACGAGCGCTTTCGATTCTTTCTTGAATCATCATCAGGTGGTGATAAAATATTAAAAATAGAAGTGAAATATATAGTTACGAATGATAAAAAGAGTCAATGAAAAGTCGATTAAAATATACATTTACGAGTGATAAAAAACTCGATTAAAAATTAGGATGATAAAAGGCAATGTTAGTAAAACCAGTCGCATACTGGTTATGCTAAACATTTCAGCACATTATTGCTACTTTCAAAATTAATACTATTTATAGATGGGTGCTGGGTTTTTATATATAGTGCTTTATTTTTAATTTTTTACAATTACTTTCTCGTTGCAAAATCCTTGTGTTGTCCACGGGACCTTTCTAAGATTAGAGGGGGGACAGCTATGTTGATTTGTTAAATGCTGGTATATTGAGCTAGTACTGTTCAAATGCATCGTTAATCGACGGGACAATGTTGTTTTTGTATGTCCAATATATGCGTTTTTATTTTCGGAATTACACTCCCCGAAGGGGAATTGAATGAATGAATGAAGAAGTGCTGCCTAAATACACTAATACATATATATATATATATATATATATATATATATATATATATATATATATATATATATATATATATAGAGAGAGAGAGAGAGAGAGAGAGAGAGAGAGAGAGATAAATATATATATATATATAGTGCAATAGGTTAGAAGCTCCGACTATCATTTGGCCGGTCGGGTTTCGATCCTGGCTTGAGGTAGTTGTTTGTCTAGCCGCACTGATGAGCTGTGAAACAGTACTGTATGTGGATGACTATATATATATATATATATATATATATATATATATATATATATATATATATATATATATATATATATATATAAAGGGTAAAAGATTCTTCTAGTGATGATACACTTTCGTCGCTGATAAATTGCCTTCCAGATCGTTGCTTATCATGGATAGACCCTGTCTCTTTAATGTTTTTCATCCACTTTACAATAGTGTTCCTACGTGGAGGTCCATTTTTAATTCAATTTTTAACTTTATTAGCAGAGCAATAGCAGAATTTAGTTCAGCCAACTAAAGGACACAGTTTACTTTTTCCTCAGTTGAAGCAATATATCAAATATATTTAAAAAAAAGAATATATTTCTTATTTTTATTATTTGAATTCATCGAACTACTGTTCTTATTTTGAGTGTGATTTTCCACACTCAAAATGAGAACAGTAGTTCGATGAATCCAAATAATACGAATAACCAATCCTCATCTCAAAAATTCAGAAACGTCATATTTGTTTAAAAATTACTACAAATTTTCTGGTGAAGAAATATTCAATAACTTTACTTAAAACTAGGTATATGAAAGATTATAACATTTTACGGACATTTTACAGACTATTTCTATCGAAAATGCAAATAAAGTTTAAATTTTTTGATGCACCCGGACTTTATGGGCATATTTCACATAATATTATAGGTTATATAATACATAGTACATAAATTTGTACATATCTACTTCAACAAAACCCAATTTGTTAGTAGAGTTTCGAAGTAAAGAATGAAAATATATTTATAATAATTTAATATACACGGAGACATCAGTGTTACATTGCCGCAGGTAAACGTCTGGCTAAGAGCCTGATTTTATAGCTGTAGAGCATCTGCAGGCAGACTCCTCTGTGTAACTTAATTGAAATAAATATATTTCATACTTTACTGTATATATATATATATATATATATATATATATATATATATATATATATATATATATATATATATATATATATATATATATATATATATATATATATCCTAAAACTCTCTGGCTTTGATGGAGGGGAGAATAAAACTTGCTGCTATGGTTTCCAATGATCTGAAATAACAGCAAGGGAAGACGTGATTCCAAATTTTTCTCATATGTTATATCTCCCCTCTTTTGGAAATAGAGTATGATTATGAATATTTCTAGTATTAAATAATTCCTTATACACTGTGAAATATACTTCATTTATAAAAACCAAAGAGGGGAGATATAACATATGAGGAATATTTGGTATCAAGTCTTCCCTTGTTATTATTTCAGATCATTTGAAACCATAGCAGCAAGTTTTAGTCTCCCTTCCATTAAGGCTAAAGGTTTTTCGGAAATATCAGATATTTTGTAATGCATATGCAAAACTATGGTAACAAATAACTACGATTGAAATGTTGGTAAAAGTGCAGTATCGTCCCACTCTCAAGAAATCCGTTAAAATTATATACTATACAGATTTTCGAGGGTGTTGAAAACAAAAATAGCAGTTAAAATTACAGGAAACGAGTAGTTTCCAAATTATAATGAAATTTTTGTTTTAAAAAGTGGGGAATTACTTTTCTATATTAATGTAACGTAAACTGAACACCCACTTTATAACCACCTGCTATTTTTAGGGGTGGCGTTTATTTGGTAATTGTGATCTCGTACACCAACACAAAACCTACTTTAAAAATTTGTTTTCGGGTGTGTTAAAAAGAATATTGCATTTAAATTTGCCACAAATAAGTATGTTTCCGGGTATTAATCAATGCAATTCTTTATTTTATAAATGGTGGCCATTGTTGTACGCGTAAACCCGAATATTTTTGCTTAATACGCGAAAAAATACTTATTTGCGGAAAATTTAAATGTGATATTCTTTTTCAGCACACCTGAAAGCCTATAGAAAACAAATTTTTATATAGTTGGTTTTGTGTTAGTCTGCCAGCATACAATAAACACCACTCCAAAAACAAAATTATGGACGCCCCAAAAAGATCGCCATAAAGTGGGTGCTCATTTTACGTTAAATTAATATAGAAAAGTTATGCCATACTTTTTTGAAACAATAATATGCGACCTTAACGGCAAATGTCACATAGCCCAATACACAATTCATTTCGATCGAGGTTTCATTTTTAAATTCTGATCGATAGTCGCTGACATGTCGAACTTGTAAAATTACCAAAAAAAGGTGGTATATATATATATATATATATATATATATATATATATATATATATCCGGTCTAAAAATAGACTTGACGAAATTTCCAGCCGGTATAGTCTCTGCAAGTTTTAAAGGGGGGGTGCATAAATAGACATTCGCTCAGTTCCAAAACGATTACTGCACTAACCTATCTTGTGGGAACCGTGTTTTATTTTATCTCGGTGACGAAATATGGAAAACAAAAACTATATATCTCGTCAGCCTAAAATTAAGTATTTAAATTTTGACTTAAACACATAATCCAATTTAAATACTAGGCCACATTCCCCCACCAGAAAAAATGAAAAAGCGTGGTATGACGCGGTTTTTCATAAAGCTTAGGACAAGTGGCACAGACAATTATCACAATCCTCATGGTTTTCACCGCCTTGCAAAACGCTAACTTGAGTGGGAGCGCCTCCAAGTACTTATCTGACGGATGGCCTTTATACCAATTTTTATGTCGACGTGAATTATCTCCCTTAGCTTTATTCTTATAGCCGTCACTGTCTTCATCATTTTTATTGCTTGGTATATCTTTATTAATATCACGTACATAGTTGCCGTTATTATTCTCTTCCCATCATCCTCATCGTATACCACATATTCGTTTCTCATGTGGTCTTCATGATTATCACCGTCTTTGTTAAACTCATCATTATTACTGTCTCCATCGCTGTCGTCACTATCGTCGTTATCTTTCTCTTTCGTGTTGTTAACTGGAATTTCCTCCGCTGCTATGAATATTTTCTATCTCCGTCACATGGTTCATTCTCGCAAGTAATATTACCGTCGTCTTCATTATTCGGTTTGTTTCATCAACATCACTATCATCATCGTCGTAATCATTATTACTATCGCCTTCACCGTCAACATTATCGTCGTCGTATTTGTTACTACTATCGTCGTTTACATCGACTTCACCAACTTTTTTCCAACACAGGAAAGTTTAGTCTCACTGGCTTTCTTAATGAATTTCTCCCACTCAGATTTTCTTTTACTACCGCCGTCGTCATAATCAGTATCATCAAGCTTATAACTGTCTTCTTCTTGTATTTCGATATGTTATCGTGGTCCTTATCAGCTTTGTCGTCTAATTTCTCCTTACTGTCGTTTTAGCTTTTTCTTTCAATTTATTCCCACTAATATCACCATCTCTGTAGTTTATTTTATTTATTCCGTCATCGCTATTACTTGGCTTAACTGGATTAGGACAAACTAGTTGGGGTGAGAAATTCGTAGAACTATTTGTGAACATGGCTACTGCACGTATATGTTCGTCTATCAACGCCTTCACTTCTTCTGACCGACTTTTATATTAGTTTTCTCTGTCTCTACGCGAATCTTCTCTTCAGCTGTCGGTACTAATTTTAACGTGGCTTTATTGAATACTTTATTTTCCACTAAGTATATTGTCACTATTCGTTCCAACTGTGTCTTTCGCATACTGGGTGCGACAGCTAAGTTATAACGTTTTCCTATGACTATAATATCGTCGTTTTTCAAGCTACGTAGACTTTCGAATGTGGGAGATTCTATGAAGCTATCTACTTCTGTCATATTTCGGCTTTTAAGATACTCCTCCACTATGGGAATTAATTGTGCTCTACGAAGAGCAGGTTTAACACTTAGTTCATAATGTCTCCCTATTGTCACAATGTCGTCCTTGGATGATTTTTGAAGGCATTCGCACGATGCCGACTTTAAAAATACTTCTACACTAGTCATTTTTCTATCACCTAATCCTATCAACTTTGTTATTTCTCGCTTGTGTTCGTCTGTCCCGCGTGTCTCGCCCACAAACAGATTATATGGCTCGTAGCCTCCAGTGATTTAACTCACAACTAGATTCAAATTTCCCGGGCGAGAGCACCATTTGTTACACATGCGATAAAATGTGGGGATTTAAGCAACAAATAAACGTAGGGGTATGATAAGAAATTTCCGAGAAGAATGAAAACTGTTTATCTTTGTAACACGTTGCCCAAAAGGGAATTCGCGGGAAAGCAAAAACCCAAGTATTTTGTCTTTATCGCATATGTGACACAGCAAGAATTGAATAATAAAGCAAGTGGATGGAAACACAAGGACGGACACAATAAAAATGCGAGAAAATAACGAAATAACAAACGATACAAAAATAGATTTGTGTTTCACAACTCGACAACGACGCAGTTAGTCCAATATATTTCATTCGTTACTCAACTATGCCAAACCTTCATCAAAAAATAATTAGTTCTAACAATAAAAAATTAATAAGATACAAAATACAAATATACAAAATATAGCAGGCTGTAACTGTAGAAGAAAAAATAGATGCCCTCTACAAGGCTCATGTAAAATAAAAAATGTAGTCTATAGCTGCACACTATCACAAAACCCAAATTTAGAGAAATAAGATTATCTCCCCCTTTTTAAAATATTTGCTTAATTTTAAATTAAGCGTTTACAAACATATTCTAACCGATATAAAATTTTACATTGACATTCTTTTTGAAAATTCAACATTCATGCGTTTATAAGCTACAATCAACATCCAAATGAATGCTTTGAGGATAATTACGGTTTTCAAAAGACGAAGAATTAAAAGGTAAATATATATATATATATATATATATATATATATATATATATATATATATATATATACATGCATATGTATATATAATTCTTAACTTTTATTAAAAATATATTATTATAAACTTATATTTAAACCAAATTCAGATTTATAATTTTATTCTATTTTTATTTTTTATCCTCAACCCATATTAATTTGCTTATCAAGTAAATATTTTCCTTTTTATTTTAATTTTTTCCAGATACATCTGCGTTACTTAAAAATGCTAGGTTTATTTATGGTGTCGTTTACATATATTAAAAAAAACACCCAATATTTTTGGTGATGAGAAGACTTTGTTTCAAAAAAACTATATGTCAAAATTATTGCCCGTGGCTTAATGTCTATCACAATAAAAACATCGTTTCCGAAACGATCGTACAAATTATTGCATTTGTTGTTGTTCCTTCTTATGAAACAGATTTTTAATTTTAAATTCTAATTTGAATTTTAAATTGTCAATCACATTAATAAATATTAAAGTAGCTCTAGGATATTTGCCTATCGAGCTTATTATATATCTGCATTACAACGAGCACTGTTCTTTTCTTGTGTTTTAATTAAATTAGTAATTTTACTATCACATTAAAATACACTCTGCTCTTTAGACTACTGTTCTAATCCCCTTTAAATTATATATATATATATATATATATATATATATATTATTATTATTATTATTATTATTATTACTATTTACTATAATAATTATAAAATATCTACATACACTAGTGTTTCATCCTTTCGGGAATCCTCAGTGCAGGGTGTCACGATTAGCGCCAGTCGAGAGATTCGAACCCCGGCAACAGAAGTCATGTCTGGTTATATTAGCAAGGACCTGGACTATTCGGCTACCAACCGCGAGAGATACAGTTGAAATTAAACATTTATTCTTATTAAGTGCTTTTAACGTCAGTCAGAGAGTGAGCTAATCATTATATGACGATCTGCGCTTATGAGCTAAGTTGACCGACTTTATTACAACTGAAAGTGCTCAACGATAAGAAATAAGTTTATATATACACCTTTTTAATTGTATAGTATAGTATATAGTTTTAATGTATATGTGGGGGGTGTTCAGAGAGTGATTAGTACCTTTGGTAGGAGGGGCTCGCCATGTCCTTTTCTTAGGATAGCTCCTCTGCCACTGGACCTCAGCTTTCACTTGTGGCTCCCAGTAGCTGCCGCATGCTTGGTGAACTTGCTAAAGCAGATGAGGGTAGCCAACGGGTCTCAATCCCTCGGTGAGTTAGAATCGACTACATCAGCCTTACTTCATGCGAAGTCTGACTCCCGACAGAACAAGCGGAAGAGTTCACCTGAAGATCTAACCGTGATGAAGGCGGTGATAGTAAGTGTCATTGGAGCGCTTTGAGTAGTACGTGGCACCAAAAAGTTTATATATATATATATATATATATATATATATATACACACAATAAAAAATATATATGCAATAAATAAATATAAATATAATAAATATATACAATAAATAAATATATATATATATATATATATATATACAATAAAAATGTGTTGTTTTTTTAATGCCAGATCTATTTAAGCTCAATGAAAACAAATTGTATTTTCAGAGAATATTTATAACTTACAATTAGTAAGTTTTCTTCTCTTATGACTTTAAAAGAAGTCTGTTTCTTATTCCACCCTCATTCCGTTTCTAACAAAAAAAAAACTTTTATAGATTTATATGTGTATCAGATGAATTGTTTGGTATACCGTTCAATGAAACACGTGCAGGGGACGTACCATATATCAAATAAAATGATATGAATGTGCTATAAATATATGTGGTATTTGAATAGTTTACAATCGTTGTGTGTGTGTGTGTGTGTGTGTGTGTGTGTGTGTGTGTGTGTGTGTGTGTGTGTGTGTGTGTGTGTGTGTGTGTGTGTGTGTGTGTGTGTGTGTGTGTGTGTGTGTGAAAATAATCAAAGAAATAAAATAATTTTGTCAATGTCGCCAAAATTAGATCCTTCACAAACCTGAGTTGAGGAGTAGGATTTGATTAATTTTGTTGTTTGTAAGCGAAGATCTTGGCGTCGATTCGGATTTTGCGACGACCAACAAATAATCCATCGACATTTCCGTCTTTTGCATTTTTCCCCTTTTATTTAAATTCTTCTCTTCGTTATTTTTTTTTTTTTTTGCTTGTTATTTTTTTCCGTCATAGAGGAATTTTTCGGGGGGGGCGTTATCCTGAGATTATTGGCGTCGCAAGTCGATTGCATTATGGAAATCTGGAATGTTCCTAAACGGTCGGACTCGGAAATACTGAAGCAGAATTGGATTCGTCTCGGAATATGACGGCCAGAAAGAAAGAAAAAAACGTTCCTTATTTATTTTGACGGTTTTTCTGAGATTAAGTGTCGCTTATTATTAACATTATTTAAATGATTCGGATTATTTTTTTTTTTTTCGTCGACTTCCAGACATTTCAGGTGACCCTTTCTCACCGAGGATAAGCTTCCGGAAATTTAAAACTGAATCCTTGATTCATTTTTTTTTTTATTTCATCGTATCATTTGAATTATTCGGATGACTGTTCTCATATTGAGTGTCATTTGCACAAAGTTACACTCTTCTGAAGTTTGAAGGTTCAATACAATTGCGAATTATATATAATTTCTACTCAGTCATGGCTAACGAAACCAGAGCATGCTACCCTTGCGGATTAAATAAGACGTTTGTAGATTACCGAGTTCGATAGAAAGATTCACGAGTTTGATAGAATGATTCCCGAGTTCGACAGAAAGATTCCCGTGTTCAATAATATACACTTGAAGAAGTTCGGAGATTACATCGATCGAATCGTTGTGCGAATAACACTCAAGATGAGAACAGTAGTTCGATTAATTCAAATAATATAAATTATCAATCCTCATCTAAAAAAATTCAGAAACATTTTTTTTTTCTATTTTTATTTTTTTATTTATTTTGTTGCTACTACTGAGGTCACCATTCATCAAAATCAAAAGTCACTCGATGATAAATATTATTAAGATGAAAATGATTACGAACCAAAAGAGCAAGTAGAGTATGAAAGTATTTAAACTGGGCCATGGATTGAAGTTCGTATGATTGCTTATGTGACGGTCCGTGATAAATATCTGATGACATTCGTTTAGTAGAAGCAGTTCCGCAATGTGTTTTGCAAACAAGAACCCCTTGGAAAGAAACTCCCTTCATGGAAATCCCAACTGGCGCTAGATACGCGGAGGAAAAAAAAAGAAATTACTTTTGTTTTTATTTCAATAGAAACACGAGTTCTTGCTGTGGATTTCTTGGGAAAAGGAATTAAATACTGAAGATAGATTGACTGCCCATGGAAATAACGTTAGAGTAGACAGGGACTAACAACGTCTGTTCTTTGTTGTAGAGAAGAGAAAGAAATCACCCCACTAGATTTCGAAGCGAGCTTGTATTCAGTCAAACCGTTTCTTGTAGACTGTTTTCAGCTTGTGTTCCTATTCACTTGCCTCCCCACGTGGACAAAGTTAGACACAAGGTCGTCTTTTAATATGGAGGAAATCCAGCTCCCCAAAAGGGAACACTCTGGATTAAAATAAAAAAAATAAAAATTCTCTCAATAGAGAATGACTTTTTCATTGGCCGAAGAGATTGTATACTAAACATAGCATCAGAACAGATATTTGTTCATAGCCAAAAGGTCAACGAACTGTTTTCGATTCGTGTTCGATGTCTTTTATTTGATATATTATATTAGTTATTACTAGGCTGTGACAACAGCATATTCTTTTAATTGTTTTGACTCTCGAGCATATATCCAACACAGTTAGACGCAGTTAATCAATCGAGAATCACATCACTTTATATAAACCATATATCAACGGATACACACTCGAGAGTTAAAACAATGAAAAGAATATGCCGTTGTCCTAGCCCTAGTTATTACTCTCTCTCTCTCTCTCTCTCTCTCTCTCTCTCTCTCTCTCTCTCTCTCTCTCTCTCTTTCTCTCTGATTAACTATACTTACTCATGTGAAAGGAAAAATAATCAGCAGTCGATTGTTTCAACTCGTTTTCACAACATTTTCAATAAGAATGAAAGAAATATATTTTTTTTGTTCATTTTTACTACATACACTTGTAGTTCAAGCAAAAATGTCAGTATTTTCCCCTTGGCTCAAGTAAATGGAAACTGCTCCAGAATTGAATGAGGAATGCTATGGATCCATGTCTCAATATTAGGATTGCCTTTTCCATTATTAGTGGGGTAGATTGCTGAAACAATCTTTTCACTTGGTGATATAAGCACCAAAATTGAAATTTGTCAGGTTTGCTTCTGCAGCCATTTTGAAAACTGGCAGCCATCTTGAATTTTCTCATGGCTAACGTTATTTTCTTAAAATGTATGTTCTGAACATCATTTTTGGCAATTTTGGTGCTTGTATCACTAAGTTAAAGATGTTCGTGAAATATTGAGATGACCTGCCCCACTAACAGTCTTAAATGACAACCGGCATTTCTTGAAAATAATTGGGAACTGCATAATCCTGCTCCAAGCTCTGAACTCCATATTACGAGTATTCTATTTCTTTTTTTTATTTCTGCAATTTTAAAGTTATAAAATAATGTAAGATTTGCTGTCTCCTTTGTACGCATGTCAGACACAAACGCAGACCCCATAATATTATTGTCCTTCACTTTCATCAACGTTTATTATACTCATCCGAGTACACGTGAAAATTCTGTTTAAAATATATACTAATATATATATATATATATATATATATATATATATATATATATATATATATATATATATAATATATATATTGCATATGGTTAATGCTGGTCTATCTCGAAAGTAAGTGTTTGCGATTTCCTTTTTATGGATGTCCGATATGAACACAGTGACCATGATGGCATCTTACGCCATTAGGTTTTACTATATCTTTTCTGTGACAAAACTTCCCTATTTGTGATCGAGTGCTAATGATCTATGCAGATAGTCTTGTAACCCTAAGGGTCCGTTTTACGGTGTCTCATTTTCGAACATTAAAACAGATCTTATGTAAGTAAATACAAATAATAACCATTTATAAATTTTACGAGTACTTCTTTGTGCATTCATTATCTGTACTAGTCTATAACCTAAACCAAGGTTGCATCGGCATCTTCCGGCAGTTCCCGGTAAGTTGCAGGAAAAATGTTAACGTAACGCTGTCAGACGATAAATTCAAAACGATGAAAACAAAACTTTAACACAAGAAGATAAGACTTATACTAAGTTAAATTATATGAAAAAAAATATTCTTTTTAAGGAAAGTATATTAAAAAAATGTTTCAAAGAAATAACTTGTATTTTTAGACGAAAACAGGGAAACAACGAAAATCATTTTTTTTAATGAAAATATCTAAAACGATTTTTTCCAATAAAAGTTACAATGAAATAAGTTTGTTGTTTTTTTTTTGTTTTTTGTTTTTTTGTACCGACGAAAACGATTTTTTTTTTTCGTGGAAACAACTGTGATCGAAGCCGATATTTTTAGAAAAAAAAGTATCAGAAAACTGTTTTCTCTTTTCTATTGACGAAAACAATTGTGTCGTCTGCTGACAACTGGTTACTGATTGGATATTGGCGTCGGCTTTTTCTGGCTGCTTTTCCGTAAAATGCGGATTTCCTCTACTTTCGTCTTTGATTCATGAGCAAAGTTTCAAAAAGAAATTATAATATCAGCTCAATTTTATGAATAAAATAACAAGTAAAAATATATGATAAATTAGAAAGAAAATTGAAAGAAAGAATTCTCACACACACGCACGCACACACGCATGCTCACACATTCCAAGTTACCTCATCTCTCTCTCTTCCTCTTTTATCATAGATTGTCAGTGAATTTTCCAGATAGAAATTGAAAATTTATATCATTTAGATTTCTTAGACTATCTCTTTCTCACAGAAGAGACGTTGCGAGCCTGTCTTTGCTTTGTCTTTATTTTCATGGCAAGTGCTCGTCTGAGCTCTTATCTATGCCCCTTCTAGCTTGATTTTCACTAAAAACACTCGTCTCTCTGAAACCACTGTCAATAATTCCCCCACCCACTCTTTATCTGTGCCTAAACCTAAACGTAGATTCCATAAACAATACTTCTTAGAACTGCACGCTTGTGGAACTCTGTTTTCCAACTGACTACAATATGGCCGTCTTCAAGTCCAACGTAAACAAGTTCTTGATGAGCTGTCCCCTTAAGTAATCCAATTTACCCAATTCCCATTACTAACGATTACTACGACATTTTTCCATTGACTACTGTACACCAATTAACCCTTATCCTTGAGTGACCCCTGGGCCTTGATAAGTGGTTACTCCTTTGTAAAAAAAAATAGCATCTTTAGCTGGTTTGTTATATTTAGAACGTTTTAGACCGGTGTAACTTACAAGCTTTTTTCGCGATGATGTTTTTGAACTTAGTAACCTAGTCGAAATTTGAAATATTTATGTCGAACTCAGTTAAACGAACCTTTTGTTTAATCCGCAAGGGTAGATAGTTCCCATTCTGCATGAGATCGGATAGAAGTGTTAATTTATATCATTCTTAATTCATATCACTTGAGTTAACGATTGAACCTATGACCTTTAAAAGTCTTTCACTCATAACTGAATCAATATTTTTCATCATTAGGCCATGATTTTATAGTAATAATAAGAAATAATGGTAGCTAATTTGTAAACAACACCCATCGTCAACCTGGGGGTGTCAAATTCGGATCCAGTTCATTCCACAAAAAAACATTTTGACTAAGGATGTTGGCAACCTTCACGTGGTTCCTTATGTACGTATCTGATGTCTTTCTGAAAAGAATTTCAACTCGAAAGATATCAAAGAAACTGATGCCAACAATAAAATCATCTGGTTCATAGGAAATGAATGAAGTTGGAATGCTAGGCATATAGATAAGACTAGCGAGGGGTGGGGGCTTTGCCCTGGTGTAAAATAAACTTACATATGATATTTTTTATTTGTCCAGATTTTGTATATATTATCATTAAAGTCGTGATTTCAAAAGTAAAAAAAGAATTGGGGCGCCATCAGCTAGAATCGAAACCGAAAGTGTAGCGTTCAAAGCTGGTGACGTTACCACCGTACCAACGTGCCTTGCGCATGAACTGATTAAAATTAAAACTTCAAATAAACTAAACTTAATGCATAATATGTTTAACGATTTTTTTCAATTTTGACCCATTTTTGACTCCCTAAAACTATTTTAACCGGCTAATGAATGGTCCATAAAAAATCAATCATTTAAGCCACCTAGCGCCGCTCTGAAACTTTTACTTCCGGTTGAGATAGAGTTTGAAAATATGAAGAGTGACAGACAGACATATAGCCTTTTATATATTAGATTTGGTTTAATGTCAGTAAAATATGTATTTTTATTATCACATAATCTAGTATATCTATAAAAGTGAGAATGTGTGTGAGGACATTTCTCAACCCATATGCTCAAAAGAATTTTTATCTAAAGATTTGAAATTCGGTATATAGGGTATTCAGATATGTGTGAAAACTTTTAAATCGGTTTTCACCTGGGGGAAAAAAGACTACTAAGGAGTCAAAATTAATAAATTGGGAGAGGGTCAACGGATTTTTATCCCTTTAGTTAACTATTTCACGAATGCGCATGCGTGAATAAGTAGGTTTGAGTACACATTTTAAAGATCATGTCAAGTTGGCCTAATCGTTATCGTACTTGACTCACTGTCTTTAGGTTTTGGTTCCGATCTCAGCTCGAGTATTTTTTTTTTTTTTGTACTTACAAGAAGTGAACTGTTTAGAAAAAAACATAATACTCGCATGCACATTTTCTTTCCGGTTTCTTTCTATTAATAGTTACCGTATTTCTGTTTATAATAAATAAGAAATCCGTATTAATTAAAATATTTATGCTTATTTTCTTTTCATACACGAGTACAGAGGCGCCCTACAATTTTATCCGAGAATAATCGAATTAGGTTTATCCTTCAAATTCTATTTTCAGTTTTATTAACCGTTTATTGCTTTTAAAACATGTTGTAAGGTTGATTAATAGCGTTGTTTGTTTGTTTTGTTTTGTTTTTTTTTCTCTCGTTTTCTTTCACGTCAACATTTATGCTTATATAACATCGTTTATTGTAAGACGCGTTTAATTTGAAATAAATCAAAGAAGTCCCCTGAAAAAGAACTTATTTTTAATGTAAATCGCTCCAGACAAGACATGACGCCATTTGATGCAAGGAGCTAAATAAATAATACTTCAAGATCAAAAAATTACCAAGTGTTAGATGGAATAGATTCCGACCAAGGAAACAGGTATACTTTCGTTTTTGTAAGAAACATCAATGCTGGAATATGAGGACACGGAAGCGAGAGTTATGCAACTGCCGAAAGTAAATTCAAGGCCAACTTTCTACTCTTCAAACAACCAATACATGAGAATAAAACTTTGCACTTTTTATAATTATTGTCAGTGGAATTCAAATGTTGGCCCTTGTTTAAGGACTGGCGGGATTTGTCATTCAGTCTATTATTTAAATCTATCCTGTTTGATCGCTCGAACCTAAAAGGCTAGATGCAGCCACCATTTTTGCTGTATAGGGTTTTGTAGTCTTGTTCCTTGCCCTACAGAACATGAATGAGTTTTGCAATTGGAAAGGGAAAAGGATTATAGTATTAATGTTTGGTTGCTTGGTACATTCTTAGTTAAAAAAAAACAGTTGGGAGGTGGAGAAGCAAGAAGGAAAAAGGAGAAAGGGAAAAGGGGTGTTGATGTTTTATTTTTAGTTTTGAAGAATATAATTAAGTCTTGCAAAAAGGAATGGAAAAAAAATCATCAATGTAAGGTATATTTCGTCTCATAGTCAATATCTTCAGACAGCCTGATCTGGTAGCACCACAACTTAATTTGTGTCTAATATAAAGTATGAACTTCTATGCATGTTTGATATCTTTGAATTTTTAAATGAGAGCTTGTGCCCATTTTATGACCGATAAAAACCTCTAAAATATTTAAAAAATAATTTACGTTTAAAAAATACGTCTAATACCAATCATTAGAATTTCATAAAAGTGGAAGATATCTGAATTTACAAGCAACTTTGTACAAACCACAGTCGAATATATCACGCCTATATATATATATATATATATATATATATATATATATATATATATATATATATATATATATATATATAAAGCTGAATGTGTGTGTGTGTGTGTGTGTGTGTGGTCACGAATAGGCTCCTATATGATTGACTATTTTAAAAAACTGATTACATATAATAATAGAAGATGTATCGAGACACAGGAATGGATATGTTTGATCTGGCAGAACGGTGATTCATTAAAATTGTGGGGTCTTCATTCGCGCCTGGTCCACAAAGTAAGGAAATAAAAAATTAAAAAATTAAAAAAGAAAACGTTTACAAGTGTTTTTTTTATATAGATGTACATAAGAATTCTTTAATAAGTATTTTTAACTTAAATAAGGATGGTATAATAAAATTGTGGGGTCTGCGTTCGCGCCTGGCCTCCATAGAATGGAAATAGGCACAAACTTTAACAGAGACTTTTCATATCTACCTGCGTAAGTATACTTTCATAATTATGTTTCAGTTTAAAGAAATATGGTATAATAAAATTATGGGGTGTTCGTTCGCACCTGACCTCCATAGAATGGAAATATGTCACAAAGTTTAACAAGGTTTTTTAATATAGATCCACAGAATACTGTGATAAGTGTTTCAGTGTGAACAGTTATGGTATAATAAATTATGGGGTTTATCTATTTTATTTTTACTTTCATCATATTTTGCTTTGGTTTTGATACCCCCAAATTCAACACAAATTTACAACCCTTCCTTTTCATAACCTCTCATACTTTCATAAATTAGAGTCCATTTTCTGTAGGCTGTTTTTGAACCCAGTCAACGACAGGTATTTTTGCTTATATATATATATATATATATATATATATATATATATATATATATATATATATACTAGACTAGACAACCCGTGACCCGTTGCGTCAGTATGTTATATTAGCTATGGAATTCATGTATGAGCGTGACACTTGTGGCTTAAAGAAAATAGTTTTTTTTACACAACAGAAACATTTCTATGAAAGTATATTAAAATGAAAAAAGAATATAGATAGATTTCTATGAGTCGTTCTGTTTATTATAATTGATTACTTTTTTTTTTAATTACAGTTACTGAATTATAAATAGTTGGCCATACTTATAGGTAAATCTGCACTGAACAGATACCATAATACTTATTATAGTTAAATTCAAATTTTGATATATCTGCTTTTTTTTTTACATCGTTACATTCTGTATTACGTTCAAGTTATTTTAAACCCCACTCTTCCCATGTTAAATAATAATTTCGAAATAATAACGGTAATATTTCAGCGTCCCAATTGTTCATTTGTTTTTTGTTTATTTTAAACCCCACTCTTCCTATGTTAAATAATAATTTCGAAATAATAACGTTAATATTTCAGCGTCCCAATTGTTCTTCTGTTTTTTTTTGGGGGGGGGGGTTTTGTCGCGTTTAAATTATCCAAATAAACAATTGTTAATGCTGTCTGCGTTGTTTTACATCGTCCATTTCTGTATTACGTTTAAGTTATTTTAACCCCCACTCTTCCCATGTTAAATAATAATTTCGAAATAATAACATTAATATTTCAGTGCGCAAGTTATGCGCGCATGCGCAACCAGATGTCGTAAACCGGAAAGTGGGTTACATACATCGTTACAAGGTCATTTGAGTTTTATATATATATATATATATATATATATATATATATATATATATATATATATATATATATATATATATATAGGCGTGAATATAATACTATGAATGTGAAATAAATACATTTGCTTATTTGGGAATGATAACTAAGGATTAACAAAACCAAAACTTCAAAAAAGGAATTGATAGCAAATTCCTTTTTTGAAGTCTTGGTTTTGTTAATACAGTATATTAAAGCTCACTTATGAAATATGATACTTTTGTAGCTTACTTTTTAAGTCATCTCTTTTTGGCTTAAAACTTATTGATATATGAAAATTTACTGAATTATACGAACCCAGTAAAACTCAGTATATTACAAACGAGTCTCTCTCTCTCTCTCTCTCTCTCTCTCTCTATATATATATATATATATATATATATATATATATATATATATATATATATATATATATATATATATGCTTATTTGGGAATGATAACTAAGGATATATACTTATTATATAAATATATATATATATATATATATTTATATTTAGTGTACAGAAAGTTGTCAGTTGAGACAGATCATTGGTACCGTCGGTTTCAAGCCCGATAATAAGGCCCGTTTAATGTATCCTTATCAAGCTCTCTTCAGCCAATATTCGTCTTTTCTTTTAATTGAGCACTCTGCTGGAATTTTTTTTCCAAAAAAAAACTAATCATATATATATATATATATATATATATATATATATATATATATATATATATATATATATATATATATAGGCATCCTTAGTTATCATTCCCAAGTAAGCAAATGTATTTATTTTACATTTATAGTATTTTATTCATATTTTATGCAGTACAGCTTACATTTGTTTCGTTAAATAGTGAATGTCCACAAAATAACTTATCAGAGACAGATGTGTCTTCGTCTGAAACAGTTGGAAGGTTTTTTGTTTCTGTATTTTTTAAAAACAGCTTTTGGTTTATGTTCCTTGGAATAAGATATATATAGATATTGAATAATCCAACCTTCCCATACACAAACATCTATAGTTTCCTTCCCGTTATAGGTAGAATTTTTAACACTGTTTCCTTTACGTTTCCGTATGGTCTATGATAGTTTTCTTCTTCTGCATTTTTCCTTTTCATATCCCGAGGATGTCCCCTGCAATAGGGACGAAACGTTGATCACAATTCATAAATTTATTCAGTTTTTCTTTCATGAGCCGAAAATGACTTTAGTCCTGCCGGCAAAATACACACGCTAAAACAGACATGACACTGAAGACGGTTACTAGTATACATACATATATATATACATGCACGCATACATACACATATACACATACATACACATACACACATACATATAACACACATATATGTATACATCCATACACAATACATAATACACATACATATACATACATAAACATACACAAAACGGTCAATGGCATATATATATATATATATATATATATAAATGCAAATATACATATATACACATACACATACATATCTGTAAACATACACACATATATACAATATATACATACCCAATGCATAATACACATATATACATATGCATACACACACGCATATACAAATACATACACACATATACATACATATACACATATGTACACATATTCACATATATATATATACATACACTTACCTACATATATACATGTGCATACATGAATATGCACTCATACACAAACATACACATACATACATACACATATACATGCATACATATACATACATATATACACATACACACACATGCATATATACGCATACACACATGCATATATACACATACATACAAACAATATATATACGTATATACATACACACACATACATATATACATACATATGCACATATATATACATATACACATAGATATACACACATATACGTACACCTGTACATGAACATACATACACCTATACATACATATATACATATAATGATGGCAGATCAATTATTATGTGAATCCAGCATTTCAGGCCTACACGCGTCAGAATTTTTCCATGGCTGAGGGAATATCTATACACAGATGATGTTACAGAGATTTAGCTTTGTACGACAGCTAAATCACTCTCTCGGTTCAAAATGTTGACATCCAGCAACAAGCAAGAGCAAGATAGCCAGCAACAAGTCAAACTGCAGACCAGCTTAATGCGGGTACTGGTCTCCCGCTTAATGTATTTTTTTTTATCTAAGAATTGCTTCTCCTAGAGGGGTTGCCTTCACCACGGCTTACAGGAGCTCTCTCCACCCCACATACACATGACAATAAATACATGCGTACATACAGATGTACGCCAACATACGTATGCATGTGCACACACATGCAACCATAATCACGTAGAGGCACACAAATACGTACATACATACATATGCCTATACATACGTACACACACATATATATGTAAATACACATGAAGGAACATTCCAAAAGTCATACATAGTAAGTGATCAGCGGCTGGATGGTTTTTGTCCCTTTTCCTTCCTGATCTTTTTCCTCCTTCCCTTTTTTTTCTTTTTTTTTTTTTTTTTGTTCACTCATATACAGTAGATGATGATGATAATGATGATGATGATGATGATGATGATGATGACGACGACGACGACGACGACGACGACAAATTCACACATAATTTTCCAAATAACTCAACGTACGAATCGACGAAAAACAAGCGTCTATAAATCATATCACATACATACATACATACATACATACATACATGATGATTGCAACGTCTTGTCAGACGAGTGCCACTCCCTCAGACATTTAAAATCCATGAGCCCAAATGCCTGAGGGAGTATCTATACAAATATGATGTTACAGAGTCTTAGCTTTGTACGACAGCTAAGTCTCTCTCTCTCTCTTTCTCGGTTCAAAATATTGAGATCCAGCAACAAGCAAGAGCAAGATAGCCAGCAACAAATTAAACTGCAGACCAGCTTAATGCGGGTACTGGTCTTCCGCTTTATGGTTTTTAAATCAAAGATTTGCTTCTCCTAGAAAGGTTGCCTTCACCACGGCTTACCTCTCCA
>NC_136494.1:106991364-107281364 GCF_053919585.1 Euprymna scolopes | reverse complement strand
TCTTCCGTCGAACTGCTAGACTTAGGAATTCTCTTTTGGTCTCCTGCTTCCCTAACTGTACTGACATGCATAAGTTTAAATGTGAGGTGAGCAGACATCTCGCTGCTCAACTCCCTACACAGTGTCTCTGCAGATATGGCACTGTGAAAATTTGGCATCAGACCACTTTTTTTTAACATCTATTCGAATGAAATGGTCTTGCTACTTCTTGTGTGCGTTTGCACGTGTGTACTTTTCGTCACTACGAACACTACTTGCACGTTGTTATATTTTATTTATCGTGCTACTAGATCAGGCTGTCTGAAGATATTGGCTTCCTGATACGAAATGCCCTTAAAACTGATGCTTTTTTTTTGTTTTTCTACTTCCTTTTGCAAAACTTAATTATGTTCTTCAAAACCAAAACCAACAACCCACCTTTTCCCCCCTTTTTCTTCCTTCCATTTACCCTTTCTCTTTCTATCTCCCTCACTTCCTGACTGGTTTCATAACTTAAATTATACCAAAAATTAATACTATAATCCTTTTTCCTCTCCCATTGCAAACCCCATCTATGTTCTGCAGGGTAGGGAACAAAAACGATAAAATCCAATATAAAAAAAAAAAAACAAACGCTACGAACTAGTGATTGAACATACAAAATGCTTGAAGAATAAAAACCTTCTACAAAATAACTGGATTCAGCATTAAATAATCCGAAAAGGGTTGATATGCCGTAAAACAAAACAACCAAACCAAACCAACCAGATTTTATTTATTATTTAATTCATTGTTTTTAATTGATTATTTTTCAATAAAAAATGTAGTGGTGTAAAATGGATCCTGTTAACAATAATGTAATTACATTATAAAAAAATTTAGTCCGGAACACTGTAACAAGAAGCGAAACAATAATAAAAGTAAAAGACTCCCGGGTAACGCCAAGGTGATTCGGTTATTAAAATTGCTTTAAAATAAATTGTTTTATTAGATTAAAACTGGCGCTAATCTAAGTATCTCTACCTCTATTATATAAAAGGAACTTTGTCTGTGTGTCAGTGTATCTATGAGTTCGTTCCCTATGGACTCGAAAACGGCTGGGTAGACTTTTACTCTATGTGCCTGGCAGTGTTCTTAGATACGTAGGTTTTGTGTCGGAATGTCTTCGATAAGTATCGATAATCGATAATCGAAATAATCCGACGAAAGAAAGAACAAGCAATTTTGACCACACTTAACACCTTACACAGCCTAACATCACAAGTGCATTTGGAGCAGTTTTATTAACACACAAGCTGAAAGGCCTAATATATAAAATCAACAGCAGGTTCTTTTATATGACAGTGACGCGTTCGAAATGAATGTTTAAGGCACAATTTCATAATGACACTTGATTTTTTTTTAATTTTCAACTTATATTCAAGCCATTATCACCGCACAACTAGTAATGCCAAATATATAAAACTAACAGTAGTTTTTTTGGTATGACAAAGATGCGTTCGAAATGAATGTTTCTGTTTAGAGCACAATTGAGGCATACTATTTTCTGTTGCATTTTAAACTTTAATGCAAGCCATTATATAAAAAATAATTTATAAAATCAGTAGTAGGTTCTCTACAGTGCAATGTAGACTACAATATATTGTGAACTTAGTCACTGCGAGAGGCATGTGAAGCATCCTACAGGTGCATCGCGATGGGTCCCCAATTACAGCAGGTAATCAATCGATTTGATTTTAAAAAATTGTAGATTTCATCTATTTTGATCACAACAAAAATAGGTCCTGGATATGACCTTAAACTATATCCGATGGCGAGGCTTTGAGGCGGGGGAGCCACCCTTTAATTTGCATTGCTCCAAGGTCAACTCTGACCCGGAGTGGTAATACCTGTTAGGGTCCCAATTATGGGTTGACTAGAAACCGACTTGAAAAAAAAAAAACAAATATATGCTATTAAAAACATTTTCTTCAAAATCACTGGATCGGCATTAAATAACCTGAAAAGGGTTGATATGCCGTAAAACAAAAACAACCAACAATAAAAATATGACTGTTTATCATCATGCAATCCCAGGCAACATCGGATCACTTTCCTAGTTCTAATAATAAAATTAATGAATTCATGAATAATTCTAATAAAACTTATTCCATTTTTTTAGGTTTGTCTTATGAAATATTTCTGAGTATTCGATCCATATATCTCTATATACATAAAGTTGCACGTGAATTAAAAATCCTAAAGGGAAGATCTCATAACATAACGTTTCGTTAGTTGTTTCGGTGACGTTTTTTTAAGGAGGAAAAAAGAAACAATTAAAAAATGTTGCAGGACCTTCTCAGCTTTTACCAGTTTTATCTGCTTACTTCGCTCTTGAATAAACCCATGAAATAATGAGCGAAACGTTGAGTTATTAGGTCTTCCTTTTCCATTTTTAATTTATACTGTCCGATTTATTTCATCCTTTTATTACCATAAAGGTACATATGCGTGCGTGTGTGTGTGTGTGTGCGTGTGTGTGTATATATATATATATATATATATATATATATATATATATATTTGTGTGGGTGTGTGTGTGCGTGTGCGCGTGTGCAATATAATCTTTTAATCTAATGAACAGATTATTATGAATCTTGGAATATATATTCTAGGTAACAGGGTTTACACATTATTTTTGGTAAATACTAATATTTACACATGTATATGTATATATTTATATAAGTGACTGTGTGTGTGCGGAGCGGTCTCTAGCAAACTACTCAGTCAATATTTGATCTACTGACTTGAAACTTGATATATAAGAATTCCGACTTTTAGAACAAATTCGATTTCTTTTTTAGCCGGTAGAAATAGCTGTAAAAAATCAAAATTGGAATATGACAAGCGTGAGTGAACTTAAACTACATTATCTACGCATGTGCAAATATACATTTATATGTTTGAGACGGTTAACTTGGAAAATGTTTATATGCATGTGGACTTCAGATGGTAGTGACTTACGCTGAATAAGTAATATTTTAGCCTCGACTGTAGTTGATAGCATTCAAATCACACTTTTGTTTTTAACCTTTGAAATCACTGCTATATATTTGGCACAATATAATAATCAATAGAAAATTGGCTCTATAATAATAAATATAAAATTTGCTTGAATTAAAATATCATATTTACGAGTATTTTAACATCGGGCAATGTCGAGCGACCTACTAGTATAGATATAACACACAGACACACACACAGACACACACACACACACATATATATACACACACACATCGTGATACAAGATAAACTCTAAATAAATTGAGAGTCATTATGAAATTTTAAATATATATTCTCAGGAACACAGAGAATAACAAGTCCACATTATTCTCTTTAAAAAACTTTATTATTTAGAGGTTGCGTCCACCTAAACTTGCACTCTTCTCTAAAAACATCTTAAAATAAATTAGATATAAAAAATGATAGTGAAAAAATTGCTCTACATCATATTTTGAGTTATATTTTTAAAAGATCGGTGCGCGTACATAAGCATTAATAGGTTTTCGTATGTGGTCATAAACTCTTGAAATAGCCATTACGATTATAGAATATGTATTCTAGTTAATAGGGTAAGTAACAGGGGTGTATCATTATTATTATTATTATTATCATTATTATTATTATTATTATTATTATTATTTTCAATTTTTCATTTGTGAATAAATTATCTTCTTCTTCTCTTCTTCTATATAAATAAAATGAACTCATTTTTTTCTTCTTCTTCTTCTTCTATATAAATAAAATGAACTCATTTTTTCGCGTCGGATTTTGACCTTAATAGGATTAAAAATCAAGATATTTCATGCAAATATAATATGCACAAACGGCAGAACAATATCTGAGGTGTGTTATAGGCTTATTATTTCTCAAATTCCTCGATAATCTTAGATTTCTATACTTTTTCTGCTGAGAAGTCACGGCCAAAATCGGTTAAGATCAATGGAAGTGGTAAAATATTTTCTCTCTAATAAATTCCTCCTTCCCCTGCCACCACTTAACACCGTTTGGGGATCGTTCACAAGGAACAGTTGAGAAGAGAACACCGGTTTGGCTTCGTAGTTCTTTCATGTGAAGTTATTTGCTCTGTGGCGTAGTGGTTAGCGTGCTGGACAATTCACATTATATTTTCACGTTCGCGCCGACCTACCGTAGTCGTTTTTTTTTGTTTTGTTTTTTCCTAAACAACAGGAATGGACTTTTCTTGGTGGCCGAACTGTTAACGTTGCAGATGTTTGTTTGTTTTTTTGTTTTTTTTTCACACTTTATTTTCCTACTTTTACTCATGACTCCGGGTTTGATCCTTACCTACCTACCATAACATTTTTTAAAACTCCCCCCCCGTCCCGGAAACAAACACTCGGGCAACGCCGGGTACCCCCGCTAGTTGGTTAAAATAAAATACAATTAAAAATGAAATAATTTTTTTCATAAATATTTTTTTTATTTAAGAAATTTATTAAATAGAAATTGCAATGTATTACAAATGAAAAACATGATATAAAATGGGAAATATTCAACGTCAATAACATTCCAGGAATCTAACAACAAATAATAGTTAACTAATAAAATGTCCGATTTCGAAATCAGTATGTAAATATCAGAAAGTTTTATCTGATGCCCTGCTGGCTTGGCCGACCGAGAGTAAACTCCAGACGTTTCCATAAAAATTAGCGATAAAGAGGCGCTTATGAAACCAAATAAATTCACGGTGATCTCCCATCATTAGCAGACCGAGACTGTTGAGGAAGTCTCGCGTAGCGGGACTTATCTCCACTCGTCTCCGCAGAGATCAACTGGAACTACATATGTCGAGAAAACTGGTATGTTTTGTGAAAAAAAGATTTAAATGCTTGAGATGTTTTTATCCATATGCAGTTTTCTCGGCTAACAATATTCTAAGAACAAGAAGGTTAGTGGGGCAGGGTATCTGAATATTCCATAAGAATCTTTCACTTAGTGATACAAGCACCAAATGAAAGATTGTTTCAGCAATCTGCCCCACTATGTTTCTACATTAATGAATCAGACGTTTAAGAAGTATGGCGTGGTTTGCTTGAAGCATTGTTAAAGAATAAAAGGTATTTTTGAAGGCATACAATGCACTAATCCTCCGTCTAGGCTGTAAATTGTTTACAATTTACAGCCTAGAGAGAGGAGTTGTTTCGCCACTGATGATGGGTTATTACCCGAAAGGACCTTTGGAATAAGTATCATCCACAGTTGAAAAAAAAAATCAGATAGATAAATAAATATGAATTTTAAAAAATAATGAAAAAAAATTATCATTCATTTATTTATTTGTTTATCTGCTCATAACGACTGTACATTCCTGCATTGTAAGCCGGAAAAACACCTTTTGAATCCAAAGTTTATAAAAACGAAAAAGGTTGACATGCATATACATATGTTACATAAAAAGAAAAATGTGAACAATAGAATAATCACAGTTTACATCTTTACGATATTTTTTAGATGCGGAAATTTTCTAATCTGTGTGGGGGTTTTGTTTGTTTTATTTTTGGAGGGGGGTGTTTTGTTTTTGTTTTGTTTTGTTTTTTTGTTTTTTCAAAGTTAGTTCAAAAGTTTTCATCGGCAGACAATAAAATTTCTTTACAAAAACCGTTCTTATTAAGTTTAAGTAAATACCAGGTTCATGCCTTTCTTCTATTTTTCCTCAAATACTAACTATCAAAATATTACTTATGACTCTAAAACCGAAATAATTATTATATCTTAACTTAATTACTAATAATATAAATATTTTAAATAATTTCTCCTTCTTTTCCTTCTGCAGACGTTCAAGTAAATTCTTTTTCTTATTCTTTGTCCATCTATCTATCGAATAACTGAATATAAAATTCAATAATATTTAATAAAAGTAATTAATCGTTTTGACTAAATAGAAAATATTAAGGACTAGCATGGGTGCCCGGCATTGCCCCGGTGTTTGGAGGTGTGTGTTGAGCAAAAAAAAAAAAAGTGGTAGTAGGAAGGCAGGCTCGAACTCGTACCGTGAAGGAGGAAAAGAACGGAAAAAACCCTGACGTCTTTGCTGTTACGACCACCGTCAAACCGGAGGTGACGTATGTTTAAATTAAAACTAGACCATCGAAAAGAGGGGATGACTTTCGAAAATATCGGCGTGAAAAGCGACCCCCCTGTAGAAAGGTGTCCAATTTTTCGGTATTTGTAGTCTGAAGGGTCGAACTTCCAAACGATACTGATCTTGTGAAAATCCGTCGCCTCTATCGAAAGTTTTAGGCAGACGTGCAAGCATAGATACATGCATACATACATTTATATATTGATAGCTCAAATTTTCGACCCAAACCGATTAAAAAGCTTGCCCTATCTCTGAATACCTTTACGTAAAATTTCAAATGTTTAGACCAGAAATAGTCTGAGTAATTTGGTAGAGACCGCAGAGGTCAATTTTTTTTAAAATTTGATCCCTATTATTACCCCTTAAAATGTATTGTTTTGGGCTAAAATTAAGTTATTAAGTTAGATCCATGTCCAAGGAACCTATATCTAAAATTTCAATTGTTTATACCCAAAATTGGTGGAGGAGTTTGGTAGAGTTCTCAAAGGACAAATCGTAGAACTTTGACCTCTTAACAGCCAAATTTCTGGTCGAAAATAGATTACAAAGATTTTCCCAAATCTCAGTACCCTGTATATATAAATTTCGAGTCTGTGGATTGAAAATTGACAGAGTTATTGCGTATGGAAATATACATACAGACACACAGACAGACAGACACGTTCACTTTTATAGCTATACTAGCATTTCAGCCCAGCGTTTCCCGGGTGTTTGGATGTGTGTGTTGAGCAAAAAAAAAAAATGGTAGTAGGAAGGCAGGCCCGAACCCGTACAGTGAAGGAGGAAAAGAACGGGGAAAACCTGACGTCTTTGCTATTACGACCACCGCCAAATCAGAATTTATGTTTTGATTAAGGCAAGACAATCGAAAGGAGAGGATGACTTTTAA
This sequence comes from Euprymna scolopes, assembly GCF_053919585.1. Lineage (NCBI taxonomy): Eukaryota > Metazoa > Mollusca > Cephalopoda > Sepiida > Sepiolidae > Euprymna > Euprymna scolopes. Next base: position 107,274,348 of record NC_136494.1, on the reverse strand, counting down.
AAATATCGTCGAAAAAGCGACCCCCTTGTAGAAAAGTGCCCAGTTGAAGGTGAGGATATTAATGTTTTTAGCCAATTTTTCGATATTTGTCGTCTGAAAGGTCGGACTTTAAAATGATACTAATCTTGTAAAAATCCGTCGCCTCTGCCGAAAGTTTTAGGCACACGTGCAAACATACATACATACATTTATATATTGGTAACTAAAAATTTTCGACCAAAACCGATTAAAAAAACTTGCCATATCTCTGAATACCCTTTATGTAAAATTTCAAATGTTTAAACCAGAAATTGTCTGAGTAATTTGTTAGAGACCGCAGAGATCAATTTTTTTTAAATTTGACCTCTATTATGACACCTTAACATTTATTGTTTTGGGCTCAAATCAAGTTATTAAGTTAGATCCATGTTCAACGAACCTATATCTAAAATTTCAAGTGTTTGGACCCAAAATTGGCAGAGGAGGTTGGTAGAGTTCTCAAATGTCAAATCATTGCACTTTGACCCCTTAACAGCAAAATTTCTGGCCGAAATCCGGTCCCAAATATTTTCCCAAATCTCAGTACCCTGTATGTCAAATTTCGAGTTTGTAGACTTAAAATTAAGAGAGTTATTGCGTAGGGAAATGTACACACACACACACACACACACACACACAGATACACAGAGACGTTCACTTTTATAGATATACTAGCATGGGTGCCCGGCGTTGCCCGGGTATTTGGAGGTGTATGTTGAGCAAAAAAAAAAAAGCGGTCAATTTTTTTAACTATGACCCCTATTATGACCCCTAAAGATTCATTGTTTTGGTCTCAAATCAAGTCATTAAGTTAGATTCATATCCAAGGAATCTATATCTAAAATTTTAAGTGTTTAGACCCAAAATTCTCGGAGGAGATTGGTAGAGTTCTCAAAGGTCAAATCGTTGAACTTTGACCCTTTAACAGCCAAATTTCTGGCCGACAACTGATCACATCGATTTTACCAAATCTTAGTACCCTGTATGTCAAATTTCGAGTCTGTAGACTAAAATTTGACAGAGTTATTGAGTAGGGAAATATACACAGACACGCGGACACACAGACATGTTCACTTTTATATATATATATAGATAGATAGATAGATAGATAGATAGATAGATAGATTGACAATGTGTATTATTTGGATTATTCGGACTATTGTTCTCATCCTGAGTGTTATTCTCATAACGTTTCGGCCTTGTTCAAGTGTATCTTGTCGAACTCGGGAATCTGTATAGAATTTCTAATGGAACCCTTTATTTTATTTATACGGATAACATGCTCGTATTCGGTTAGCCAGGCTCGGGTTGAAGTCTTACGTAATTTGCAACTGTATTTTTAGTATTGCCTGCACTGAGGATTGAACCTTTTACCTTCAAAAGCGTATCACTTAGAATTAAATTTCACCTAGTACTTTATCCATTATGCCACAGATCGATAAGAATGGAGAAGAGCGAACGTTATATCGACCGAAACATTTTGAGAATAACACTCAAGATGGCAACATTAGCCCAAAGAATTCAAATAATACATGACTAAACTATATAAAATTATACAGATTATCAGAATCATTTTAAAGAATTAAAAATTCTCTAACTTCAGTCTAATATCTATTTACAGACAATATTCCCTATAATATTATGTTTTAAATGAATTTTGTGTAAACTATTGAATAGCCTTGTTCCAGACTTGTTTGGTGTAAATGTCTAAATTTTGTTTGGAGGGAGTTAAATTAAACCTTGATGAGTTGAGGAACAAACAGCTGATTTTAACGTTAAGCAATATATCAGATGATATCATTAATCAGATATGGGAGCTCCTATTGACAATGTCTCCCCACGGGACAGAGTTACAGACACCAGGGTAGGTTTTAACGTAGAGAAAAGGAACAAAATGCGTGAAACGAACGGACGAATCTAGTGTGAATCATAATATAGTCAAAGCCTCTTAGCACTAATATCTTCTTCTCCGTCTTTATTCACGCGTTAATGACGACATCCAGTCGGTAAAAATGACGTGAAATATCATTTTATCATCGCTTTGTGGTGAAGTAAAGATATACTTGACACTCATAGGAAATGGGAGATCGACCATAGAGAAGTGGGAGGAGAAAAAGAACCAATGTTTTTTTTTATTTTTTAATGAATGAACCTATAGTATAGTAAAACGTCTTACTATAAACATAATTACAAGAAACCCTCTCTACCACCTATAGCAATGGCCAACGACTCTTTATCTGAAAGTACATCTTTCAAAGCCCTTGGCCTAACGTTCACAGGAAACATAAGTTGGAACAATTACAGTGAAGGCATTGCCAGGGCCGCTGCAAGAAAGGTGGGCTCTCTCTACCGTGCTAGACAACTACTAACACCGGAAAGTATCCTGTACCTCTATAAGGCCGCCATTCGCCCATGTATGGAGTATTGCTGTCACATTTGGGATGGTGCATCTGCTACTAGTCTCTCGCTCCTTGACTAGGTTCAAAAGAGAGTCGCAAACCTGATAGGCCCTGAACTGGTATCTAAGCTTCAGCCTCTGTCCCATCGACGAAATGTTGCATCCCTCAGCCTGTTCTACAAGTATTTTAGTGGTGAATGCTCTGACGAACTACAATCACTTGTGTCCCCACGACGTGAGCACCCTCGACAAACCCGATAGGCTGCTAAATCCCACCCCCACACTGTAGAGATCCCTAGATGTAAAAGATCTTTCTACTCCAATAGTTACTTGCCCAGAACCGCTAGACTTTGGAATTCCATTCCAGGTCCCTGCTTCCCCAACAGTACTTACGTATAGAAGCTCAAGTGTAACGTGAACCGACATCTTGCTGCCCAAATCCCTACATAGTACCCTAGTAGCTGTTGTCCCTGATAGTAGCCCCTTACACGAAAGTGGCAATTTGCCTTGTTTGGGGTGAAAATGTAATTAAAAAAAAGGTTCATTCATTAAAAAGTATGATACTTATGTTGTGTTTATTTCAAATATTTTACTCACAATCGTTCGTTTTCGTAAATCATTTTAAACTGAAGATTATTATAGGAGTTTTCTACTTTAAGTTTTAAAATTTGCAAAGAAATAACAATAAGAAGCTAGGGTGGCTACAGTGCATCCTGGACAACGCTGGGAGGCTTCGATAGTTAATAATAAAACAGAGACTTAGAACGAATCTCGATGACGTAGAATCCTCCTTTTTTTTACACACGTTCACCTCTAACAAGGCATATCGTCAGTTGGACGTAAGGAACTACTATTTGGGACCATGCCTAGGAAAGATTAAAAGATGTTAGTTTGCGTTACATTTGAACGCCTGCATATCAGTACAGCCAGGGAAGCAGGTAGCAGGAAGGAAATTCCAACATCTAGATGTTCGAGGAAAGAAGCTATTGGACTATAAAGCTTTCTTAGGGACCTCAACAGTGAAGGGGTAAGATTTTGTTGCTAAGCGGGTTTCTTAGGGATATGTACATCGAGGGGTAATAAATGCAACAAGTTCATCAGAGCATATTCCATTAAAATATTTGTAAAACAGGCACAGAAATGCAACATTGCGGTGATGGGACTGGGGTTGGACCCTATCCAAGAGGCAGAGGCTAGTGGTAGATTGCATCAGCCTAGATGTTGCAAGAATACTCCATGAATGTGCGAATGGTGGCTTTGTAAAGGTACAGGATACTTTCAGGGGTAAACAGTTTTCTAGCTCGATAGAGGGAACCCACCTTCTTTCCAGCAGATGTCGCAATGTCCTCAATGTATTTGTTCTAGTTCATATTGGCTGTGAATGTAAACTGAGGATTTTGAAGGAAGAATTCTCAGGTAGGGTGTTATTTGTCATAGATATCGGTGGTTAGAGAGGCGTGTTGTAATTATTAAAGGAGAGCATCTTAGTTTTACTAACATTTAATGTTACCATTCATTTGCGGTCCCATTCTACTACGGTTTAGAGGTCATTATCTAAGGATTCAGCCATTGTCTTGGATTTATGTACATCCGTTCTTCTCTCATGCATGTTATAGAGTGTTGTATCATCAGCAAATATATCCATCTCGGACACAATATTATCAGGGAAGTCATTTATGAGTATCACGAATAATAATGGTCCAAGGATCAGTCCCTAAGGCACTCCCGCATTAATGCTTGAATGTATGTTAATCAATGACAACCTTAATCGTCCTATTGTCTAAGAAGGGTTTTATTATGTTTAGTATACCTCCAGATATACCGTACGATTTCATATTTATTAGCAGTCCTTCGTGCTAGACTTTGTCAAAGGCCTTGGATATATCAAAGGCTATAACCCTGGCCCTGCCTGCCTAATCCAGTACATGGTATATGCGTTCAGAGATGACTGTTAAAATAATAGATACATTGAGAGCATTGCCAAGGCTGCTGCAAGGAAGGTTGTCTCCCTCTACCGTGCTAGAAAACTACTTACGCCTGACAGTATCCTGTACCTCTATAAGGCCACCATTCGCCCATGTATGGAGTACTATTGGCTGGTGCATCTGCTGCTTGTTTCTCGCTCCTGGACAGGGTTCAAAAGAGAGTCGCCAACCTGATAGGTCCTGAACTGTCATCTAGGCTTCAGCCTCCGTCCCATCGACGAGATGTTGCATCCCTCTGTCTGTTCTACAAATACTTTAATGGTGTATGCTCTGACGAACTGCAAACACTTGTACCTCCACTACGTAACTACCCCCCCCCCGACAAACCCGACAAGCTACTAAGTCTCATCCCTTTAGAGCAGAGATCCCTAGGTGCAAGAAAGCCTTTTACTCCAATAGTTTCTTCCCCAGAACTGCGGGTCTTTGGAACTCCCTTCCGGGATTCTGCTTTCCCAACTGTACTGATATGCAGAAGTTCAAGTGTAATGTTAACAAACATCTTTCTACTCATCTCCCTTCATAATGACCCTGCTAATTAAGTCCCTGATAGTAGCCTCCTGCTTCAAAGTGGCACTGTGCCTTGTTTGGGGTGAAAATTGAATAAAATAAAAATTTGCAGTAGAACGACATTGCCTAAATTAATATTGCTTGCCAGATAGAAGATTTGCTTTTGCGAGGTGGTGAACTATATTTTAGCGAAGATGGGGAGGAAACTGATAGGGCGATAATTGAGAGGGTCAGTCCTTTCACCAGAATTCTTGTACACTGGTACCACAGGGCGATTTTCCAGCTATTAAGGAAGCAATATTCAGCAATGAATTTATTCTAGAGTTTGGAAAGTATGGGAGCTAGCACAGCTGAGCATTTCTTAATTATTATAACAGGGATGAGATCAGGCCCATACGCCTTGGAAATATTTAAGTATTTTATGATATCGCGGACATGAGAAGATGTGATTTTTTACATAATCTAGTGTGGCTTCAGTCCACATAAGGAAATTTGGGAGGGAGTTGTTTCTTAACTCTAAAGAGGAGTTGGAGGCGAATCGCCGAGCAAACAGTTCCGCCATTTCGGTTGTATGCAACCTTCTGGTTGTTGGATAGTGGAGGAATTACTGATTTCCCTTTATTCACTACACTATTATAGATTTTCCAGAAATCATGTTCCTATCTTTTGCCATTCTATGCGTTCCTTTGTTATTTCAGCGTGTCTTTTTTTTTTTTTTTTACTTTGGCTATTTCTCTTTTACAATGATTTCTAGCATCTATAAATGTTTGCCTATTTGTATTTGAATTATGATGTAAAAATCGTCGGAATGTATGCTGTCTTTGTGCAATGGCAGCTGCACAATCTGTAGTGAACCATGAGGGTCAGTGAGGCTTGCTATTATACTTCCGTTTTGGGAACATGTGCTTCAATGCCCGCTTTGCCTCATTCAGTTGTCTCATTGGCACCCTCTTCAGCAGGAAGAGAGAAGATATCGATCTATGGGATTCTCTGGTGTGTTCTCTGATGGTTTCCCAGTCAGCCCTTTTGTAGTACCATGTTGCTTTGAGCAATTGCTCCTCACCTTAGGGTTGGGAATTAAGTGTGATGTCAACTAGGTGGTCTGCGTTTCCAAGTAGACTGTGGACATTAGTCACACAATCCTTGGGTACTGTGATGAGCAATAGGTCTAGAAGTGACGTCTGCTGGAGTTCACGGTCTGGTAGGCGGAGTGGGAACATTACTTTCTTAGGGAAGTATTTGTCTCCACGCGGAAATTCTATAGTAAACCCACTATCCACACTTCGACCTGTGTAATTGCTATTGTGCATATGCAGCATGTATTTCACCGATTCAACTGCTATAAGTCAGCTACAAATAGACAACAAATTGTAGCATCAAGAAACCATTGTATAACTGTGATAGCCATCTCCCTCTTTCTTTATTTCTTTCTTTCTGTGTGTGTATGTATGTATGTATGTGTATGTATGTATGTATGTATGTATGTATGTATGTATGTATGTATGTATGTATGTATGTATGTATGTATGTATGTGGTGTTCTGAGCCGGCAAAATCTATAATTTGAGATTTATTTTCTTTCTTGGTAATTGTTATGACGTCCAGTGTGGGTTTATCCATTTCCATGTCCAAAAGGATTGTGTGGTTTTCGTTTTTCCAGCATTGTATCCGGTTTGTGCCTGTACTATTTGGTTGCATGTTCGAAGTGCAGTCGTTCGCAGAGTTCCCCATGTATTGCTTTCTCCAAGCAGTTGTGTATGTTATTGTATTCTTTCCACGTACAGTCGTGACTGTCAACAGCTTATACATCCGGAGTCTTTTTTATTTTAATTTTTGTTTACGTTTTTCTATTTACTTTTCTAGCTATGCTGTTTTGTTATCAAATTAATTTCTTGATAGAATTTTAGCAGTTGAATTAAATTATTACGGCATCGTTTGCTCATTAAATTATTTCTTGAATCAAATTCTCATTAAACCATAGCATATGTTTGTTAGGATAACCTTGTTTTGATTATTATTTATAACATTACTGAACGTAATCAGCATCCAAAGCTTTAAATCTTTTAATGTGTGTGGATTTGCTAAGAATATTAAAGCCGAAGATGACGTTTTAACCGATAGTTTAAATTCTTTCAAATCCCTTTCCAATTCCAAATGCTGACGAAGTAATAGATTATTTTCTTTTCAATTATAAACAATAATAAGTGGTCTTGACTAGTCTACGAAGTCAAGTGTCACTTTGTGACTGGGTTCAAATCAGCAGTAATGGTCACGTCATACACAGATGATAGAATAAGCATTAAACACTAGCGTCTGTAGTTATTTTAAATATTTTTAAAGATTTTTTTGGATTATATTATAGTCATAAACACCCTTTAAGAAATTAAAGTTGACTGTTTATATGTCCGCTGGCATAGTATTTACAGACACTTAATTTCTCGCAATTGTTGTGTTAATTGTTGGTGGCTTAGAGGAAAAATACTAGGCTACGGATACAAGAGTGGCTAGGTCTGAATCTCCCAACCAGCAATACTTATCATTCCTACACTGTCTGTAAGAATCAAAATAATTAATATTTATATGAAAAATATCATACACACACACACACACAAATATATATATATATATATATATATATATATATATATATATATATATATATATATATATACTTGTACTTTTTTGTAGAAAAAGAAATCCCATACAGTGCTCTATTATTAGGGAAAAAACCTTTCTCGAAATAAGAGCAATATATTTTTTTTGTATAATATATATAGGAATTTACATTTATATCGGTAGTCGGTACCGACGGTTTCAAGCCCGGTAGTTGAGGACTGCTCTTAATGTCCGCCTCAGGCTCTCTTCATCCGACTCTCATCTGTCTTTAACCGGAACCGGAACTCTATATATGCACACCATAATTTTTATTTATTTATTTTATCCTTTTTTTTATTTATTAATTTTTTTTTGTATGCTACTTTAATAAGGTAATAAATTTGAAGCGTTAAATTAAAAAGTATGAGATGATGGCTTCTATATTATTATTTTTCTTTAAGCACCCCCCTATCATTCAGTTTAAGTCTCGTTTAAAAGCGTTTTAAAAATTCATTTTAAGTTATGTCTAATCTCGTTTAAAAATAGGGTAATAAAATTTAGAATGAAAAAGACCTAGGAAGTGCCCAGGGGATGGTATAAACTAATATTTAAGTATCGCTTTGCGTTTAAAAACGTTTAATATTTATTTTAAAAGAATCTCTAGTTTCGTTTTAATTACGGTAATAATATTTAGTTAAAATAGACTTAAAATGTGTAAACATTTGGCATATGTTTATATTTAAGTATCGTTTCACGTTTAAAATTATTTAAACGTTATTTTAAAATTATATGTACTTTCGTTTTAAAAACGGTAATAAATCTTAGATTGAAATAGGTCTAAACGGTGTCAAAAATTGGCGTTTTTCTATTTAAGTATATTAAGTATAACATGATCTCGCTCTATTCAAAAACACGTTTTAAAACATTTAAAATTTTAAACTTAAAAATTCTCTCTAGATTTCGTTTAAAATGGGTGATAAGATCTACAATAATATAAAATAAAATATTTTGACATGTGTCTATAACTAACCCCTTTTTTTATCTTCACGTTTTATCTTTTTTTCTATCCCAATTTATAAGAAGCGATCCTCTTCTATGTATACAGTCCTTCAAGCATTCATTTCTTACATTTAAGCATCCATCTTCTTGGGTTGCTTTTAAAATATAATATTTTTCGGCATTGCAGAGCGAGCATTGTTTTAACTCTGGGGAGTATGAAGGTTTTTGCTCGATTTTTTTTCCATTTCACTGTAAAAGGTGCACCTTCTTCTTTTAACTGCCAGATCTTGTTTGCTAAAGCCGTATTACTTCTCTCTTTTGCTCTAAAAGAGCTCATGTGCATATAATATCTCTGTTTAAACGGCCCCTTCGTCATTCCAATGTATTTATTAGTTACGTTTGTGGATGTATTCGTTACAGTTTCTTCATATACAAGTGACTCTGCTTTACAATTCCCTTCAAGCGGGCACTCATTTTGGGCTCTGCAAGAGCAGGTTGCATTTTCCCTCTCTATTGGTTGTCTAGAGATGATGGATTTTATTGACGGTATTGTTGAGTAGCTTATTTAAATTGTATTTCTATTGAATATTTTATGTAGCTTGTGCTTTTTAGGAAAATGTTTATCTAGTAGTTTCAAGAACAACCGTCCTACTTTAGTTTTTATATTTAATGAGAATGGAGGTAGAAACCAAATTACTTTCCGTCCTCTGTTTTTTTTTTTTTTTTTTGGTTTTTTGTTGGTTATGGGTTGGTTCGAATTTTATTTGTTCTTTAAATCCACTTTTATGGGGCGCGTCATTGTAATATGGAGCTGCATGTTCAAATACTTCTGCATTTGAAGATAATGTAGATATTCTTTTGCTCACATTTACTACCATATTTTTAAATATTGTCGGGGGTGGCATGAACCTTTGTTTATGTGTACTAATTTTTCATTTGGTTTATGAAAGGGTTTATATATTCTTTTTTGGAGATCTAAAGTTACGTCTAGGAAGTCCATTTTACGTAAATTTGTGGATATTATTATTTTAAATCCTAACTCCTTGAAATACTTTTCTATTTCTTTTCTAAACCTGTCTAATGCTTTTCCATTGTAATTTCGCGATAGACACAAACCATCATCTCTATATAGTCCGAATGAATGATCTGGGAATTTCTTTTCTAAGTTGGTCAGTATAAACAGTCCGACTAAATCGCATACGTCTGCACTGTCATAGGCCCCCATTGCGACGTCAAATTGGTCCTCATCGTTTGTTTTTTTAACACACGTTTTTCCTTCGAAAAACAAGAGAGTCTGTCTTGCTTGCATAATTGTTTCTATATCTAGGGTGCGTATCTTTCTATATTTTGATGCAAATTGTAATGTCTTTTCTAAGATTTCTTTATTAATGGAGGGATAAAAATCCACTATATCCATCTGGGTGAACCTGCAATTTTGCGGTTCTTCTATATTTTTAAACCAGTCCAGGACTGAGTTTGTATTTGCCCACAATTTAAGGTTCAAATTTCTTTTTACATCCTTAACTATCTCCTTGATAATGAATTTGCTAGCCAGGCCTATCTCACTTTTGGCGGGGTTAATTAGCCTACAGGTTGGTTTATTTTCGAAATTGTCTTTGTGGTCTTTTAAAGTAACAAATCCGTTTTTCTTTGCTAATCTATCGACTCTATACTCTATGCCTAATCTCGTGGCTATCTCTGTGGCTTCTTTATTTATTGATTCATAAGTTCCCTTTTCCGTTAGTTGGTATTTATCGGTTAAAGACAGATGAGAGTCGGCTGAAGAGAGCCTGAGGCAGATATTAAGAGCAGTCCTCAACTACCGGGCTTGAAACCGTCGGTACCGACTACCGATATAAATGTAAATTCCTATATATATTATACAAAAAAAATATATATATATATTTCTTTTTTTGTTGTTTTATTTTACTTCACTTTAAGTTCTCAGAAGTCAAGGGGCCCACAACCAGGGGCTAACACTTGAACTCTATATGAGATACATAGATATTCGAATGTTCCATTAAAGTTCTTTATCTCTCAAACATTGAGTTAATAAAGAAGTTGAGAACATAATTTTCCTCTCCCCAATTAACCATTTTTATACGTTGTATTATATCTTTTATTTTGGTCTCTTGGTCTTACTGAATTCCAGGACAAGAATTTTTCTAGTCTGGTGGAGTATCCAGTTTCGTGCTGTTACTTGAGGTAACATCACTTGGAGAAGGTGCACCATTCCTCGTAAAAGCTAATATGGGTTAGCGATAGTGAGGAGACCTTATTTGAGCAGCGAACACCATGTGATTTTGAATATTTGGTCAGGGTTTACTTCTATGGAAAAAGTATCCTCATGCCAGATTGTTCTGACAAACTACTTTACAGAGAGACCTTAGACACTCGAGGACAGTGTCTAGTAGGCATTCAAGTTGTGAGTAGTGAAAGGGAAATGGGGGACCATACATATATACATACATACATACATATAGATATATATAATAAATGGCAATAATCTATATTCCAAATTTCATGATGTTGACCACCTTACAATTTATTCCTTCAATTCAGTTGACATTTACACTTCTTGACAGTATCAACAGTAGCACAAGATCATTCACTTAATTATTATATCAACCAATGAAATTTGGAATATAGAGTTTTGTCATTTACGATTACGTATTCATTATATGCGCTGTAATTGAGCAATCTTAAATAAGGATTATAGTAATAAGTAAATATAAGTGAATAAGTGAATAAAGAATATTTCCACACACACACACACACATGCACACACACACACACACACACACACACACACATATATATATATATATATATATATATATATATATATATATATATATATATATATATATATATGATAATTTTGTAAACATCTAGCGCTCCATCCTTTCGGGAATCATAGTCAGTACAGGGAGTTACGATTATAGCCGGTTGAGAGATACTTGCTTGCGCTTGCTTGTGACGATAAAATTGTCCGGTTTTCGAGTTCTGGTTTCACATTTTCATCTTTTTACCGATTTCTTCTAATAAAAACGAAGAAGAAATTGTAAACGAAGAAAGAAAAACAGTCGATGCTAGGCATTGTTTCCAAATGAATTATTTGGGTCTAGATAGTGTTTTTGTTTAAATAGAAACAACTACTGGAAACATTTTACTAGTAATTAATTTCAGTCATTTTTTAACGTATATCGTTACAGTAATTTAAAAAATATGTCAGCTAGCGTCATTCTTTCACTTAAAAAACGGTGCTGTCATTGAAAAAGAAATTATAAAACTGTGTTCAGTCCAGATTCTGTAGAAGGAATTTAATTTTTATTGAAATCTTACATGTATGTGAAGAATACTTAAGAATGGTCGACAAAAAAATTAAACTTTTGTTTCGTATTCAAAAAATAAACAATATAGGAATAAAAATTTATAATCAAATTTAGTCAATATTTTAATGATTTATATAACACAAACAGAATGAGTTAACGCTTTTCTAGGCCAACAAGGCCGATAGCCATTAGTCGCGTGCTCTCGTGTAATGAATGAATGCGTGAATGTAGGATTGACATGAAATTCTTAAAGATAAACTAAAATGACCGAAAAATGGGCTGAAATGACTTAAATAAATAAAAAGTAAATGACTTAGAATTATTTTAATGAACTTAAGGATGAATTGAATGACCTTAAGAATGATTTGAATGCTTAAAAAATAACTGGAATCCTTCAGAAACAACTTGAATGATCTGGAGAATGACTTGAATGGCTTTGAGACTGACTGGTTGTAAAGTGGGTGATCATTTTAAATTAAATTAATACAGAAAAGTGATCCCCCACTTTATATCACAAAGTAACAAACATAAGTACAGCATGTAGTAAGAACAGATACTACACTTTGATCTTGGCCAAAGGCTCAAGAAAAAGGTATTTATTTGCTCCCCCAACGAGCAAATTAGGCACAAGGCCGATTTTTAAAGTGAGGAGTAAAAGGAAAATGGGGACCAACTCCCCGGGGAGTAGGGGAGCTGGATAGTGACAATAGGTATAAAGGGTTGCCCCTACATTAATCAAAGTCTTATATGTGGGGTTGGTATTTATTTGCTCCCACGCCGAGCAAATTAGGCACAAGGCCGATTTTTAATGTGAGGAGTGAAGGGGAAATGAGGACCAACTCCCCGGGTAGTAGGGCAGCTGCATAGTGACAATTGATATGAAGGGTTGCCCCTACATTGACTAAGGTCTTATGTTTGGGGTTTCCCCCACATATGGTCTTTGCTTGCAGTATCTGCCGGAACAGATGGTATTTATTTGCTCCCACACCGAGCAAATTAGGCACAAGGCCGATTTTTAATGTGAGGAGTGATGGGAGGGGGAAGGAAAAAAGGGGACCAGCTCCCGAGAGGTGGGAAATGGGAGCTGGTTAAAGGTCAGGCATGTGGTGTTACCCCCACATCTGGTCTTTGCTAGTCATAGCTAGTCATAGCTTGCAGTATCTGACGGAACAGATACTACACTTTGATCTTGGCCAAATGGCCAAGAAAAAGCGGCATTTATTTAGTCCCCCACTGAGCGATTTTTAATGTGAGGAGTGAAGGAGAAATGAGGACCAACTCCCCGGAAGTAGGGGAGCTGGATAGTGACAATTGGTATGAAGGGTTGCCCCTACATTGACCAAGGTCTTATATGTGAAGTTGCACCCACATGTTGCCTTTGCTTGCAGTATGGCCAAGAAAAGCTGTAAAAGCTCAGAACAGCATCTATTAACAACAGACCTTTGATCTTTACCAAAAAGGCCAAGCACAGAAGTTTTACGGACAAACCGACCTACCGACCGACAGAGTGACTTATAGTGTCGCTTGCACGCGACTAAAAACCACACAATTTTAATGATTAATGAGTTTATTTTGCTAAACATTTCAGACCTGTTTGCGCTTTACTTAGTTTTTGTTCCATCTTTTGAGAAAATAGTTTTTTTTTAGAGTTGGGGTTATATTGAAGTTTATAGATTTAATATAACCTAATTATTACAGTATTACACTTTATTTGTTAATTCAATTTATTAGAAAACCACATCATAAAACTGATCAAATTCTGTAGAAGAAGCCTGATTTTTATTGAATATGAAAAATCTCCTGTTTTATATAAAAAATTGACGTTATAATATAACATGACTCACCGCTTATCTGGGCCAAAAGCCACCCAAGGTTATAGGTTAAAGAGATTATTTTGCTAAACATTTGTAACTTATTTTTGTTTTATTTTTTAGTTAAATTATTTTTACAATAAAAAGCAGACAAAAACTGCTTCTTTTTGAAAGAGAAATACTTTTTATTTAACTATTTTAAGTTGAAAGCGTGTAGAGATAATCATACACACATTATATATATATATATATATATATATATATATATATATATATATATATATATATATATAAAATAAAAAGGAACAAACCGTATTATGTGTTCATCAACGTTTCGTCTTTATTTCGAGACTTCCTCTGGATGAATGAGATTAAGAAACCAAAAAATATACCAGTACAAAATATTTGAAAATCGTTAATTTAATTTTAAAACTATGAACGCAAGTTTATATTCTTATTGGGAAAAAGATATATCTGTTAAAATTCAAATATAAGTTTGTAACAGAAATGAAATGAGTGTTTTTTTATGTAATTTATTGATTGAGATTATGTGTTAATTATTACAGGGAGTGTTTGAATGGTGTGAGAAAGTTAACCTGTGTCCACAGTTAAATAATGTTCTTTTAATAACAGTGTACTTATTAATGGCGCTATGTTGTAGAAACCTCCACGTTGTTTAATAGTGTTTGAAATTGCGATAAGCGCAGATTCAAGAAGTCTCCGGCGCGGTTTATTTTAAATAAATTTAACTACTTTTGCTTGTTTAAAGTCAAAGGTGTGGTTATGTTGCAATGAATGAGAGAATAATGCACTTAGAGAATTGCTATTTTTTATATCTCTTTTGTGTTCATTGAGCCTTTTTTCCAATTTACGCTGAGTTTCACCAACGTATTTATGATGGCAATTATGGCAAGGAATAGTATATATACCTCCATCGGAAACTGGTTTGTTATAGAGATGTTTCGTGGTTTTTAATATATGTCTTATGGTTAGTGATGTGGTTTGTACGATAGGAATTTTTAGTTTGTTTAGTGTGTTATAGATTATTGTATTATTGGTGTGTGTATGTAAAAGAAGATGTCTGTTTATGAGAGAAAGGTCTGGTGTGTATGATTTTTTATTATTATTTATTCTGGAAAATATTTGTGTGGCTTTTCTCTTAGCATTCAATATGAAATATGTCGGATATTGCAAGGTTTTCAAAATGTTTGTAAGATATTTGAATTCTTCGTCCAGATATTCAGGACTGCAAATTCTGAAAGCGCGTAAGAAGAAACCAATTATCATCCCTGTTTTTATTTTATTGTTATGGTGTGAATAGAAATGTATGTAATCGTTTTTGTGTGTAGTTTTGCGGTGAACTTTGAAAGATAGTTTATTATTGGATTTTATTATAAGTATGTCAAGAAAAGGTAATGAGTTATTGTTTTCTGTTTCATAGGCAAACTTTATGGAAGGTTCGACTGAGTTTAATTTGTCTCTAATGATATTTATGCGCGTATTTTCAGGAAGAAAAATTAAGATGTCGTCAATGTATCTGAAATACTCTGTGTTTGGAGGTAATTTGAATTTAAAAGGACCAGATTCTAGGAATTCTAAGAAAAGGCAAGCTAATACTCCACTAAGAGGGTTACCCATAGGAAGACCAAAATTTTGTTTATAGAAATTGTTATTGAAATGAAAGTAAGTCATGTTAGTTATAAGTCTAATGATTTTTATAAGAGTGTCGGGAGGAAAAGGTAAGCTAATGTTAGATTTTTTTAAATGTTTAAGGAGTAGATTCAAGCATTTTTTAATGGGGACATTAGTATATAATGATGTTATATCTAAGCTGTGAATAGTTTTGTTTTGCACGTTAATGTTTTTTATTTTGTTCAGTAAATCTCCGGAGTTCTTTATGTGGGAGGTGCTGATAGTGCCCAGTAGTGGAGTCAAAACGTTGGATGTGGCACGTGCAATTTTGTGTGTGGCACTACCGATGCCGGATATTATAGGGCGCATAGGGATGTCTGGTTTGTGAATTTTGGCCAGGCCATATAGTGATGGAACATTGGGGTGGTATTCAATGTATGACATCCAAGTTTTATTGTATTTTATAAGTTTTTTATAAGATTGGTTGAAATTCTCAACACTTCGGTTTACTGTCTTTAAATCAGTTTTGGTGTAAGTGTTGTTGTCTGCCAACAATGTGGAAATTTTTTCCAGGTATCCATCTTTTTCCATTAATACTATACCACCACCTTTATCAGCTGGTGATATAATCAAGTTATTGTTATTCGCTAGGTGTTTCAAAGCCCTTAGTTTCGGACTAAAATTCGCAACTGGCATACATTCAAATATTACCACCGACGCAATTTTGAAGAATTACAAACATGAAGATACGGATTTTCAAAAAGGTTTCATACAGAGTGTTATTTCTGTTGCAGTTACTCATCAATACGATACTGTACTTCTTAAGAGATACATAGATGCTTTTTCTTGAAATGAAATTTCATTTAATTTTACTACATATTTTTATCGCCACATATTTACGTATAATTTTTATCGTATTTTTCAGTTGTTTTATGGTATCATCCTTGCCGTTTATTTTGTCTTTTGCTCTAAATAGATAACTATATAGTTTTTATGCGATATAGACAGCTTTTACACCATACCAGTCTCCGAAACGATAAAATGCACTTGATTTTGACTTACTTTGTTATTGTCGGGAATAATGCCCTTCTTTTTTTATTTTTTCTTTAGAATCGAGTTTTGACTTTTTATGTATTTTCCTTGTGTACGCCATATCAGATTCTTCAATGTTCTTTGGATCATTTTTGAGTTGTCAGTTTTCTGTTAACTTTTGCAGTGTTAGGTTCGGTTCACTTTATAATTTAGCTAAAACTTTGCGTCGAATTTCAGAGTCTTTTGCCGATACCAAGCCTCGTACAAATATTAGGCTATTGAAAACGTCACCACTAAGCTTAGCTAGTTTGAAATTGTCGCAATGTTTGCTACTTATTGGCGCGTTACTTTTCTTGGTTAAATTAAGGAATTTCCGCCTGTTGTGAAATAAAGACGTTTTCGGGCTGAAAGCTAAATTCAAATTTTCTATCCAGGGAATCATCACACTCTTCAGTTAGTTGTTGTAAGTCATACGTTGTAATCCACGAATTTGTTATGGGCTGTGAACCCCAGTTTTCGAAGCAATAAGAGAACCGTTTTACAGTCCGCCTAAGCGACACAATCAATGTTATACAGATCCTCAAACCTTCTAAAATACGAATCAAAAATTTCTTCTCATTTGAAACTAAATAAAATTATCAGTAACGATCCAAACTGCGTTTTGTGAGAATACTATGTTACTTTCCCTGGCTTTTATTTATTCAAGTTTGTAGTAATAAGTCTGTTTTCTTTTTTTTGTTCCACTAGCAGTTTTTAACATCTTTCTTCTATTTACTCTTCTTATTCAATGTGGTAGTTAATAGTGTTGGGACGATTATTCGGAATCCAAATCGGAAAAATCGAGACATTTGGGTGTATCGGACTCGGTATCGAAATCGAAAAAATTGGATTCTTTTGATTGCCTTTATTTGATTTGATTTAAAGCAAAATCTTACATTGCTAGTAATAATGATATAATAGTAAATATTTATTGATTTTTTTTAATACCAGTAAAGCTAAAATTGATAGATCATCCTCTACTAGTGTATTTCTACGTTTAGGAAAATATCTAAATATATTTAACATGTGTTTTTACGTAAATCGGGAAAAATAACAATTTTTTTCGTTATATATTTAGATATATATAAAGAATCGGAATCGGAACCAGTAATTGTATCGGAATCGGGAATTTAACACGGAATCGGTAATTGTATGTGAATCAGAAAAATATTGGAATCATCCCATCACTAGTATTTAATTAATTCGACCTGTCCTTCTACATTTTTTATTGCTGCTGTTCTATTTTGTATTTATACAGCTGTGCGATATG
This sequence comes from Euprymna scolopes, assembly GCF_053919585.1. Taxonomy (NCBI): domain Eukaryota; kingdom Metazoa; phylum Mollusca; class Cephalopoda; order Sepiida; family Sepiolidae; genus Euprymna; species Euprymna scolopes. The sequence continues at coordinate 107,256,728 of NC_136494.1, read as the reverse complement.
TGATTTAACATCCTCCATGGTTTTTTATTTTTATTTTTAAAGGAGAGGGGAAAATATAAATGACTTTATGTGCTTTAGACTAAACATGCAACATAACATTAGCTACTTTTATTTTCTTTACCGCTCTCCCTCTGGCTTCAAATTTTTACTGACACAGACGCAGCTAGTACCACAACACGTAACGTCTCTATATCTCATTCCCTATCACAGATAGTTACGTTTCCAACCCGTTTCCTAGACCAACAAGAACAACACGCATCACTTCTAGACCTGTTTCTGACCACAGTTCCCGATGACTGTGTAACGAATGCTCACATCTCTCTTGGGAACGCCAATCATGCAGTGGTAATGGTTGAAATCGTCCTAAACTCTAGAGCCAAAACTAAAGAGCCACTGCTAAAAACAACGAGATATTATAAAAAGGCTGACTGGGAAGCCATCAGGGACCTCATCAGGGACGCTCCATGGCAAAATATCTTTTCACTTCCTGCTGAACATTGCGTAAATGAGACCCCTGAATGGTTCAAAGCGGCAATTGAAGCACAGGTTTCCACACTCAAATTCTATAGCAAACCCCACTCTCCCCAATGGTTCACTTCAACTTGTGCAGCTGCCATAGCGCAACGACAGCATGCGTACTGCAAATTTAACCGACATAAGTCCAGTTCAAACAGACAGAAGTACATAGAAGCCAGAAATAATTGTAAGAAAGAAATAGCGACAGCTAAGAGATAATTTACTGAACCCCCCCCCCCAAAAAAAAAACGCATCGAAGCACAGAAATTAGGAACCCGAGAATTCTGGAAAATTTATAACAGTGTAGTAAATAATGGGCAATCAACAATTCCCCCACTATCCAACAATCATGAGGTTGTTTGCTCTGCAACTGAGAAGTCTAACATGCTTGCCAGACGGTTTGCCTCCAACACCACACTGGACTTTGCTAACCACCCCCTCCCTGACTTTCCTTTGCGGACTGACGCTACACGAGACGATCTGAAAATCACCCCTGCTCAGGTGCATGCTATCATAAGAAAGCTTGACACTGCAAATCATGTGGACCTGATCTTATCCCGGCTGTGCTATTAAAAGTAGCTCCAGTTCTCTCCAAAATTTACAACAAATGCCTTAATGAATCTTGCTTTCCTGCCTGCTGGAAAACTGCTTTTGTAGTGCCAGTTTTTTAAGAATTCTGGCGAAATAACTGACCCAGTAAATTATCGGCCCATTAACCTCCTCCCACTTTTCGCCAAAATATTTGAGACCATAATTAATCAAGCTCTAGTCCGTCAGCTTACAGATGCTAAACTTCTGACTGGCCAACAATATGGATTTATGCAATCCAGTTCCATCGCAGACATCCTAACTGTAATCTCAGAACGTATATACCAGTCACTTGACAAAGCGGAGGAGGGTAGAGTAGTAGCTCTAGATATATCTAAGGCTTTTGACAGGGTATGGCATGAGGGTCTTCTTAAGAAAATCTGATCATACAGCATCACTGGAAGAATACATAACATAATTAGATCCTTCTTAGATAAGAGAAAAATCCAGGTTGTCCTTGACGGTCGTACATCTAAACAATGTTATATAAATGCGGGAGTGCCTCAGGGGTCTATCCTTGGACCTCTGTTATTCCTAATATTCATAAATGACCTCCTTGACAAAATTTCTGTGAGATGAGTATGTATCCTGATGACGCCACGCTCTATAACAGACACGACAGGGAAACAAATGAACACATATCTAAAGAAATGGCAGAAACACTAGAGAAAGACCTCCGATCCGTAGTGGAATGGGGACATAAATGGATTGTCACATTCAATGCTACCAAGACTGAACTCGTTTCCTTCAATAATTACAAGAAGCATTCCCTACCGTCAATAGCAATGGCAAATGATTTTTTATCTGAAAATATATCTCATAAACTCCTCGGCCTAACGTTCACAGGAAACATGAGTTGGAACAATTACATTGAGAGCAATTTCAGGACCGCTGCGAAAAACGTAGGTTCTCTCTACCGTGCTAGAAAGCTACTAACGCCCGAAAGTATCATGTTCCTCTATAAGGCCCCCATTCGCCCATGTATGGAGTATTGTTGTTATATTTCGGCTGGTGCATCTGCCACTAGTCTCTCGCTCCTAGACAAGGTTCAAAAGAGAGTCGCTAATCTGATAGGTCCTGAACTGTCAGCTAAATTTCAGCCTCTGTCACATCGACGAAATGCTGCATCACTCTGCCTGTTCTACAAGTACTTTAACGGTGAATTCTCTGATGAACTACAAGCACTCGTGCCCCCTCGACGTAAATACCCCCGACAAACCCGACAAACAGCTAAATCCCACCCCTTTAGAGTAGAGATCCCTAGATGTAAGAGAGCCTTCTACTCCAGTAGTTTCTTCCCCAGAACAGCTAGACTTTGGAATTCCCTTCCGAGTCCCTGCTTCCCCAACTGTACTGACATGCAGAAGTTCAAGTGTAACGTGAACCGACATCTTGCTGCCCAACTTCCTACACAGTACCCCTAATGCTCATGTCCCTGATAGTAGCCCCCTACAACAAAGTGGCAATGTGCCTTGTTTGGGGTGAAAATGCAATAAAAAAAAAAACATGTAAAAAAATAATTTACGATTTTCCACGTAGAACCATCAACATCTTGAGGTCGAACTCAAGAAAAACAACACTCCCTTTCTCTTAATTAAAGTTGTTGTTTTTTCCTATGGCAGAAAAAAGTTTAAATCAAGTTCTTTTTGACAGAGCATTTAATTTTCTCTTTAAGAGAAACTCGAAGATAAACAAAAAACAAAAAAACGAAAAAATACGTTTTAGTTCAACAAAAAATCAACTTAAGGATTTTCATTGATAACTATTTTACCTGTTGAATAATATTTGTTTTTCTTTTTTAGAAGTTCTTAGAAAAAAAAACAGTTCAGAGTTTCTTCCTTCTTAAAACATTTAGTCGTCCGGTTCTACGGCACCGAGTCTCTGAATGATTCGTTGTTAGTATTTTTTAACACGATTTTCCCCGTTCGAATATTTCGTCGCAAGATCGATGTTCTTAAAGTGGATCCTTAGAATACCACGTTTTCAGGTCGAATACCAGTTGTTGTAGGAAAGGACTATAAAGACGATAACAACGAGGAAATAATATAACGTAAAAGAAAGTTAATCCAAAGAAATGTTGTTGATATTTTCCGACTGTAAATTTAGTCAGTCTTTATTCTCAGATTTAGGATTTATTCTCGGATTCTAGGATCGCGAGAGTTCCCCACGAGAGTATGACGCTCGGGGTGTTTATAATGGTTAGAAGAGTTCATAGCGAGCAAACGAGGAAGTCCCCATAACATATACTTGAAAACTTAATGGCTAAAGCAAAAATATAACTGATAAAAATATACTAATTGATAATAATTATAAACTGCACTTTTTGTTTAATTTTTGTAGAGAGGTGATAAGACGTGGCGCTATTAAGGTCATAAGGAGAAAACAATGTTGAATTTATTTACAACTTAAGTGTCTTTGGATATGCTGTTAAATTTCTGTGAGAAAGATGGAAATAGAGAGGCGAAATCTTTCTTATCCACTAGATTTCGAAACCGGTTTTGTATCCTGTTAAGGAGGAAAGGGTACATATTTCCTATTACTATTCTAATACTGTATACTTAATGTACTAATACAATATAATTAATATACTAATACTATATTATGATATAATAATCTCTATATTCCCTTTCCGTTTAATAAAAACTGGTTTTCTTTTTTTCTTTTTTTTTCTTTTTTTGAGGGGTGGGTGGGTTGCAGACCATTTACTAGTTGACCAGATGTGCACAAACCACAAGAGCAGTAGGAGCCTACTATCATGTCTGAAAATGACATAATGTTCAACGAGAGAGATCGGAGATGCACTGCTATAAAACACATGCTTTCTGTTGATCGAAGTTATGAAAATAGGACCATTATCAGCCCCCTCAAAATGCAAATCCGAACTTGAGGGCAAATCTCAATGAAATTTCCCGCCATGATTATGATTGATGTGATTTCAAGTTAATAACACATCATGCCATCTCACATTGTCGAAGTCGGCTTGTGTGATGATTCCCTGGTGCAATCAGGTGACAGAACCTGTGTGTGGCAGCAGGACTCAGCGCCGGTTTACATGTCCATAGAGACCTAGGCTTGGCTTCAGAAAGAATGCTACGACTTTGTACCTTTCTCTCACTGGCTCCCTCCTCTCCCGACCTAAAATCGCTGGACTAATTCATTTGGTCATACGTCATTACCAACATGACCTGGCACAACACCAAAGCCAGCCTGACCGCCGCCATCCGGCCGGCGCTTGTGGAAAGGCATGCTCCCAGTTCCGGACCCGTATCGAAATATTGAAAAGTTAAGGAGGAATGAAGAAAAAACTTCTTTAGGTTATGGCATTTCGAAGCTAAATACTTCTCATCGGAAGAGGATAAGGATCAGAATTATACAAAATGCAAATATAAAAGAAACTGTATTAATGACCTTTAAATGAGAATGAATAATAAAATTGTAAATAGTAATTAAAAGTAGGCACAACATAGAAGGATAACTCGGAAGGTATTACATATGTAGGTAATAGTAAAAACATATCAGCTACTCTGAAATAATGGGGATTATTAAAGAAGAGCGAATAATAAAAGAATAAATGAAAAATAGGGAAGATAGAAGAGAAAGTAGAGAAAGGAGAGGAGATAGAAACCGTAATTAAGGGAAACGGAGATACTTATATAAATAGATAAAAATTAAAATAAAACGACCTGAAAGTGAATAAAATGTTCAAAATATTTAAAAATAGAATAAAAATAACAAAGAAAATAAAATTCACTGGAACTTGTATCACGTTATCATTTTATTATTATTGCCTCACAAGTAGCTTTTACACAGGTCATCAGCCTGTAGTGTTCCCTGGAAGCTGAGTGACAAAAAGTCCCCCCCCCCAGATTTCCACTTCTTTCGATAACATTTGCAAATAGATTTGCATTATCGCAACAGCTGCTTGCCATTGATTTCTAGTTGGCAGAGGCCATTGGTGTTCACTGGCATTTGAGTGGCAATAAGCCTCTCCACGGTCCCAGTTCCTTCGCACTTATCCACTTATCCAGAGGAGGTCTGGTCAGTGCTCTCTCCTTGGTCTTTCCTTCCTCCTTAACTCTACTTGTCTATTGGGCCCAACTCTTTGGGGGGGGGGCAGTTGTGTGGTAATGGAAAATGGGAAGTTTAGAAAACTTAGAGATATGCGGCTTCAATGTTCTTGGTTCCATGTAACGTTTCCTGTTTTGTTTCTGCAGCAGTTCGTTTGGCCCGCGCTTATCGCTCATGTGTGTTAGTCTCCACATTCAAGGGGTTTCTGTAATAATAATAATAATAATAATAATAATAATAATAATAATAATAATAATAATAATAATGATAATAATAACAAAAATAATAATAGTAATAACAAAAATAATAATAATAATAATAATAATAATAATGATAACAATAACAATAATAATAATAATGATAATAATAATAATAATAATGATAATAATAATAATAACAATAATAATAATAATAATAATTTACAACAGTAATGAAGACAACTGAAAAATATTTCAAATAATATTAATTATAATAATAACAACAAAAACAATAATAATAATAACAATAATAATAATAATATTAATAATTTACAACAGTAATGAAAACAACTTAAAAATATTTCACATAATAATAATAATAATAATAATAATAATAATAATAATAATAATAATAATAATAATAATTTACAACAGTAATGAAAACAGCTGAAAAATATTTCAAATAATAATAATAATAATAATTTACAACAGTAATGAAAACAGCTGAAAAATATTTCAAATAATAGTAGTAATAATAATAATAATGATAATAATAATAATAATAATAACAATAACAATAATAATAAAAATAATAATAATAATAATAATAATAATAATAATAATAATAATAATAATAATTTACAACAGTAATGAAAACAGCTGAAAAATATTTCAAATATTTCAAATAATAATAATAATAATTTAAAACAATAATGAAAACAGCTGAAATATTTTGCAGCTGTTTTCATTATTGTTGTAAATTATTATTATTATTATTATTATTATTATTATTATTATTATTATTATTATTATTATTATTATTATTATTATTGGCTCAACTGGAGCTTTCACACAAGTCAACAAACGATCCGATTGGAAACCTGTGGTATCCTCTGGAAGCTGAGTGATAACAAGTCTCCCCAGACGTCCAGCCCTCTCCACCTCCTTCGATAGCATTTGCAAATGAATTTGCATCATCGCAACACCCGCTTACCATTGATTTCTCGCTGGTAGTGGCCATTGGTTTATACTGGAATTTGAGTGGCACTCAGCCTTATTATTATTATTATTATTATTATTATTATTATTATTATTATTATTATTATTATTATTATTGATAAACATTTTCATATCAACGGACAAGCTAATTTTTATCATATGACTCATTAGTGCGGATATATATAGATGGCGTATATGAAATCGATTCGAATTTATTCTGTTTTGAAATTACTTTTTTAAAATATATCTACATCGAATATACTTTCAATACATTGCGTGAGACGGGGATATCAACAAGCATTGAAATAAAACATATTTTCAAAAAGTGTTTCCATAGTTTTGGTCAAGTTTTGAAGGCGTGGTCAGTGTCTTTCAACTTGAAATGCGAAACGAATGAGGTGGAGCCTTCAGTTTTGTCGGCTGAATAGATCGTCGCTCGTTACCCACTTGAAATTATTCAATGTGGGCCTTCTTTATATTCAACCGTAACCATTCCTTTTTACAGTGATCACGCGGTCTCTCTCTCTCTCTCTCTCTCTCTCTCTCTCTATATATATATATATATATATATATATATATATATATACCTATCTCTCTCTCTCTCTCTCTCTCTCTATATATATATATATATATATATATAGAGAGAGAGAGAGAGATAGGTATAGATATATATATATATATATATATATATATATATATATATATATATATATATATATATCTTATTTATCACATATAACTGTCTGTTCAGTATCTTTTTCTATCTATCTATTCTTCTCCACTCTTCATTTCTACCCTTTCTTCCTCTCTATCTTTTCCTTCCTCTCTCTCTCTCTCTCTCTTTCTCGCACACACACACATACACACATACACACACATACACACACACGCATATATATATATATATATATATATATATATATGTACATACGCACGCATGCAAAGAACTCTTCCTTTTTCTCTCCTCTCATTTCTCCCATACCGATCACTATTTCAACATCTCTATACTTCTCTATCGATCTATCTATCTATCTATCTATCTACATATATATATATATATATATATATATATATATATATATATATATATATATATCTTCTTCTTTTCTATCTTTTTTGTTTCACTCAAGTTGATCTTAAAGATAGCATAGACTCAACAATTATATTCTCTTTACAGATCCCCTCCCCCCCCCTCCTGCTTTCCTTTTATCTTGCAATTACTTAAAACGTCACTAGCCGAAGTTTAGAATATGATCATGTTTTTTTTTAATGGAAAAAAAGTTCTTCGGAACGCTGATGTTTTTAAAGCTAATTTCCCTTCAACAGCTTGCATTTTTGGAGATGGAATTCTTTCGAGATATGTCCTTGCTATATTAATTTTAATTTTTACCTTTTTAGATTCAAATGTTAATAACTACATTTTATTTCAGTATTTAATTTATATTTTTATTTTTTGATTGTTTTATTTAATAATAGCTTTTCTCATGTTGTTTATTATATCTACCAAGTTGATTGCATAAGTAGCTTAGGCAATTGTATTTATTTTTCTTTGATTATTATATCGTTCATAGTTTCGTCTCTTTGCCCACATAGTCTGCATTTGCCGTTTTCTTGTGTCTTGTCGATTTTTGCTTTGCCATGGTTGGTTCTAATCGCGTTATTTTCTGCGGATGTTTTTAGGGATTCAGTTTCTCTGTTTAGATTTCGTTTTTGCAGTCAAAGTGTTTTCTTAGTCTCATCTTTTGTCATCCTTATGAATTGGCTGTGTGACTTTTTCTCTTCCCATTTTTCTTTTATTGTCTTATCCCTTGCCTATTTTCTGTCTTGTTCATTTCTCAATCCGATAGTTATCCTTTATGCGTTCTGCATTATGTATTTCTTTAATTCTTTTTTCGTGGCATTCACACCGTCTTCTATACTAACCAGTCCTCTTCACCCGTCTTTCATTTTCACTTCGAGTTGGTCAGACACATTTTTGGTATGTAGTACCTTGTTCATAGTCATAAGTTTCCTGGTTTTCTGGTCAAGATGCCTCAGTTCTTTTTTGGTCCAACCTATAAACGGTCCGGAATATCTTACTACGTGTTCATACATTTTATTAGATTTTTACTATATAGTTTAGTTTCTAAGAGTTTTCATGTTCTAAGGTATTCCTTTTTAGTTTTATCTTTCATTTCAGTTGCTTTGATGTATTATTATTATTATTATTATTATTATTATTATTATTATTATTATTATTATTATTATTATTATTATTATTATTATTGGCTCACATGGAGCTTTCACACAAGTCAACAAACGATTTGATTGGAAACCTGTGGTGTTCTCTGGAAGCTGAGTGACAACAAGTCTCCCCAGACGTCCAGCTCTCTCCACCTACTTCGATAGCATTTGCAAATGAATTTGCATCATCGCAACAGCCTCTTACCATTGATTTCTCGCTGGCAGTGACCATTGGTTTATACTGGAATTTGAGTGGCACTCAGCCACCCCAAGGTCCCAGTCCTCTTTGCGCTTGTCCAGCCGAGGTCTGGCTAGCGCTTTCTCCTCGGTCTTTCAGTCCTTCTTGACTCTTCTCGACTCTTTGCTATCACTTTTTTATTTGGGGGAGCGGTTATGAAACAATGGGGGGATGTATTCAAGGGTTTTCCTTAATATTTCCGTCGTTTTCATTATCGTTAGTCGTTGTACTTTTGCAGTTATTCCTCTGATTCACATTTCTGACATTCTTTTTTCGAAGGTTTTCGGAATTGTTCCTAGTGCTCCTACTATTATCGGTACTATTTTGATTTTCTTCATCATCCAAATCCCTTTTAACTCTCTGGCTAGCTCTGTGTATTTGCTTCGTTTCTCCTTTTCTTTCATACTCACCTTGTGGTCAGCTGGGACAGTAAAATCTACTATTTTACAGGATTTTTCTTTCTTGTTAATTATTACATCTGGTCTTCTTGCTTCGATGGGATTGTCCGTCTGTATGTCCATGTCCCACAGGATTTTGTGGTTCTCGGTTTATGCTTGTACCATTTGTCTGTACGCTCAAAATGCAGCCGTTTGCACAATTCCCAGTGCACCGCCCTCCCCACTTGGTCATGCCTGTTTTTGTATTCCTTTTGGGCCAGTTTGCTGCATTCACTTACTATATGGTTTATCGTTTCGTCTCTTTGTCCACATAGTCTGCATTTGTTGTTTTCTTGTGTTTTATCGATCCTTGCTTTGATATGGTTGGTTCTTATCGAGTTATCTTGTGCTGCAGTTATTAGAGATTCAGTTTCTCGGTTTATATGTCCTTTTCGCATCCATGTCCAGGTGTTTTCGTTATTCTCATCTTTTGTCATTCTTATGAATCTTCCGTGGAGTTATTTCTCTTCCCATTTCTCTTTTCTCTTTTTGTCTCTCTGTTTTCTGTTTTGTTGTTTCTTTCGGTGTCTCTCGCTGCCATAATTTTCCTTTCAGTGTTTTGCATTATTATTATTATTATTATTATTATTATTATTATTATTATTATTAAAAGATTTGTACAGATCTTGCAGGGATACCATATATAGTTCAATCTTTGCTCGATAACTTGCTGACAATTGGCAAGTCACCTTTCAGCGAGCTCTTGGATTACGAAAAACTGAAGTTAAGCAACTTTCTACCTGATGGAGTATAAACGGGTAACCATTTAAGGATATTTAGAAAATTACGGGAATCGGACTTTCCAGATTTTTTATTATCTTTTCTTTGTGCCGTATTACTTACCGTGTAAATTAGTGTCATGAATGTTGTGCTTGTTCTTCCCCTCCCCCTTCTCTTTTTTATATTTGCCCCAGGGACGAAGGTGCAACCTCCGCCCATCTTTTTTTTTCTGTCAGGGTAGCACAGATGGCTGCGTAGTTGCCATGGGCATAGTTAGTGTGGTTGATATGGCAACACAAATTAGATAACTAATTGATTTAGCGTCCTCTCTCTCTCTCTCTCTCTCTCTTCCTCTCTCTCTCTCTCTCTCTCACACACACATCAATCTATATGTATCTCTTTGCGCTTTTATTTATTTTTTCATGTTATTTCCTATCGCTTTCACTAATTCTTCCCCCTTCCCTCTCTTTTTTCTTGTAATTTACCTTCATGTGTTTATCTGTGCTTGTTTTTCATTAATCGTTTTGTCCCCTCTTTTTTTTTGTTCCATTTTACCTAATTAACTGTCTCTCTCCTCTTTCTCTCTCATTTTTTTCATCTCTGTCTGTCTGTCTGTCTGTCAGTCTCTCTCTCTCTCTCTCTCCCTCTCTCTCTTATCAGGATTGCTTTTGTCGCCGATATTTTTAAAAGTCATTCCCCTCTTCTGGATTGACTAGCCTTAAATTTAACCTACGACACTTTCGGTTTTGTGATGGAGACAATAGTCACGTTCTTTTTTTTTCACACGCACACACACACACACACACACACATATATATATATATATATATATATATATATATATATATATATATATATATATATATACGTATGTGTGTGCATGTATACGAGCGCGCATGTGTGTGCGTATAAGTAGTGAATACCGGGCTAGAGTTAAAAGTGATTTTATGACTGGATGCGTATCCTTTAAGTGGCAGTAATAATCACCTCCTACACTGATGATTGCATAGAACTAAACTCTAGTATATGTACGTAAAATGATTAATATTTATTGATAATAATATTGTCCTTTAGACAAGGATTAGGCTTCTTTAAGAGAGCTATAAATAAGCTGCCAAATTTAGCGCCATGCAATATTCAAACAACAGCTGTTAAACATTAGCTGATTAGTTTTCTGTGTTTGTCTTGTCATTATAAATAGAGTTTACTTTTCTGTGATTATTCTTGATTGCCTGGGGGGTAAAATACTGAACAGCAGAGTCAATGGTGACTTTGTGGTTGGGTTCGAATCTTTGGTTGGCCGTAATTATAACTTTCTGCACTGATGATTGCGTAAGCATAAAACACTAGCGTTTGTGTGTAATCAACATTTATTCATAAAATATTATTACTAGCATGTCCCGTTTCCGGACGTTGCATAAGGGAATTTTAAAAAATAAATGTCAACTAAAAAATATTATGTATATTTTTTTAATGAACATATGCTTAAAATTAATTTTTTTGCGTTTATATGTTCGAGCTTTTATTTCGTGCTAATTCTTATTTGAGTATCGTAAATGGATGAAATTGTATTCATTTGCATCAAGCGATCAACAGGAACTGCCAATGACGTCATCATTTAGTTCATATTTTATGCAACTCCTTATAGGCATTGTTACAGAAGTACGCGTCATGATTCTGGAACCATAAATGCCGCCAATAGCAATATTCACTTCCTTTCCAGGGTAAGCCTCCATGAAAAAGGAGCACTCTGGTCTATTAATAATTGCCTGGGTAGCTCTGTTAGTATTCTCTAGTCGGGGCACTTCAGGCAGTAAGTAATAACATTACTCCACCCAAAAAAAAAGAAGGAAAGGCTTTGGGAGGTGGACCTACTAAGATTACCTAGGACGAATTACTCAGCCCGATAGATAATTGCCACCGAAATGGCAACGTTTCTGCCGGACTGATTATCGAGAACGGATTGTCGACTAGCATGTACTCGTTATCGCCACTGGATGCCAAATGAATTACTTCAGTAACTAATACGACGTTTAGTCATAACTGTGTTCATTGTGTCTGTGTACGTCCATTTATTCCTGAAATAGGTAGATCAGTTCACAGCATGATACAAATACATAATTCTACTGAAATTTCTTTCTATATATTATATAACAATATATATATATATGCATATATATATGTGTGTGTGTGTGTGTGTGTGTGTAAACTCTTTTTCTATATATATAAAAGGCAAAATGTGTGTTTGTGTGTGTTTGTATATCTTGCAAGAACTTTCCAGACAAGCGACGGATTTTCACAAAATCAGTATCATTTTGAAGCACGAACCTTCGGACGACAAATATCGAAATATTGGCTAAAAACATTAATCCTCTCACGCTCAACGGGACACTTTCTACCGGGAGGGGTAGCAAAAGAAAATCGTTCCTTCCTGACAAAATAGCTTATACGCATGCGCAAAAAACGGTCTTTCTTGAGTCAGTTAAAATATTTTTTTAAAAAACGACCCTATTTGCCTGATGCTCTCTTAGCTCAATTAGTGCAAGTTCGAACGATGGTGCAAGATTTTTTTTTTCGATTTTTAAAGTTTCAATATTGAAACAGGGTTGTTGTTTTTTCATCACGTTCGCTTTTTTTATTTGTTTTTGTTTTTCCGATTTTTTAAGAAGTTTGAACATGGTTCGCTTACACGAGTTACAAGTTAAAACCAAAGGAATCGCGTTAATGGAAGATGGTTCAAAGTAATCCAAAAGGCAGAATTCCGTGGAATTCTTCAAGAAATCGGTGCAAGGAAAACAGGGAGTGGGTTCAAATAATATTATTAAGAGAAAGATAAATTGTGCGTAGAAATGGCGCCAAATTTAAAGCAAATAAAGGGGTCAACTGAAAAAGGCAAGCTATTACTTTAGAATTAAATTATCAGCAGGAGTCATTGAAAAAAACAAATTAATTCTGAGGAATGAAAAGTTAAATACATACATATATATACACATATCCACATGCATATATATATACACATACATACATATATATGAATATATGCAAATTAAACATATACATACATATATATATAACATACACACACATATACACACATATAAGTAAACAGACGAGTAAATAAATAAAGAGTTAAAGGGGAAAAATTTAAGGGGAGAAGATGGCCAGTATCTACAAGTTCCGGAATAAGGTAAGTAAGTGTGTATGTAAATGCCCATAGTAAAATATAAGTAAACATACATACAGAATATAAATGTGTAGGTAGATGGATATATTTAATTTATAGGAATACTTATACACTAAAACGGAGATCGCAGATGTAAAACCGGCCAAACAAAGAAGAAATAATGAATTATAATTAAAGTTACAAAGTTATAAAATGTTAAGGAAGTATGTGGAAAAAAAACTATATTATAGGAATATATATATATATAAATATATATATATATATATATATATATATATATATATATGGAGGGTTAATTTAATAGCTATGTAATTTCAAATTTACCATATTTAAATTTAGACTTATGTTTGCAATAGGAGATCAGTTCGTTTTTAGAGTTTATTATATTACTACTTTGAGAGGAAGTAATTATAGTTATAGCTTCGGTTGTACAGAGGTGACATGACTTAGAGCCTGAAGTATAAGACTTGACCTTTTTTAGGCTAGTCCATTTAATTGAGAATGGGGTATAGTTAGAATTAAGTTTTTTAATTAAAGTTGTTAGAGAAGTTCCTTGGTTATTATTATAATTTTGGTTGTTAAAAGAAGAAATGTGGTTTGATATTTTTTTCTTTATTAATGTTGAAGTAGCGCCGATATATGTATGTGCTTTATTAACAGCTCGAGTTCTAAAGTTAATATTAATTTGCTGATTTGTACTGGGGAAATAGTTTAAATCTTGTTCATTGTGATGAACAAAGGACGGGACAATGATTGTAGGAGGACTGTTTTGGAGGGGATTATAAGTGTTGTTAGTGTAAGGATGGCTGTTAGAAGAAATATTATTATTATTATTATTATTATTATTATTATTATTATTATTATTATTATTATTATTATTATTATTATTATTATTGCTAGTTGTATGATTGTAAGTAGACGGGATGCTTGAATGGTTTATTGGATTAGTAATTATATCAGAAAGAGGGTGGAAGTGTCTGTTATGGGAGAATTGCGTGGGAGCTCTGTAATTGTGCATGAATATATAACAGCTTTATGGATGAAATCATTATTTATTGTGCGAAGATTTTTGTTATGACAATTGCAATTACTTTTGGGTTTAATTGGGAAAGGGATTTTTGGGACCGATTTAATTTTTTTGTTATTAGATGTTAAGATTCTTTGTACTAAATTAGGCATAGTTGAATAATACATCCTTATTGAATTTCTATTAAAAACAGAACTATATCTGTGTGGGTATTTGAAAGAGTTTTGTACTGGTTTTAACATTAATGCTAAATGGAGGATTAAACCAAATATTTTTCTTTCTCTTGATGCGAGTGGGTGGGTTAAAAGTATTACGATTGCTATGTTGGTTCGGATTATATATGTACAGTGGTTCATTACTATTAATAGCGGAAGATCTTGTTATTTGAACTGTTTTTTGCGAGTCATATTGTGTGGGATTAGAGATTTACGACGGCCTACAGGAGGAGCAAATTGTTGTATTTAATCTTTTTATTGTATCCTGAATTCCTTAAGGCATTATTGAAGAAAGTAGCATTTTGAGTTAAGGTTTTTTTATCGGCAGAAAGAGTAGAAATTCTTCTAGAGACGGATGGTTCTGTAGATTTTATAATTGAGTTGGGGTGGTTAGAAGATTTATGGACGGATAAAAGCGTAAGGTTGGGTTTATGATCTTTGTGTTAAGATTACGTGTAATGTCTAGAAAATGTCTAGAAAAGTTCTTTTGTTTGGTTTGATAATTATAGAAAGGCCAAAATTATTAAAAAATGTATGTAATTGTTTAATTGTTTGTTGTACTCTCTGGGCCTGGCTTTTTAAGTGAATAGGGCATCGTCTTTATAAAGGCCCTCTTGGATATGTTTAAACTGGTATTTAAGTTCTTTCAGTAAGAAGAGCCCACTAAATCCGTAACTTCTGCAGAGTCAGACGCACCCATTATTTTAAGCTCTATTTCGTATTTGGTTTTATTGAGCTTTTACATCTGGATGAGATTACTTTATAAATATTAACTCTTTAATATTTATAATATACATTCGGTTTGCCATCTTGGATTATCTTGGTAAACTTAATTGTAATTCTTATTTCATTTATATATATATATATATATATATATATATATATATATATATATATATATATATATGATGAACCAATGGAAAAAGGGATAAATAATTCACCAATTTTAACCAATGGAGAAAAAAGGATAAATAGTTAACAGATGAAAAAAAAAACTTTATAAATTGTTCAAAACCAGTTAGATTAATTTATCTCTTACGATGAATCCTCAACGATTGGAAAGTACTTGGACTTATGATAAGCATAGCAATTACCTCAGCCCGTCCCCGCCAGAAGTGAAGACTTATTCGGGAGTTGGAAAGGATCGAAAATAAAATTAATAGACAAAAAACGTCTATTCTATTTAATGAAATATGCCATATGCGACATATATATATATATATATATATATATATATATATATATATATATCGTACTCTTTATTCCCTTTAACTATCGCTATTTCTCTTTCTCTATTTCCCTCTCTCTCTCTCTCTCTCACTCTCTCTCTCTCTTGTCTTATAATATCTATATATTTATCATTCTTTCTCGTTTTCTTTTCCTTCTCTGTATCTTTATCTATTTAGATCTCTCGCTCTTCCTTTCCCTCTTTCTCCCTTCTTGTTTGTTTTTATAAAATTTCTTCAATATAATTCAATCTATTTAGTTATGTATCTCTTGTATTTCTTTTAATAATTTAACTTTATTCACTTTCACTTTGGCTTTCATTTATTTAACTCTATTAACTTTATTTCCTACTCACCCCCCTCTCCCTCTCTCTCTCCCTTTCTATCTCTCTCTCTATCTCTATCTCTCTCTCTCTCTCTCTTCCTATCGATCGTTCATCTTTAGTTGATTTTGTCAAACGTATTTATCTCTCAATCTCAATTTTCAATCTCTATTTCCCCATCTTTCTCTATTTATCTTATTCTGCCTATGTCTATCTTTCTCAACTGTCAGCGATCTTCCCCTTACATCAGCCCTTCTCCTCTATCTTTCTGTCCATCTATCTATCTATCAATTTTATCAATGGTGTTTCTTACTTACTTTCTCTCTCTCCCTCTCTCTCTTAGTCTCTATCTCTTTCCTCCACCATGTTCCTATGCATATCTTTCCCAACTTAGTCACTCTTTATGCTCTTTACTTCCTCCTTCTCTTTCCCCTCTCTATCTATCCAGCTTTTTCTTAATTCCATTGTAAATCTGCTCTTTACTACCTTTTCTCTCCCCCACTTTTCTTTCTTTCTTCTTATCCAGTTAACCTATGCAAATATTTTCATTTGAACATTGTATGAAAGGGCTTTTCTAATCCAAATGTATGTAACATGGCGGATTAAGTTACTATCACTCTGGTTTCAGATGCAGGATATACAGCGTTATTTGATATTTTCTGCTCCTTAAAAGTCAACCCCAATACGGGTTTGGACTAAACCATGCTTTTTTTTTTTTTTTTTGAGTGACATAACTCTGATCGTTATCTTGGCCAAATCTTGCAGACAGTTGGACGGGCAGCGTATTGATGTGTTCCTTGCACGTTCTTGTAGAAATATGGGTTTCACAAAAGTAATTACCTAATATGAACTGAAACAAACAAAAAGATAATACAAAGAAAATATTTTAGTTGGATAAAATTTTAGATGAGATAAAAAAAAAAAGAGTGTAGCGGCGTAAGAGAGGGGGGGAAGAGAGAGAGAAGTTGCACATGAATAGCCTGTGTATGCGCTTTTATATCACAGTATTATTTAAACTTAAAAAGCAAAGCTACATAATTATAATAGATTACTACATTAATATACACTAATAATAATTTAATCCCATTTATAAAACTCACTATGTCTTTCTGTCTGTCTGTCTGTCTCCATTTTTACACACTGTATAACTTCCGATACTGAAGGTCGCAGAGCGGCGCCAGCTGAGTCAAATGATTGCATTTTTTGCGAGCCGTTTTTATGGGCATTTACCCGGTCAAAATAGTTGATAAAGGGTCAAAATTGAAAGAAATTACAATTTGGCAAGCGTAAGTCGACTTAAACTGCTCTTCTACGCATGCGAATATATATATATATATTAATACATTAATATTAATTTATTTGCAGCTATGTTTTCAGACTGACGATGGTTCACGCAGTAACGTCTCAGGAACACTACAAATTTGGCTTAGTGTTTCGGTTTCGATTCTAGCTGATGGCACCCTCGTTAGTTTGATATAAAAACAATTATACAGACGGTATAAATGGCACCGCCGCTATTCTACGTCTGTAAGGCAACATTCACGGAAACAACACTTCATAAAGTATATCGAGTTATTTCTATTGTCATGTACTGTACAGTACAGTACAGCATATTATTTAGACAGATCGCTGCAAGTATTGGTTTACAGAAAAATCTAGAACTAATCAGAGCCCTTCAGATCTACATAAACTTACAGAGATGAGGAACCCGGAAGGAAAGATGGCGTAAATAACGGAACGAAAATAGAAGAATCGCTGATACCACTAACAGGAGAAGGTTAACACCGTTCGCATAACGACTGTTTTCGCAAAATTTTTCATCAATATTTAATACGCTTAACCAACTAAACGATTTACTAACTCAGTGATTGGGCAATTTGATGATTAGCTAATTTATTTGCACAGCTAGCATCGTAATTACTTTACAAAGACTAGTAAGTATTATTTGTCTAGGTATTCACTTTCAGGCATGATTTGTTTCTGACCTCGCTCATTTTGAGAAGGCCACTGTTCCTTTTACTACTGCAGACACAATGTATAAGAGCGACGATGTTTCGCTCAGCGAGGAATTCATTTTGTCTATCAGTTTCATTATCGTATGTTTCGGACAATAATGAAATAAATGTCAAACATAGGAAGCAAGACCAACTTCCATTATCTCTTCTCTCTTCTCTTCTCTTCTCTCTATATAAATAAAATGAACTCATTTTTTCCCGTATGATTTTGACATTAATAGGATTAAAAATCAAGATATTTCATGCAAATATAATAGGCACAAACGGCAGAACAATATCTGAGGTGTGTTATAGGCTTATTATTTCTCAAATTCCTCGATAATCTTAGATTTCTATACTTTTTCTGCTGAGAAGTCACGGCCAAAATCGGTTAAGATCAATGGAAGTGGTAAAATATTTTCTCTCTAATAAATTCCTCCTCCCCCTGCCACTACTTAACACCGTTTGGGGATCGTTCACAAGGAACAGTTGAGAAGAGAACACCGGTTTGGCTTCGTAGTTCTTTCATGTGAAGTTATTTAAAATCACTGAACTAAGCTGCAGTGCTCTGTGGCGTAGTGGTTAGCGTGCTGGACAATTCACATTATATTTTCACGTTCGCGCCGACCTACCGTAGTCGTTTTTTTTTTCCTAAACAACTGGAATGGACTTTTCTTGGTGGCCGAACTGTTAACGTTGCAGATTTTTTTTTTTTTTCACACTTTATTTTCCTACTTTTACTCATGACTCCGGGTTTGATCCTTCCTACTTACCTACCATAACATTTTTTAAAACTCCCCCCCCCGTCCCGGAAACAAACACTCAGGCAACGCCGGGTACCCCATCTAGTATATGATAATGCATTACTTATGCTATACAGAGCATTGATTCATAGTTATTGATGTTCCTATTTACTTGCCTCCCCACGCGGTCAGAATTAGGCACAAAGTCGATTTTTAATGTGGGGAAAACGCAGCTCTCAAAACGAGCACTCTGGATAGGAAACAAAATAATAATTTCCTCAATCTAGAAGGATTTCTCCTCTGCTGATCGAGTTCAGAAAAGGTGAAGTGTAGTATTAGAACAGATACTACACTTTGCTCCTAGCCAAAAGGCCAAGATCCGACAGATGTCGAAAATCAACTCATGGTAAGAACGGAAAAACGACGTAAGCCGAAAAATGTCTGTTCATGAGCATATACAAATAAAAAGCAACATAAACGAAAAAAAAAATATGGTTCTCTCGTTGATTGCCTTAATATACAATAGTGATGCGATGCGTTTGTTATCGACTACATAAAATGCGTTTTGTAGTTTCCTGTTTTGATGGATACATAATTATGGCCAGGACATGAAAAGCACAAACAATAGGGGATTAGAAGGATTTAAAAGAGATTAGGCAAGGGATCATTTCTTTTTCTTCCGGATATCCGGAAATTTCTTAAAGAAAGAAAGAGATTATATTTACTGATTTAATGAGGAGAGAAAAAGAATGAAAAATATATATTAATATCTGCCTTATCTTTAATTTGAAAGGTAAAGTAAAGGTATAATGAGCGAGTGTTCAATATAATGGAGATATAAAATCAGCTTAATGTTAGAAGAAATTTTTGTTATATATATATATGTGTGTGTGTGTGTGTGTGTGTGTGTGTGTGTGTGTGTGTGTGTGTGTGTGTGTGTGTGTAATAGGATTTATCGAACAGTCATTTAGGTTGGATCCAACAATTCAACATCAGCAACTAATCTGTGTACGATCGTTTCTGAGAAGATATAGACTTTTATTTATATAAAGTATCTTAATCAGTACAAGGATTAGACACCAAATAAAAAATTGAAATATATGATCATGACTTAAGTGAGGATAACCAATGTTTCTACAGTAAATCATGAAGTGTATTGTCTAAAGAAAGGTAATTGCAATTTACATAGAAAAACTGTGTAAGGGTTATATCAAAGTACACATAGGTACAATATATATATATATATATATATATATATATATATATATATATATATCATTGCACAACAGTATAATATATATGTGTGTATATATTTCCGTATATATGTATGTATATATATGTATTATGTATGTATATATGTATGTATATATATGTATGTATATGTGTGTATATATATGTATGTATATATATGTATGTATATATATGGATATATATATTTATGTGTATGTATGTATGTAGATATATATTAGTGATGAGACGATTCCAATATTTTTCCTAATTCCGATGCAATTACCGATTTCGATTCCGATTCTTTGTAAATCTCTAAATATTTAACTATTTTCCCCAAGCTTCGTAAATACACACACACACACACACACACATACACACACACATGTTAAATATGCAGATAATTTCCTAAACGTAAAATTATGGTTGTGGAGGATGAGCTATAGATTTAAGCTTAACTGGTATTTTAAAATCGATAAATATTTATTATTTCATTATTTTTACAAGCAATGGAAATTTTGTCTTTAAACAAAATCAAATAAAAATCAAATCAAAAGAATCGTTTTGGCATCGGAAAATAGGCACCAATTTTTCCGATTCCGATACCCCTAAATTTCTGATTTTTCCGATTCCCGATTCCGATTTAATTAATACTTTTCAGACATGCGTATTTTTATTTCTAGATTTATAACCAAATATTTTACCTCTTCAATTGATGCTTACATTCAACGTCTCAGTACCGTAGGCAAGTTTTAAGAATTGCGATTACTTTTATAATTCAATTTCAAGTTGCCAATATTAGAATCAATGAGTCTAATTTCAATATTATAGTTTAATTAAATCAATGAGCATACAGGTTATTTTCAGTCAATGTTTAGATAGTATACACAGTTTTTGAATTAAAATACTGTTTTTGTTTACATTTTATGATAATGGTTGTTTTACTTACTGTAAAAATTTACATGAGTTTATACAATTCAATTTTACAACTACCAGCGTCCTATTCCATTAATCGAATTTTTCAACATAATTACTTAGTCAATAGATATGTGTGATACTTTTAGATCCTAGTAGTTTCTTTGTATTTATAAGCATACATATTCAACGTGGTAACGGTTTGTTAATATGTACGATAATTTCAACTTCCGGTTTTTCTATTGCAGCATTTATGTAATTGAAGCTTGATTCACAATGCTTGCATTCTGAATTTATTAATAGTTATTTATTTTGAAAAATGTATTTATGCTTTTTGTTTATTATTAGTAAAAGTTAATAATGACTTAAGTTGTAACGAACTTATGATATACGTTGCTTATCTTGATTATTAGTTTAATCATATGTAATTATTATTATTAGATTTAAGTTAGCGGTAGCTCTAGATATATCTAAGGCTTTTGACAGGGTATGGCACGAAGGTCTTCTCAGGAAAATCAGACTATACGGTATCACCGGAAGAATACTTAACATAATTAAATCCTTCTTAGATAAGAGAAAAATCCAGGTTGTTCTCGATGGTTGCACATCTAAACAATATTATATACATGCGGAAGTGCGTCAAGGGTCTATCCTTGGACCTCTATTATTCCTAATATTGACCTCCCTGACAAAATTGTCTCTGAGATGGATATATATGCTGATGACACCACGCTCTATAACAGACACGACAGGAAAACAAATGAACACATATCTAAAGAAATAGCAGAAACACTAGAGGACGACATCCAATCTGTAGTGGAATGGGGACAAAAATAGATGGTCACATTCAATGCTGCCAAGACTAAACTTGTTTCATTCAATAATTACAGAAAACATTCTCTACCACAAATAACAATGGCCAATGACTCTTTATCTGAAAGTACATCTTTTAAACTCCTTGGCCTAACGTTTACAGGAAACATGAGTTGGAACAATTACATTGAGAGCATTGCCAGGACCGCTGCGAGGAAGGTGGGCTCTCTCTACCTTGCTAGAAAGCTACTAACGTCCGAAAGTATCCTTACCTCTATAAGGCTACCATTCGCCCATGTACGGAGTATTGGTGTTATATTTGGGCCGGTGCATCTGCTACTAGTCTCTCACTCCTAGACAAGGTTCAAAAGAGAGGCGCCAACCTAATAGGTCCTGAACTGTCATCTCAGCTCCAGCCTCTGTCCCATCGAGGAAATGTAGCATCCCTCTGCCTGTTCTACAAGTACTTTAACGGTGAATGCTCTGACGAACTGCAAGCACTTGTACCACCTTGACATAAATACCCAGACAAACCCGACAAGCCGCAAAATCCCACCCCTTCACAGTAGAGATCCCTAGATGTAAGAGAGCCTTCTACTCCAGTAGTTTCTTCCCCAGAACCGTTAGACTTTGGAATTCCCTTCCAGGTTCCTGCTTCCCCAACTATACTGACATGCAGAAGTTCAAGTGTAACGTGAACCGACATCTCGCTGCCCAACTCCCCACGTAGTACCCCTGTAGCTTATGTCCCTGATAGTAGCCCCCTACATCAAAGTGGTAATGTTCCTTGTTTGGGGTGAAAATATAATTAAAAAAACAACAACAAACACTACTAACTAATACTATTGCTTATATTAATTTTGTATAGACTTTTCGGTTTATGACTCGTATAGTGTAGGGCTATAGATGATATCAATAACGTACCGCTACTACCCCTTTTTTTTTTTTTGCTTTTATATATGTTACGACAGAACCTTTCTAATCAGACCCTAAACTTTTTACACCTACATTGATAATCATATAATATTGTGCTATGTTTAAATATTATCCTATATCACTGTTTAAGCAAAGTGGTATTCCTATGTGCATTTTATCGTAATTTTTATTCTTCAGTTATACTAACCGTAATAATGGTGACCAGCTTTTCTTTTAACGTTTGACTATTGCAGTAGACCTTTAGTTTTACCGTTTATTTACTAACAAGAATGGGTGCCCGGCGTTGCCCGGGTGTTTGTAGGTGTGTGTGTTGAGCAAAGAAAAAAGTGGTAGTAGGCAGGCAGTCTCGAACCCGTACCGCAAAGGAGGAAAAGAAAGTGAAAAAAAACGTGACATCTTTGCTGTTACGTCCATCGCCAAACCGGAAATGATGAATGTTTAAATTAAGGCTAGTCAATCGAAAAGAGGGGATGACTTTCTAAAATATCGGCGAAAAAAGCAACACTTCCCTGTAGAAAAGTGCCCAGTTGAGGGTAAAAGAATTAATATTTTTTGTCAATTTTTTCGATATTTGTCGTCCGAAAGGTCATGCTTCAAAACGGTACAGATCTCGTGACAATCCGTCGACTCTGTCGAAAGTTTTAGACAGACTTACATACATACATACATGATGATGATGATGATTGCAACGTCTTGTCAGACGAGTGCCACTCCCTCAGACACTTAAAGTCCATGAGCCCTAACATGACTTTTTATTTTCTTTTTTTATTTATTTATTTTTTATTTTATTTTTTTAGTGGTACTGACGAATTCACACACTCAAACAGACATGACACTGAAGACGGTCATTACTATATATATATATATATATATATATATATATATATATATATAAACGTACACGCATACATACACATACACACACATATCCATAAACATACACACATATATATACATATATATATACATACACGATACATAATACATATACATACACACATGCATGCATACTCAAATACATACGCATATATACACACACATATACAAATACAAACACACATATACATACATATACACATACAAATACATACACATATGTGCACATATACATACACATACATTTAAATACATATACATATGCATACATATATATGCATTTATACACAAACATAGACATATGCATAGATACACATACATACACAAACAAACATATATATATACATAGAAACATATATACATATGTACATACATATACACATAGATATATAAACATATACATACACAAGTACATATATAAACATACGTACACATATATGTACATACACGGATACATATAATGATGGCAGATCAATTATTACATGCTTCCAGGATTTTCAAGCCTACACGCGTCACAACTTTTCCATTGTTATAGGACTATTTTATAGACAGATGCCTGAGGGAGTATCTATACAAAGATGATATTACAG
Organism: Euprymna scolopes; assembly: GCF_053919585.1. Taxonomy (NCBI): domain Eukaryota; kingdom Metazoa; phylum Mollusca; class Cephalopoda; order Sepiida; family Sepiolidae; genus Euprymna; species Euprymna scolopes. The sequence continues at coordinate 107,232,673 of NC_136494.1, read as the reverse complement.
AGATTTAGCTTTGTACGACAGCTAAATCTCTCTCTTGGTTTAAAATGTTGAAGTCCAGCAAAAGCAAGAGCAAGATAGCCAGCAACAAGTTAAACTGCAGACCAGCTTAATGCGGGGAATGGTCTCCCGCTTTATGGTTTTTTAAATCAGAGATTTGCTTCTCCTAGAGGAGTTGCTTTTTCACCACAGCTTACGGTAGCCTACTCCGCCCCACATACACATGGAAATAAACACATGCATGCACACATGCATACATACACACAAAATGCGCGCAAACATACATATGCATGTACACACACATGCAAACATACACACATAGAGGCACATATTATAAGCATGTACTTACATTTGAATACACACACATACACATGCACATACATGTAAAATACACATGAAGGAGCATTCCAAAAGTCATATATTCTCAATGATCAGGATTAAGGTGATGGGTACAATTCAATGAGTTTGACAAAAAAAATCCAAAACAAACTAAATATACATAGAATCAGACGAAAAATCCAAATGAATAGAACAGCGTTTCAAACGGCTGGACTTTTTTTTTTTTTCCTTCCCTGTTTTTTTTTTTTTTTAATAACATGTCTGTACACAAAAACTCACGTCCCGATGGCAGACAATTATGGCGAACTTCACATATTATTTACAACTAGATTACATAGAATCAGACGAAAAATCCAAATAAACAGAGCCGCGTTTCAAACGATTGGAGTTGTTTGTTTGTTTGTTTGTTTGTTTGTTTGTTTATTTGCTTGTTTATTTTTAATAAAATGTTGTACACAAAAACTCACGTCCCGAAAGCAGAGAATGATGACGAACTTCACACATTATTTACAACTAAATATACAATATTTACAAATAAATATGCGAATCAGGTGAAAAATCCAAATAAACAGAACCGCGTTTCAAAAGCTGGAGTTTTTTTTTTACATACATGCATACATAGATTTAAACAGACAGGTGAGCTTTATATTATAAAGTAATACCTAATCATAGTAATTCCACCACCTTAATTAACAGGTAATTCTTGTTTTTAGTATTTTTTAGATGTATTTATGTTATCTGTCACGTTATATCCTTCACGATCATATATATTCATATCTCTTTATTATAAATATTCTCCAATTATTTTCAATAGTATAATTACAGTGTATACAATTACCAGAGTTACATTTTATTTCACGGTAAGATAGTATTCTTATATTAATCCATTGTGGCATAGTAGTAATCATTACTTAATTGTTATATTTTTTCTTTCCATCCTTTGTGTCTTGTAATTGCAAAATGTGTTTCCATTATTTTGTCCAACCCTCATATATATATATATATATAGGCGGCAAAAAGAATGTCCGCACATGTAATTTTTCAGTCTGCAAATTTAAGCTAAACGTAATGCAACTGTTTAAACAAGCTATACCTCATTTGATTACCTGTTCATATTTGACTTTTAATTGAAATATTCTAGTGTTCACGTCAATTTAAAAAAATAACTTCAAATTGAGGAGGCAAAAAGCAAGTCCGCACAATAGAAGATTGTAATTTAAATGTATCTTAAGGGCATTAATGAAACCCAAATACAACAGGAACACAATGAACTGGTTAATATTTGGTAGCATAGCCCTTCTGCAATTTGACAGCCTGTAATCTTTTGGGAATTCCTTGAATTAGACTGCAGCAATACTCCGGAGAAAGGGCATCCCACTTTTCTTTAATTTTTGTCCAAAGTTCTTCTAAATTTGAAATTTTATCATTGCTTAGCTGTTGCTTGATGTAATGCCATACGTTTTCGATAGTATTGAGGTCCGGAGATTGTGCAGGCAAATCCAAACACGGAATATTATGCTCTTCAAGGAATCTCTTGACATTGCCAGCTGTATGAATGGGAGCATTATCCTGCATGAAGATGGGATTATCATCCAAATTCCGACCAAAGTAGGGTAGAAAATGATCAGTCAACATATTAATGTACTTGATCGAATTAATTCGACCTTGCAAGCGAACTATACGCCCTGGACCATTGGTACTAATTATGCGTCACACCAAAACTGAACCTCCACCACCTTGTAGCGTTGAAACTGAGAAGCTAGGATTAAATTCTTCGTCTTTCCTCCGATGGACGTACTACTTACCATGACTGCTTAGCCTATTGGACTTGCTTTTGTCGCTAAAAAGCACTTTTGACCAATATGAAGAGTCATGATCTTCATTGTATCTACCGAAGTCCAGACGGTGCTTTCTGTTCTTTACAGAAATCATTGGCTTGCGTCTTGCAAGATATCCTCGCAAATTAGATTCCTTTAATCTGTTCTGGACAGTAAAAAGAGAGCAGTTTTTAAAAAGATTGCACTGTTGTTGGATTTGGATGGCCATTTTTAATCTGTTTCTTAGGCTGCAGATCTTGATAGCATTGTCTTCCCTGTTAGAAATAACTCTAGTACGACCAGATTTAGGGGCATCAGAAACACTGCTGGTATTTTGGTGCTTTTCCATAGTCTTTCGTACCGTTTTCTCATCACATTTCGATCTGCAGCCGATTTCTCGATTGGATAACACAGAAAGGTGAAGATTAATGAGATCCTGACGATCCCTAAGAGAAAATCGTTGCATATGAACTAAATGTTACGTTGTATAACCTGGAACAACAATAAATATGATTAGAGATGATTTGTTGCCTGTTAGTGGATATTTTAAACTGATTTAGAGACGATGATTTAAGCTAATTTTAAACGAATTTGTTGCTGCGGACTTTCTTTTTGCCTCCTCAATTTGAAGTTATTTTTTAATTAACGTGAACAGTAGAATATTTTAATTGAAAGTGAAATATGAACAGATAAAATTATAGAGGAGTAAAAGGCCAATCAAATAAGGTATAGGTTGTTTAAACAGTTACATTAAATTTAGCTTAAATTTGCAGTCTTTGAAAAAGTTACAAGTGCGGACTTTCTTTTCGCTGGCACTATAATATATATGTGTGTGTGTGTGTGTGTGTGTGTGTGTGTGTGTGTGTGTGTGTGTGTGTGTGTGTGTGTGTGTGTGTGTGTGTGTGTTAGTGTGTGTGTGTGTGTGTGTTAGTATGTGTGTATATATATATATGCATATATATTAGTGATGGGACGATGCCAAAATTTTTCCCGATTCCGATTCCGTTCAAAATTTCCGATTCCGATCCGATTCCCGATTCCGATTCCGATTCTTGTAAAATTTATACATATTTAATTAGAGATTTTTTTTTGTTTGTTTTTTCGTAAATTTTCAAATTATTACATAAACCCCTGGTTAATGTCCGCGTATATTTTATCTCAAATGTTTGCCTTGTAATTGATTAAAAATTGTAACACAACAAAACATTTATTTTGATTTTAAAACAAAGCTATATTGTACCAGTTCGTATTTACTGTATAACATGCTACTTACATGAATAGTGGAAAATATTCGAAGATTGGTAGGCAAAATAAGAAAACGATGTAAGAACAATATATTTAACAACGCCACTTAGCAAAGCCACATCTCATTGTTACGAACGAATTTCTAAATAATAATATTACTATTATGAAAACCATTTTTAACGTGAGATTGCGTGAGCTTTCTGTGCTTTCTCTCGCAGCTAAATCCCTATTCCAAAATGAAATATTACTTTTATAGATTACGTGTTAGAACATTTTTTTAATTGGCGGAAAGAAAAGCGATCATGTAGAATTTAGAGTGTAAGATCAGTTTCGAATATAAATTTAACGTAAAATGATCATCATTTCTGGCCATCCTAATTCTTTATGGATATTAACTAAAGTGTTTCCCACTAAATTAAGTTCGGTTTGCAACGTTGTAAAACCATGTGTAATCGCTTAAAAAGTAGACACCCTATCCCCAATAAGCGCACATAATTTAAAATTGGTAACACACTACAGCTCATGTTACGTTATATTTATTTGTGAAACTGACCGTCTATTTTAAATTCCTAATCGTTTTATATTAGTGTTGTGTCGATTAATCGGAATCGGGAATCGGATAAATCGGTAATTTTGGGGGGTATCGGAATCGGTATTGGAATCGGAAAAATTTGTGCCTAATTTCCGATTCCCAAATCGATTCTTTTAATATTTTTAAAAAGTTCATTTTCAATTGTTTGTACCGATTATAAATATTTCTTTCTTTTAAACTATTAGTAAGACTAAAGAAGATCTAAACTTATTTTATATGCGTAAAATAAACAAAACAAAAATTGAAACTTTGCGAAAATTCGCTAGGTAACCTTTAGAAGAATGCAGTTTATTTTCAAAGTAGCGAAAGAATTGTCTAAAATTAAAGAAATATTTTGCCCAGAAAAATAATATCAAACATTATTGCTAATTAAATGAAAAGTAGAATATAAAAATGTTGGGTTTTGTCGGTATGTTTTATATATATATATATATATATATATATATATATATATATATATATATATATATATATATATTATATATATATATATATATATATATATCTGGGGTTTCGGAAAAGTTAAAAATATACATGAATATCTCACAATGAATTTATCAAAGTCTGGATAAAATAGATAAAGAGAAAACATTTAGAAAGTTTTCAGATTGAAAAAGAAATTATATTTACATTTAAAAGTCCCCCCTCATTGAAATTCTACTTTTGGACGATATTTGTAAACCCACTAAAAATCAAATTATTTTTAGATCTAGGATGAAGCTCTAAACTGTCTTCACGTATTAAAAAAGGGTGCTTGTGCAGTTTACACTATGTTAAAAAACGAAAAATAAAAAAATATATATATATTCCACGTACTCGTTATGGAATGAAGTGCTCATAAAAAAATCACGTAATTTCATCAAATAGTTTTTATTTTATGCCGTAAAAACGATTTGGGAAATTCGGAATCTTCCTAAAAAAACTGCGATAATTAGTCAAGGGAGCGTAAAACAAAAACTATTTAATGAAATTACGTGATTTTGTTATGAGAACTTCATTCTATAACGAGTACGTAGATCTATAGAGTTTAGTTTTACTAATAGTTTAAAAGAAATAAATATTTATAATCGGTACAAGCAATTGAAAATTAACTTTTGAAAAATATTCAAAGAATCGATTTTGGAATCGGAAATTATACACAAATTTTTCCGATTCCGATGCCGATTCCGATTCCCCGAAAATTACCGATTTAACCGATTCCCGATTCCGATTCCGATTCATCGGCACAACACTAATATATATACACACGCATGTACTACGATATATATGTAGAGAGACACCAGATAAAGATATATATATATATATATATATATATATATATATATATATATATATATATATATATATATATTCTTATTTGTAGTATTCCGAATTTTACTGGGTTTATATAATTCAGTAATCGTTAATATACCAACAAATTTTAAACCAAAAAGAAATGACTTAAACTACAAAATAATCATATTTCTTAATTGAGCATTCACATATTGTTTTAACAAAAACCAAGACATCAGATTGGGTTGAAAGCAACAATTAGTGTATTTCATCGTTAGTTACAATGGTTTCAAGACTATTCGAACAAATTCAAACATTATGTCGTTTGAAAATTTTCGCAAGAACAGCCTTTCTTCAGACTTATTGCATAAAAAACTGAATGATTAAAATCTAGCAAGCAAATCTGAACTTTAATATTCTACACTAGAAACACATTTTTAGAAATAAAGGCAATGGATTATTAGATTAGAAATTTAGATCTATAAAAAGGATTAACAAAGATTAGCAATATTGTCTCAAAACTGGGAACACAATTTTAGTCATATTGATGGTGAAATAGTTGATACCGTTTCTAGATCAATAAAATAGCTTAACAAAAATTACCAATATGAATTTAACAAAAAAAAAATACAATATTAATAATTAAAGAATGGGGATTAATTAATACTGTTTTTCGATCAGTAAAACATGATAAATCCTAACTTATTAAATAATACTGTTGTTCTGAACGATTAAATCCAAAAATCCAAGGCAAACCCTCACTCTCATTGTAGTAAAACGTACATGGAGCTAAATAATATATTTATTAATAGAATACTTATTATTATTATTATTATTATTATTATTATTATTATTATTATTATTGTTATTGTCGTCGTCGTCATCATCATCATTATTATTATTATTATTATTATTATTATTATAATAATAATAATAATAATAATAATAATAATAATAATAATAATAATAATAATAATAATAAAAATAATATAGGTATTTAAGAACTTAATTCCCAAATTGATAATCTTGTATTAAAGCCACGCATAACCTCAGAAAATTATGGTTGGATGGCAAACATATGTTAAATCTTTGGTAATAAAATCAGTACCATGGTTAAGATATGTATTACAAACTTATATTTTGAATAGGTTAGCCTATTTTTAATTGGATTTGTTTAATTAATAAATAAATCATATATGCATATTGTTAGAATTATTTGTACTCAAACTTTGTAAGGTAATTTGCATAAAGCCACTTATGCAAATTACCCACTATTACTTGAAGTTGCTTGCAACAATAAAAAAGAAAAAAAGATTAACAGCAAGCACTTCTCAGAAATTACTCTCTTTTTCTGCAACACACAGAAACTCCTCCAGAACAACTGTTTTGGAAACTTTAACCTTTACTTGTAAATAAACGTTATTTTAAATACAAGAATTTTATTGTGTTATTCTTTCTCAAAATTAACCAAGTTGTTCGGATAATAAGGAACCAAGAGAAGAGAGGCGCGTTAGAAATAAAAAAAATTTCTAACATATTTCCAAAACAGTTTACATCGTGGTATTCGCGTCCATAACATTTAATATGGATAACCAACGAGGAATGAACCTTCTCCAAGTGATGTTACCTCAAGTTACCTCAAGGATGGATACTCCACGAGAGAAATTATTATTCTGGATCCAAACTAACGGTATACTATGACATATTCAAAAAACTTTTATGGAACATACTTACTCGAGTTTTATAAAACGTGAATTTGGGACGCTCAAAACGTACAAAAACTCTACCCGCGTGGATTAAAAAAGTTATTTCATTGCACTTATATAAAAAAAGTGTTTTGACGAAACTCTACCCGCGTAGATATTAAAATTATTTGATTGCACTTGTATTCAAATTTCGGTACTTATTCATACCTACTAAAATAAATGGCTATTAAGGAAGACGTCACCATGGAGGGAACTCTTAAAAACCTTCTGGGAGAAGAAAAACCCGAGGATATGAATATTGAAATGATACGAGAAAAATTACTGTCTTTTAAACGAAACCGGGCTACACATAAAAGAAAAGTAACAATCTACTTTAATAGCCTGGAGACCATGTATGACAATTCTACCCTGAATACTTCCCTGTGTAAAAAAAAACAGTTAAAAGCCATTGATGATGAAGTGTCCAAAATCAATTATTGGAATGAGGTAATTAATACCTTTTCACAAAAGGTTGATTATAGTATTAAAGACGAAGAAGCCTGGAATAATGAATTAGATAGTCAAGCCGAATATGTTTTTATCTTAGTGAGTACAGACAAATACGAGGACTATTTAACCAGTAAAGATGACAAGACTCCTTCAACGTTGTCTATTCAAGAAACTTTAAGTGAGGGAAAACCTCCTCCTTTGAATTGCAGCACTTTTTCGGGAAATGAAAAGGACAAGTTCGCCTTTCACAATTTTTTAATTCAATTTAACAATGTGATTGATTCTAGAAGGAAATTGTCAGACTCAGCTAAATTGTCTTATTTGGTCGGTTACTTGAAGGATTATGCCTTAAAACAAGACATTTGTCAATAACCGATATGAATTATAAAATTGCTTTAGATTTATTGAAAGAAGAGTTTTTAGATAAAGCATATATTATCGACGAAACATTAAAAAACATATTAAAAGCTAAACCTGGTGACGAATATAGTCCAGAATATTTGAATGTTAAATATTATATATCAGAAATAAGGGGTTACTTATGAGCTAAAACAATATGAAATTGATTTTTGGAAGAGGGATCTTCTGGAAATAGTCTAATTAGTCACATTATTATGACTAAACTTCCCAAAGTAGTTGTTAAAGAATTAATTAATAAAGTTAATAATAATTATCCCAACTTAAAGCAAATATTTGATAACTATAGGGATATTTTAAAAACTCTAACTCGGACTTTAACTGTAAAAAATATTGCTAAGGATAAAAAAAAATTCAGTAGCTATGACTTTAAACGTAGTTTTAAAATAAACCCAAAAGAAAAAGTACCAACGGTACAAAATTTCAAAGTACAAGCTATAAAAAAAATCCGTGTGTAAGCTATGTTCCTCGGAAGGACACTACTTCGGAAAGTGTGAAATTTATCCTAATTATGAGGCTAAAGTAGCAAGAATCTTAGAACTGTCCTTGTGCACCAGATGTGCTGGTTCAGGTCACAATGAATCAGAATGCTATGGAAAAAAAAGGTTCTTAAAGTTTCCGTGTCTCACATGTAAAAAAAAGAACATGTAACTTCTTTGTCCTACTCAAAAGGCTGTTCAAACAAACTTGTGTTACGCCTTGAAAAATACGGACACTTGTAATATGTTACCTACTATGACCCTAAATTTAAAATGTGGTCATAAGCAAAGACAAGTTAGGTGCTTAATAGATTGTAGCAGCCAAAGATCTTTTATAACAAAAGCTGCTCTAGCATTATCCCCAAATTATAATGAGTTGTTCTCATCAGAGCATGAGATACATAGTTATTTAGGACGGCAAGTTAAGAAATTTAAACAAATGTCTACTGGTGTAAAATTAAAGAATAGAATGTTTTTGTTCCGCTATTGGTAGACGAAAGCATGAATATAAATTACACGATGCACGGAATGAAAGATGTAATTAATAAATTAAAATTACAGGGTGTAATTCTGCTTGATGAGTCCTTTTACTTAAATAAAGAACACGACACTATTGAAATAGATATGCTCATGGGGATAGACATAATTCAATATCTTTCCTTTTCCATAAAAAAGATAGGGGGTGGTTATAACTTTATCATAGATGATAGGGTAGCTCCTATTGGAAACATTTTCAATTTTATCAGTTCAGCCGAGAGAAATGACTTGCTTAACACTCAATTAAAACCAATAAAAAATAATAAAACAGTAATTAACCTAATAATGGATCCTCTTAAATCGTATTTCAATCCCTTAGAGAATATTTTATCTGACAGTGAAGTAGACAACGGCTTAGAAAATCTCTTTAGTCTTGAATCTATGGGAATAAGGCCCAATGATCAAGAATCTATTTCCTTTGACAACAAGCAAATAAGTAAATTTAGGGAAGGAATAAAACAGATCGATGGGCATTATTATATAGAATTGCCCTGGTATCCTGATAGGATCGAAAAAGTTCCATCAAACCATTTCATAGCTCTCAAGGTGTTAGACCGAACAATGAACTTTTTTAAATAAAAGAGGATTAACTAAAAAATACGATGCAATCTTCAGCAAACAACTAGAAGATGGAATCATCGAACAAATAGAAGTTAATCTTTCAAATTACTATAAATATACGTGGATTCCCTACAGACCCGTTTCAAAAACTGCGGAACAAGTGACAACGAAAATAAGGCCCGTCTTTAATTGTTCGTTAAAGACAAACAAGGAATTACCTTCAATTAATGAAGCAGCCTATACGGGTATAGATTTAATGGGTTCTTTATTGAAGTTGTTGCTTTACTTCAGAAGCAACAAATATGTGATGTTAGGAGATTAAACAGGCCTTAATGATAAAACTAAGTAGTGAATACGACAAAAATAGGGTTTTTTTTTTTTTTTGGAGAAGAGAAAACAAACTTATTTGTTATAGATATAAAACGATAGTATTTGGCTATACATCATCGCCTTTTATACTCCATTATGTAATGAACCATCATGTTAAGTCTTACCCTCAGGATAAATGCAGCAAAATATTGGGCAATAACTTTTATGTGGACAACTTAGTAGTAACTGTCAACAATGTAAATGAAATGCAAGATTTGTATAAAATATGTTTTGTTAGAATGCAGGAAGGAGGTTTCACCTTACGATCTTGGAATTCCAATTTTGATGAATTAAGAAACCTAATGAAGGCTGAAGGTAGATTGGTAGAACATGGCTGTCAGGATGAAAAAGTGTTGGGATACAGATACAACACTGAAAAGGATAGTTTAAGCTTAGCACCTTTTACGTTAAAGGAAGCTTACACAAAGCGTCTAGTACTTTCACAGATTTCCAAAGTGTATGACCCCCTAAATTTTACCTTGCCTGTAAGCATAAGAGGCAGGGTATTAATGAGAAAAATTTGGAAATTAAATATAAATTGGGATGAAAAGGTGCCTAAAGAAATAAGTGATGAAATGAAAATAATAACTAGAGATTTCGAAATGTTGCCAGAGTTGTCTTTTCCAAGAGCTGCAATTAATGATAATGAACCTTATGGCTTACATATATTCTGTGATAGTTCAACAGAAGCTTATGGGTTCGTAATATATGCCTGCTCAAATGAAAAAACAAGTTCGTTTTTATTTGCTAAATCTAAATTGTCCCCGTTAAGGAAAGGTAATGAACTTAGTGTCCCTACTTTGGAACTAATGGGAGTAATACTGGCATTAAAATGTCTTCCAACATTAATTGAAACTTATGAAAATATTCAGTTTCAATTTATTAATATATGCGTGGATGCTCAAGTAGTTTTAAATTGGTTAATCACAAAAGAAAGTAAAGTAAAATCTAAATTTGTTAAAAATAGAATATCCGAAGTAAATGGATTAATAAAAGCTCTTGAGGATGAATTTAAACTACCAATAATGTTTCACTATGTTCATACAGATCAAAATCCGGCTGATATGTTAACTAGGGGAATATCTTACGATAAATATTTAAGAAATAGAAAATTATGGTTGGAAGGACCAAGTTGGCTTACCAACGAATTTAAAAATTGGCCTAAATACCCTTTAATGAGTATTTCACCTGACCATAAGGGAACAGTAAATGTTAATTGTAATCAAATAATTAAAACAAAAACTGCCATTTTGGACATTGAAAAATATTCTGATTACAATAAATTATTGAGAATAACAAGTTTATTGTTCAAACCGTTTTGTAAGAAAAAAAATGGTGTTAATCCATTGTAGAAAGCAAAAATGCACTGGATAAGGTTAATATAGAATGAGCATTTCTTCAAGGAGATTGATTTTTTTTTTTAAATCACAGGACAAAAGTAATAAAAATGTCCCCACTTTGGTTTCAAATTTAAATTTATTCATAGACTCTGATGGAATTTTGAGATCTCAAGGGAGGATAAGCAAATGCCTATATTTCAACTATGAAGTATATAACCCTGTGTTATTGCCTAAAAGGAATAAATTTACGTCCTTATTCATTAATGCTAAGGTGCAACACATGGAAATAGGTACCACATTAAATTATTTGCGAGAGCAAGGTGTGTGGATTCCCCAAGGTTTGACTGTTGTAAAGGCAGAAATAAATAATTGTTCAACCTGCAAAAAGTATAATGCTTTGGCTTATAAATATCCTAAAGTTGTGGATATGCCTAGGCATCATGTCAATTTAGTGAAGCCTTTCAATCATGTGGGAATCGACTACACAGGTCATTTGTGGGTAAAGAATGAAGTGGGTGGAAGTACAGTAAAAATGTTTGTTTTAATATTTACTTGTTGAACATAAGGGCAGTCCATTTTGAACTGTTACCCTATATGTCCACCCGAAATTTTATGCTGGCCTTTCAGAGATTTTGCAACATGTATTCTGTACCTCAATTTTTATACAGTGATAACGCTAAAACCTTTAAAAAGGAAGCTTGTATTCTTGAAAGTTCTCTACAGTCAAAGACGTTTCAAGAAGAACTAGAGAAATTAGATATTCAACATATCAAAATCCCTTTATATTCTGCGTGGGTTGGTTCGGCTTGTGAGAGATTGATAAGAGTTCTTAAGGGTTGTCTATTCAAGGTCATAGGAAGATCTAGACTTAGCTATTTTGAACTTTTAACAACATTGTCAAATATTAAGTTGGCTATAAATTCTAGACCTTTAACTTATAGATTAAGCTCTCCTAATCTTGAAATTATAACTCCTAATTCCTTTTTGAGAATATATGGGAATTCCTCTTTAGTTCTAAAATCTGAAGAGGAAGAGGTTTGGCAGGAAGAACCTGACTCAAACTCATTAAATAAAACTTTAAATTTTCAAGAAGAAATAATATTAAAATTTAAATTATTATGGTATGAAAGCTATTTGCTAAGTTTAAGAGAACATGGCAGGAATATTTACCAAAATAAATGGGTAAATAGAATAAAAGTAGGGGATGTCGTATTGATCAAATCCACAACTAAATCGAGACCCTTCTGGATGCTGGGCAAGGTTTTAAAAAATGTAATAGGGTTTGACAATAAAATACGAGCTGTTAAACTGAAGCAAGGTAATGGGGCAATAGAGTATCACTCCATTTCTAACCTATACCCTATGGAAATATCATGTCCCCAAGGTAATACTCGAATGGAAGAACCTATCAGTAAGCCTTTCCAAAATGATTTTAGTGAAAGACTTAATGATAAAACACTGCAATTAGGCAATAGTAATAGTAATGAAGAGGTGTCCAATCAACTCAGGACTAGACCCAAACGCAAAGCCTCTGCCAAATTCTATCAAATGATGAAAGATAATATTGATTATCTGTAATAATTAAACAAATTCAACTTTCCTATTTAAAATAAATAAATTGATAAAATATTAAAAAATTATATATATATATATATATATATATATATATATATATATATATTCCGAGTTTAAAATAAAATTTCAGCTTAAAATTTTTTTTAAATAAATAAAAAATCTAATACATATATATTCATTCCCAGTTTAAAATATTTTTCAGTCAAAAAAAGCAAAAAAATAAAAAATAAATAAATAAAAAAAGTACCAAAAAAAATTTTCTTGCCATTGAATGACCTAAAAAGGTTGATACCAAAACAAAATCAACCATCCAACAATTTTAAAAAAAAATGAAAAACGAAGATATAGAAAAATAAAACGGCAAATTATTTTTTTATAAATTCTTTATATATATTTCAGAGACATCTCTCCTGTTTTTATTGCAATAAACGTATTGCAATCTTCTTGGAGGGAGTGTGTTAGAATTATTTGTACTCAAACTTTGTAAGGTAATTTGCATAAAGCCACTTATGCAAATTACCCACTATTACTTGGAGTTGCTTGCAACAATAAAAAAGATTAACAGCGAGCACTTCTCAGAAATTACTCTCTTTTTCTGCAACACACAGAAACTCCTCCAGAACAACTGTTTTGGAAACTTTAACCTTTACTTGTAAATATACGTTATTTTAAATACAAGAATTTTATTGTTATTCTTTCTCAAAATTAACCAAGATGTTCGGATAACAAGGAACCAAGAGAAGAGAGGCGCGTTAGAAATAAAAAAAAATTCTAACAATATTAGGAATTTACCAAACCTAGAAACCTGAATAAACATTAAAACATTGATCAGCTTGATACTTCCCTTTCAACATTTTTGATACGTATTAGATTTTTGGTAACTTATAATTCAACTAAACCTTTAAAATTTCGAACTTACAGAGTAACCTCCCTTTCTACATCTAAAATATCCGATAATCGTGAATCTTAATAGGTAGGAACGAAAGAAAATAAAAGTAAATTGAGATCCTTAATTTTAAATGAAGAATGAGAATAAACTAAGTATAAAGTTATGTTAAACTTTCTATATTGAATAAGTTTTAAACAAAAACTTTTTTTTAAATCACATAAATAGGTTACCCGATATTTTTGTAAATAAACAAAGCAATTCCTAGATACGAAACTAATATAAAATCGCAACACTGTACCTTAGTTGATTAATCCGGATTAGAAAAAAATAATTTAAATTAAATAAAGAAATAAAGCAATTCAAAAAATCAATGAATAGTATTAATAAAACATATTAAATGGACATAGGTAATTAGTGGAAACATTGTATGATAATTTGTTTGAAAATTTTTAAAATGGAGATATGAAAATAGGTAAATATATAAATCTTAAAAAAAAATACTATATGTTGCAAGGATGAGATATAGGTAAAATATTTTCGCTTGTTTTCTTTTCCTTATAAGGGAAATGGTTTCCATAATGTTTTATTGTTAAAGTGTTTTTTATTCAATAAGTCTGAAGAAAGGCGGTATTTGTGAAAATTTTCAAACATAATGTTTGAATTTGTTCGAATAGTCTTGAAGCAATTGTAACTAGCGATGAAATACACTAATTCAACAAATTCTTTGGTGTCTTAGTTTTTGTTAAAACAATGTACATATATATATATATATATATATATATATATATATATATATATATATATATATATAGGCAGAAAATAAAAGTATTTAAAGCAGTATTAGCGAAACTATGACAGAAGATAGGAATATCTGTTGATTTCAGTGTGTCAAGTTATTAACGAGGTTGAGAAAAAAAAAACACAATATATCCATAACTTGTTTATTGAAATAATTTTCAAACATTAAATAAACTGGGAAAAATGTTTAGAACACAATAACTACATAGCAATTTCTACGTTTACATAATTAGTAGGGGATATGCGATCCTTTTTATGAATGATTTGTAAAAGACGTTGGTCCACAGAGTAAGTCAAATTTGTGATTTCGTCAATAGTTATTCCTCGCGATACCTCTTAAAGAGCATCCCACAACTCATCTTTGCTCTTAAATTGGCATCCACTTGCATAGAGGCGTCGCTTCATGATACTCCAATGGTTTTCAATTGGATTAAAATCTAGTAAATTCGCTGGCCACTCCATCTTTTATAGCCCAGAGACCCCCAGTTGTTGCAAATATTCTTTGCTTTTGTTTGCTACATGCGAGAAAGCCTTATCATGCATAAATGTAATGGTTCTTCTGAATGTCAAACTGTGCTTCTTTAGCCATGGTTCAAAATGCTCCTTCATAAAAGCTATGTAAGCATTTGACGTCATTTTTATGCCTTCTGGGACTCTCCATAAGCCAACTAAAGTAGTTCCGATAATTCCAGCCCAAATCATTATCCCACCACCACCTTGTTGGCGCCTTAAACGCTGATGACGATGTCGTCCATCAAGGACCCATCCCTTGTTCCAGCCATCTGGGCCATCAAGAGTGATGTGCACTTCATCCGGGAACAAAACTTTGGAATAAATCGTTTTCATGTTGTCCTCTGCACATTTCAATGGGTTTTATATGTGATGTTGCTTTAATGGAGGTTTGTCACGGGTTTATTATGTTATCTCTTTAATAATTTGACACACAGTGCACATATATATATACACTTGTGCCCGATATTATTCATACCCCTCGGATCTTTGAGATTTCTATAAGAATATTGCTCAAACCAGAAGGTAGACAATATAAAAGGGATTTCAAACAATAAATCAAGCATAAGCATTTAATTTAAACTCAACAAATAAATAAATTATGCAAGTTTGAAACATTATACAAAGAAAAACAATAATGGCACTAGTTCAAAATTATTCATACCTCTCTTACTAATAGTCAATAGCATGCCCTTTATTCTTAATAACTGCCTGTAACCGTTTTGGATATTTATCAACAAGGTTTTTACAAACATCAACACTGATTTTTGACCATTATTCAATGCAGTAGTTCTCCAACCCCCTCAAATTTCTAGGTTTCCGCTTTTTAACCTCAGTTTTCAATATGTGCCAGAGGTTTTCGATAGGGTTCAGGTCGGGACTCTGGCTAGGCCATTCCAAAACATTAATTTGATTATCCTCAAACCATTTCTTGACTATTTTGGCAGTATGTTTTGGATCATTATCCTGCTGAAGGACCCAGTTTGGTCCTAAATGGAGCTTCTCCGCATCCTGTCTAATGTTTTTCTGGAGTATCTCGAAATATTGCTCCTTCTTCATGGTTCCATCTATCTTGACCAAACTACCTGGACCACTAGCCGAAAAGGAGCCCCAAAACATTAGGCTACCACCACCATGTTTTACCGTGGGTACGGTGTTCTTTGGGTTGTAAACTTCTCCTTTCTTCCTCCAAACGTAAGAAGCATCCATATGGTCAAACAATTCAATTTTTGTTTCGTCAGTCCACAAAATACTTGAGAAAACGGACTCTGGAGAATTCACATGGGTCCTAGCAAACTTTAGACGTGCTGCAAGGTGTTTTCCGGTGTGCAATGGGGTCCTTCTTGGTCTTCTTCCTTTCAGACCATTTTCATGCAGAGTCCTTTGCAATGTTTGCCTTGATATTTTTATGCCAGAATACTCCAGATTTTCTAAAATGTCCTTAGTAGTGGTGGTTGGATTTGCATTAACACTTCTTACAATATTCCTGGTGGCTCTAGCAGACAGTTTCCTTTTCCTTCCTCTACCAATCAAGTTGTTGTGTGGTGGCTCTGGAATTTTTTGATGATGCTCTGTACTGTTGCTGTAGGGACCTCAAATTTCTTGGAAATTGACTTGTAACCTAAACCATCCTTATGTGAATTCACAATTTTAGTCCTAAGATCATTGCTAAGCTCTTTTTTCTTCCCCATTCTAATAATTTCTATTCTTTTATTTGTTTTCAGTTGATATCATTTTAATTTCTGAAAAATGCAAAAAACGAAATGAAATTAATCAAAGGCTGTATAAAAGCATTCAAAATAAGAATCAAACAGGAAACAAACAGTCAGAAACTGGATTGATACTGAAAAAATAAGGGGGTATGATTATTTTTGAACATTGCAGATTTTATAAATAGCTGTATATTTTTTTTATTACAAGTATCCCGAGATTTTAAAATGACGAAAATGATCAGAAGAGGTTTATTAAGAATATGTATCAATATGGACGTAAACAATAAATTTTTACAAAGTTACACCTAATAAACTCAATTTTCAAGGGGGGGTATGAATAATATCGGGCACAAGTGTATATATATATATATATATATATATATATATATATATATATATATGTATATATATATAGGGTAGCCTACTAGTGTGTGTATATATATGTATATGTATATACTAGTAGGCTACCCGGCGTTGCCCAGTAAATTTTTCATTTTTACCTCCACACATGATATCAGTTTCTGTAATGTTATGTATGACGTCATAGCATATCGCTTTCTCTCTCTCTCTCTCTCTATATATATATATATATATAAATATATATATATATATATATATATATAATGATATGACGTCATCCATGGCGTCATTTTATGGATATATATATATATATATATATATATAGAGAGAGAGAGAGAGAGAGAGAGAGAAACTGACGGACAGACAGTCAGACAGAGATAGCGACAGAGACAGACGGAGAGAGAGAGAGAGAGATTTATAGATACATAAAAACAGAACAATTAATTGACAGAAATATAAAGCATCATACATTAGAGACTACCATGAAGTGATGATTAATAAGCTAATTTCACCTATCATTTGTAATGCTGAATGAATCCGAGCTTGACTGGGTTGCTGATATTGGAGGTTCAATCTGAAACTAAATGGTGTTTAATAAATAATTGATTCTTAACCCACAGGTACATTAATGGCTGCCGAGTCTAATGTTGATTAGAAAGCCTCGTATTTTTGTTTGTTTTTTTGTTTGTTTTTTGTTTGTTTTGTTTTGTTTATAAATCAATTCACTGGTATGGAGCATTTATTCTCGTCGCACGTCAATCATTATTGTTCTTCAACACTAGCCATCAGTTAAACTTCTTAAACATTATATTTAATACTGATTAGCTATTGTGTAGTAAATTACATTAGTATTATTTTGATTCTTCGGATTGTTACATGATAAAAGGGCTCTCCCCCTTTTCATGTAATTAAAAAGATAGGGAATTAGTTAAATATAAATATGAAATAGGATAGTCAAGGATTCGAACTTGCAAAGCTAGATTTGGAATTTAAAATTCCAATCATAAGTTAAAATAAATACAGAATGTTATTGAAATAAGGAATTGCTATTGTTTAGCTTACGTATCTGTATATGGAAAAGGAATGTAATAATGAAATTTGCTTCTGTGAAAATTAAAATAAGGAATTTAATCGTCAATTGAAATTGTAAACATATTTTGTAAAAATATTTGAAAAATAGGTTACTGAACTCGGGGTCATGTCAAGTTTGGCAACGTGACACATGTCATCCAACGTGCTTCATGAGCACATGTTTAATCATGCGATGGCGTGACGAGTTCTCAATATAGGTAGAGTTTTTAGATGCAGTCGGGAAAGAGAGGAGAAGAGTCGGGAGGAAAGAGACGAGAGAGAGCGGTCAGAAACGGCTGCTGACGTCAAACCTTGGAAGCGAAAGGTTAGAGAAGAAATAGCCATGTAAAGAAACTTTGAATTCCTCAAGCGAAATCATGGACCGGTCATGAAATAAGGGACGTCATCATCTTTGTGTATCTGCGTCTTTGTGTTGTGATTCAACAGAAAAGGTATTATCCATTTATATTATAAGAACTTTGTGAAAATCATCATCCCAAAAATAGGTAAGAAATATATGTATCAATATTTATAGAAACACTCCCGTTCATACAGAACTGTCTCTCTCTTTATAGATATATCTGTTTGTCTCCAATATGAATCTCTAAGACACTATCTCTTACAACATGAACATTTTAAGACATATGAACACTCAACACATGAACACTCACTAAGACTCTAATCTCTCACTAAGACTCTCCTAAGACTGTCTCTATCACTCCAAGACTCTCACAAATAAAGACTCTCACAAATATGAACAAAAATAACATCAGTCCTCTTCTAATAAGAAGTACGTAACATATACGAATATTTTGTGCCGTATTTGGTAATTCGAAAAATAACACTCCTGTGCAACAGGATTATTTTCTTATCTTTAGTGTTATTTTCACATCTTTCGGTTGATGGTACCTACGATCTTTTCTGAGTGTGCTTTGAAGAGCTTGGGAATCTTTCTGATCAATTCTGGAACTTGCACAAAATTTCGAACTGAATCGCTTATTCATGTTCTTGTTCCGTCAGCCATGAAGTCTTAAGTAATTCGCAATTATATTCTTTGTATCATCCACTCTAAAGATTGAACCTTCAAGAAGAAATCTGAACGAAAGACGAAAGAAGTGAACGAGAGAAAGGACAACTAAATGGAAAGAAATGAAAAATTTAAGAATGACGTAATGAACAAATGAGAAAATGAAGAAAAAAATAATGAAAAGGATGAATCAAAGAAAGGAAATAGTTTGACAGAAAGAAATAAAGAAAAAAGAAGGAATCGTCTGAATGAAAGAACACAAATTGCATGTAAGGCATACATCAAAACTGAAATGGATAAAGTAAAAAGAAAAAGAAACAAGATTGAATAAATAAAAAATAATCAAAAGATAGTAAATACTGAACGAAAAATAAGAACGACGGAAGAGGAAGAAAGAAAGAATGTAAGAAGGAAGTAAAGGAAGGAAGAAACGATGAGAGAAAGAACGAAAGAAAAAGAAAAAATAGAAACAGACTGGACAAACGTAGAACAAAAACTGGACGAAAGAAAGAAGAAAACTTTACAAAATGAAGAAAAAAATCAGAAGAAAGAAAGTAAAAAAGAAAGAAAACGAAAAACAACAATAAAAAGGTCGAATGATAAAACCACAGCATGAAAGAATTACTAATAGGGAAAATTTTACGGAGTAAAAAACGAAGGAAAAAGAAAGAGGAAAAACAAGAACAATTAAATGAAAAACAATCAGAAATAAAAAAAAAAATAAAAGTTTAACAAAAAACGAAAAACTGTGCAAAAGAAAAAAAAGAAGTAAAGAGTGATTGAAATAAAAAAAATGCCACAATGTGTGAGACGGACCGACGAACGGATCGAACGGATGATATCAATAGTCAATATCCCTTATCCCTTATATCATCGTGCGTCTCATGTCCTGCAACTCCGTCTCATGGTTAATATATACACGGCGATGTGTTCATCTTTATTAAAGCCACCTGTTGTTTGCGCTTATTTTCCTGATACAATCAGCAAATTCGTCCCATCATCCACCCGTTCGATTGCCTTATTGGCTCATCATAATTCACCAATGGAGACAAAACGGTCTCGAACGATGAATATTAAACTCAAATGACGCGTCCTGCGTTTCACAGCGGGAGGACCTCATAAAAGCCTCTGATTCCAGAAATGACACATCACTGATATTCATGAATTTATACAGATTTATATCTAAGACTAAAGAAACATATTAACGAAATGAAATAAATAAACGATCTAAACAAAATGGTAGATGCAGTGTCGCCTAACCTGGAGTCACCGTTAGATATTAGCAAGTTCTTAGCTCATTTAGAATGTACAAACAGCACAGCGATTGTTTAGTTTAGTTAGTAAAGCGAAAATTAACGCCAGGTCAACGAAGTGGAGGAAGTGCTGAAAGCCAAGTATCCAGATAACATAAGTATGCTAAAGGTTTATGATTTCAGCGAATAAGGTAGAAACCATGGATCAACATTAGCTTAGTATGGTAATACTAATCGCCTAGTAAGGTCAGAGGAGTGAGAACGAGACTAAATTTTAACTGTTAATCTTAGCTTAGTATGTACATTGACTTTTCGTCTGCGAAAGATGCTACAGATCAACGACCAACATTATTATACCCCCTCTCTTTCCCTTTCTCTCTCTCTCTCTCTCTCTCTCACACACACACACACACACCATTGCTGACATATACACAATCTCTCTTTTTCTCTTTCTCTCACACACACTCTTTCTTACACACACATAAACACACACACACACACACACACACACACCCTCTTTCTCTTTCTCAAACATTGTCTAAGATAAAGCAGTAAAAAAAATAACAACATCGTTTGGATAAAAATGTCTTCGCGTTATTTAGTTATTAAAACCCAAAGAAAATACAGCCTCATTTCAGAAGATGTATTCATACAACCACCATCGTTTACACATAAGCCAAGAAAATAACGTAATGTTATACAACACCCAGGACTATTGGCAAGTGTAGATCACGAAATCCGGATCAAAAACTGCAACTAAGGACCAAACTTAACATGGGCAGAATCATCAGACGATAAGCAAAGTGAAGGTGACATGTACAATCATAGGAAAATGCGTTTCTTAATATAACAAGGTTATTTGTAAGTGATGTCAGCGAAGATCAAGCGTTTTTATGCGTGAAGTTACTTGATGTAAGGAGCTTACAAACACGAAATATATAAGGCTATAGATAGGGCGGAAACAGTCAGTAGGAAAAGAGTTCCACAAGTCTGTAGGTCTTGTAAAGAAGCTACTGGAATAGGAAACTGTTTTACAATGATGTATCAAAACAGCGAAAATAATGAAGTCCACTGGACCAATTAGTCAAACAAGCTGCAACAAAGGATACAGGAAATAAATGGGGTAATACTGGAAAAAAAACACGTCATAATAATATTTATAGGAAAAATTGAGACTAGCAACATCACGTTTGTGAGAGAGAAATTGTAAAGAACAAAGAGTGCGATCAATCAAATTACAGGGAAGTTTCAACACCTTATCAAGAGTCCATCTAATGAGACAGAGATCTACTAGTTCAAGTGTAACAGTAATACTCCGTACATGGTCTGAGAGTAGATCTGTAAAGATAGGGAATAGCTTTAGGTGCGAAAAGGTGTTTAGAACAATGTAGAGAACTGACTTTACGGATAGTAGAAAGAGCAATGCTTCTAAGATGTGAATTCCAAGAAAGATTTGATGAGAAGTACCATGAAATTTCAGAGTCGACTTCATAACTAGAGCTACCCATGAAAATCAAATGATGATAAAGGGGCACGCCTACAACTGAAAGACATGAGTTTCATTTAATATGTCGAGATCTATCGACGAGTGAAATTAATGAAATCGGATAAATCTGCTAACCAAAGACGGAACTGAGATTAGTATGATGAGTACTGACAAATGAAATCAGCGGTATTGAAGGAACTATAATATAAATACCAAATTCAACTTAGTGTGACCATAGCCATTTATAGAGAGAGCCAGGGAAATCCGGATATTATGTTCAGGGAAGATAGCTATTTAAGTCAAAGAATACGCTGATGACAGCAGAATGCGGATCATCAACAGTTGAGATTGACGAAGACGTCGAACTGAGAGTGCAGAACTAAGCTTAGCTTAGAATATTCACAGGTGTAGTCCGGAAAGTCGAGCACGCCAATAATTCAAATTACCTTAATATGGTCATAAACATCGGCGCTGTAGCTCAGCGACGGTTGTCTGAACGTTAAACTTACCGGGGGGGGGGGTCGACAGATGAAGTTGGAAAAGTGCTATAACCTAATGAACAAGCTTAGTTCGGAATAAGAGGTTTGATTTATGGGAGAGTTTTTTCGGTGATGACACCTGAACGTGTCTTGAATCTCAGCATCAACAAAGCTTAATCTAGAAATAGATGACTAAAGCTTCTATTTAAAGGTTTAAAATAAAGAGTGCGAAGTGTGATACGAGTCGGCATTGGGGAATGCATTTAAAAGTAATAACTAGTTAGAAATAATCAATACCAGGTATAATCCGAACTAACAATGCTTGTATCAGCAAGTTGTAAAATGTACCGAATGTAAAAGTTTCAAATTTTTTTATCGACAATAGATACTTTTCTACCGAAGTTTAATACGCATAATATGCGATAAAATAAACTATTCGATCTATCTATATATTATATAAAATGAACTTTGTCTGCGTGTGAGTTCGTTCCCTATGGACTCCGATACGACTGGATCGATTTTTATGAAATTTCACACAAATGTACTTTATGTATCTGGTAGTGTTCTTAGATAGGTTTTGTATCGGAATGTCTTCGATAAGTATCGAGAATCGAGAAAAAATCGATGAAACAAAGAACAACCGATTTTGACTAAAGTTAACGGCTTATGTGGCCTAACATCACGTGCATTTGAGAAATTTTATTACCACACAAGCAGAAAGACCCGAATAGAATATTTCTTCTTAAAGCACAACTGAACAACGATACTTGACTTTTTCATTTTAAATCTAATTTCAAGCTATTGTAACAATACAAGCAGGAAGACAGGGGATATAAAATCAACATCAGGTTATTTTATATGACAGGTGTGCGTACGAAATGAATGTTACTGTTTAGAGCACAATTGAAGCATTATTTTTTTTCATTCCCTGTATGGCGTGATATTTGACCTCA
Organism: Euprymna scolopes; assembly: GCF_053919585.1. NCBI lineage: Eukaryota > Metazoa > Mollusca > Cephalopoda > Sepiida > Sepiolidae > Euprymna > Euprymna scolopes. The sequence goes on along the minus strand of NC_136494.1, from coordinate 107,209,400 downwards.
TTAAGTTCACGCACTTGTCAATTTAATCCTTAAATTCAAATTTTTTCATGTTGCTCGCCTTTGCTAGCCGAGCGGTAACGTGTCAGTTTTTTTTTTGTTGTTTTTTTTTTGTTTTTTTTTCACACTTTATTTTCCACCTTTGCCTCAAGTTTGCTTCTGGTTCGATCCTACCTTCCTACCAAAACTTTTGTTTGTTTGATTTTTTTTCCCGCTTTTATAAAGAAGTTTAAAATCGTTTTTTTTTTTTTATTATTTATCATATTTGTTTTGATCTCCCCTACTCCAACCCCCAACACATACACACTTCCAAACACTCGGGCAACGCCGGGCAACGCCGGGCAACGCCAGGCACCCCTGCTAATTATGTATAAAATAATTAATGGAATCAACACTATGTTCTCTACAATGCAATTTAGACTATAATGCATTGCGGATCACGTCACTATCGGAGGGGAGATAATGTGAAGCTTTCTCTCGGTGCACTGCGATGTGTCCCTAACTAGAGCAGGCAATCAATAGATTTGATTGAAAAACGGGCGATTTTATCAACTTCGATAACAATGAAACACACACACACATATATATATCAACCTAACACACACACACACACATATATATATATATCTGTGTGTGTGTGAGTGTGTGTATGTATGTGTGTGTGTGTTAGGTTCGTTCAAAAGTAATGTCGTTTTCAAAAGATCATAACTCTTTTCATAATAAACTTTATTAATCGAAATAAGAACTATTAGAATCGATACATTTTTGCCAACGAGGAACAACTTTATTTATCCCATTAGCATAGAATTCCGGAGTTCTGGTAATGATGAAGTGATTGAAGGCCGATTCAGCATCATCTCGGCTTTCAAAGCATTTTTCGCGCAGGAAGTTGTCGAGATGCTTGAAAAAGTGATACTCGGCAGGCAAGAGGTTCGGTGAATATGGCGGATGAGGATGACTGTGTGTGTGTGTGTGTGTGTGTGTGTGTGTGTGTGTGTGTGTGTGTGTGTGTGTGTGTGTGTGTGTGTGTGTGTGTGTGCGTGCGCGCGCGCAATTTCGGCTTCGGGAAGAGTTGTGGAGCTTCTCCGACATCCAACCATTGTCCGAACGTCGTTGTCGTAGATGATCCACTTCTCATCACACATAACAATCCTCTCGTGAAATGTGTCGTTTTTGTTGCTCAGAAAAAGCGTAGAAGACACCTCAAAACGACAATTTTTTTATTATCGGTCCATTCATGCGGCACTCATTTATCCAATCATTTTACTTTGCAATTTTCTTTAAATGGCGAACAACTGTTGAGTGGTCGACCTCGAGTTGAACAGCAACTTCTCGCGTGGTTTTGCGAGGATCGGTTTCAATTAAGGCTTTCAAATGTTCGTTATTAACCGCAGTGGGCCGGCCACGACCGTCTTCATCTTTGAGACTCTCGTCTCCATTGCGAAATTTCTTAACTACTGTTCTGCAACACGTTCTTTAGTAGTTCCTGGGACAAACGCATCATTGACGAGCTGTTTCGACAGATTTTCGGCCTAATTTGAACTGGAACAAGGAAACCATACGAATTTGAATTTTGTCCATACTGTCGAAAAGCCTGCAAAAAAACTTAATGAAGCGATTGAAAGCGGTAACGAATAACGCGATTCGATAGAGCGAAAAACGCCCTTCAAAGTGATATATATATATATATATATATATATATATATATATATATATATATATATATATATCAATGAATTAATTCAGAAATCATATATAAAGTATATGAGAAAACGATATGTATGTATGTATGTATGTATGTATGTATGTATGTATGTATGTATATTCTTCAAGCACGAGTTTTCTGGGTTTTGTTTGTTTTTTGTTTCCTAGTTATTTTTCCGGCGCAGGCGAGCTATTTTTTGGTTTCGGTTGGTAGATTCTATAAAAGAGCGTTTTTGCTTCGGCCATTATTTTCCATCTCTTAATTATCATCAGTAATACTTTAGAAAGAGGTTTTGGTCGTTTAATGTGTATATATATATATATTTGTGTGTGTGTCTTATTGTTTCATTTATATATTAATTTTATTTAGTTATTAGTTATTTGTCCATTTTATTCTTTGTAAATTGATTTATTTGTTTAATGCGTTTAATATATTAAATGCTATTTTGTAAATATTTGGTTGTATAGTTTTAATAATTATTGCATCGAGTAATTTTAGTCTATAAATTTTATTGTTTAAAATATTTTTTTTTTAGTTTTAGTTGTTAATAGTTTTCTTATTTCGACTGACTTCATCCTCGGCATCCTTTGATATTGCTTCAAGGTTTCGGTCGTAGAGCTATCAGGTCGATAATGTCGACCAATGTTGAACATTTGCTTCCAACACGAAGTTTCTTTACAAAGACTAAAATCAAAATATAACGCTTCTAAACCTTATGTGTACAATACTTATTCCAATGTTGTTCCAAATTGTATCATTTTGATGCTACAAAATGTCTGAAATTTAAGATTGAAGCTCAAGAAGACTTAAGAATAAATTAACAATCATGGAATCTTGCCCAAGTGGTGTCTGATGACTGTAGAGCAACTTCAATTTAAATCTAGAATGCTTGAATTCTAAAATGTTTGTGTTCCACTAAAATCCTTTTAAATTACTCCAAAGAAATTGAAATTTGGGGAATATTGATTAATTCATTTCTAACAGCTACTGGTAAAATTGACAAAAATCAGGTATTTTCTTCCACCTTCTTTTTTACTTGCTTCATATAAAACTAAATTAAACAAAATATATATCATATCATTGGTCCCTTACAACCAATAGCTGTATTTAAAACTCATAAGAATCGGTTATTTTTTTTAGAGTAAAACCTGTACATAGAAATCTATCTATACTCCTGTAATTTTTTTTTGTGTGTGCATGGATATTCGTATTAAGAACCCTCTTTTCTATTCATTTAAGAATTTATTCAAAAAGAATATTCCAAACTTTACAAAATTTTTACAAGAAAAATAGAATAAAATGTGGAAATAAAACTTTCCAAATGTGGCATGAGGCCAAAAGGGTGTGGGGGGGAAGAATGGAGGTCGAGGGTCGTCCACTTGGTCTATTCCCTATAACTAGTTGCAGTCACCACAATACCACAGACACTCAAGGGGTTGGATCTACTTAAAACCCCGATGATATGAACAATATATACAATGACTTTTTTTTTTTTTTTTTTTTTTTTTTTTTTAAAACAATGATTTATTTTACAATGAAACAATGAGGGTGATGCGTATGATATATGAGGGGTGAAATTGTGATGTGTATGATATATGCGGGTGATGGGCGGGGGTAATGAGAGCCTTAAAACACCCCAAAATAAAGAAAAATAACAGTAATGAAAAATAAAAGAACCAAATAAAACGTTAAGTGATGAATGTATTAATCAGGACACACCCTTACCTATTTAATTTTGAAATGCTTCCTGTTTTCCGGTATCAGCCGAAAACAAGGGAGCACTTCCTAAGAGGGAATGGGCACAACTACGGACAAAATAAAAGGGGGGGGAAGGGGATATTCGGTGACCTCCAAGAAAAATACCATTGGGACAGGTTTGGACTAAAATAAATAAATCAGGACTGGGCTTCTTTGGAGGTATTCTAACACCTAAAATAAAGACTGGGGACATGGACCTCATTTATACCAACTAGCTAAGGGACTGATCCACTACGGGATTGTCTTATTTTTGTCTGGGGGTTGCTTATCCGGTCGGCGTGTGCCATGCCTAAGCAGGGAACACGTACTCAAGCCTGTTTCGTACGAACGCACATAAACTAGCGGTGTGAATCCACCTCCTACTAAACTGTGAGCGAGATAACCTCCTTCTATCGCATCTGATTTTGATTTTAAGTTGGTGTTTAAAATACAAAATCAGATCCCGATGAGAAGGCGGCTCCCCCCCACGCCCTATCTCTATGCGTGAAACCCACACTACCAGTCTAGCTACGGCCAAGGTCGCTAGGAACACCATTCGTTCCTCCCTAGGCCACAAGGGATCTACGTTATAGACTACGGATGCTAAATCCAGGATCGTCACCTGATCGGGGACGATGCGAGCCGTGACCTCACTGACATACTCCCAGAATTCACGGAGCTTGGAACAAGTATAAAAAGCATGTTCTACAGTTTCCAAGCTATCTTCCTCGCACCGTGGACAAAAAGGACTAAACGTACTACCAATTCTGAACAATATGTCATTGAGGGGTAAAGCGTTTCTAACCAATCGCCAGGTCAGGGAAAATTCGGAATTATTAAGATATCCCCGGCCTGGCGCCCAATTCCATAGAGAGCGAACCTCCCCCTCCGACAGCTGCAGCCGCTCCCCAAGCGGGTCCGAAGCGGTCCCCACCACTAATCCCCGATATAATGCCCTTCTAGGCTGTGCAAGGTCTAAGGACCCTGGCATCGCTCTAAGCGCATTTCGGCATTCGTTGAGGAATCTTGACTGCCCTCTCGGCCTTCTTTGGCATTCAATTAAGTGATTGGGGATAAGGTTGGGAAAAGCCTCACCAACCGCGGGACCCCAATCACACTCCTCGATCAGAGTTCTACCCAGGAATGCCAACCTTTCGGCGTTTTTATGACTTGCCAGGTCAGGCATCCCCAGGCCCCCATCTTCAAGACGTTGAGTACAGACCTGTCTACGGACAAGCGGCCGTCGCTCATTCCACAACAGTGAGAAGAGCGCACGCGTTAAGGCCGCCATGCGGACCGCAGGCAGAGGAAGTACAGCCAATCGGTAAAGGATCAGCGGAAACACGTAAGTGGCGCATGCTTCCGCCCTGCCTTTAAGGGACAATCCCCTTCGAAGCCAAACCCTCACAGACGCTTCGACCTTGCTCTGTACTTCCGACCAGTTCTTATCTAGACACAGACCGGGTCCAAACCAAACACCCAGAATTCGGACCGGGCCATCCGTCCAGACAAATGCGCCAGGCAAAGCATTCGAGCCCCGCCAAGCGGCCAACCTCAGGCCAACGGATTTGCTGAGATTGACTACAGCCCCTGTAACTTTTTCATAACGCTTGAGAGCCTTAATCACCGTAATAATATCTACCACGCTCGAAACAAATACGGTGACATCATCGGCAAACGCGGAAACCCTGGCTCGCGCACCACCAGGAAGAGCAATTCCGCGCAGGGCCGGTCCAGCCACCCTAGTCCTCACGTTCCTAAGGAATGGTTCCAGCGCGAGGACATACAGCAAGGGCGACAACGGACACCCCTGTCGCACCGACCGAGAAACCGCGAACGGCGCCGACCGCACCCCGTTGACCTGCACAACTGCCGTCGGACGAGCATACAAAATGGAAATCCATCTGCAGAAGCCGGACCCAAAGCCGGCGGTCTCTAAAACAGCCATCAGGAAACGATGATCCACCCTATCGAACGCCTTGGACTGATCTAAATTGATCAGCGCGGCTTCAGTGTCGTCTTCTAGGTTTTCTAGGACTGTACGAATCAAATGCAAATTGTTTTGAATTGATCTCCCCTTCACAGCGTAAGTCTGATCCGGTTCGATCAAGTCAGTGATAACAACCTGCAAACGATTCGCCAGCACTCGGGCCAGGATTTTAATATCCGTGTTCAACAACGTGATGGGCCTAAAATCATCCAACCCCCCAACATGTGTGTCCTTCTTCTTCAGAAGTGTGACCACGCCTTTGGTAACCTGACTCGGGATAGATCCCGTGTCAAACCAGTGGTTAAACACACCCGTCAGAATCGGGACAAACATGTGCGACATCCTCAAGTATAGCTCGTAGGGCAGTCCATCGAGTCCTGGTGATCTATTATAGGCGACCTGCTTCATAGCAGCTACGACCTCACACTCTGCAACCCGACCATCGCAACTAGCCGCTCGGGCCGCCTCCAGGCGGGGCGAGCCAGCCAAATAGTTACCAAACTCCTGGACGCGGAGCCTGGACAGCTGTGCAAAACGATCTTCAAAGTGCACCCGAAACCGCTCGCAAATCCCCCGAGCCGACACTAAGGAGTGCCCTTCCGGGCTCTGAATCTTACGAATGTAATTATCCGATTTGCGCCCGAGCGAACGGACACGTTCAGATCTATCCACATTCACAGCTTCGTTGGGCATCTTTTTAATTCTAGCCCTAACTACCTGGCCCTGATATCGTTCGCTAGCCAAACGACTCAGGTCCGCCTTAGCTAGGCCTATTTCTAGGGAATCCCCCCCTGCCACCGCCCGGGATAGTCTATCCTCTAGACGCTTCTCTGCCTTGGCCCTATCTAGCGCGAGGCGTTGGCCATATTTGACAGAGAAGTCTCTAATGCTAGATTTGGCGTTTACCCACCACTTATTCCCGGTAACCGCCCCCACTAATCCCTTCTGAATGTGTTTAGTTAGCCTTTCCCGGAAGTCATCTATCTCCAGTAAGGAGGTATTTAACTTCCAGTACCCAGCTAACTTGGGGTTACTATCTAGATCTAATCTGGCCACAAGTAGTTTGTGGTCAGAGTGGCCTAACCAGTGGAACGTGGGACAAGATATGTATTCTATGTTGCCTCTTCTAACTAACAACCGATCCAAGTAAGTACTTGAAACGGAAGGCCTGCTAGAGAGCCACGTCCACATCTCCCGCCCCGGATGATCCACCCGATACCTGTCTACCAGATCGCATTTAGCCATCAGGTCCAACAGACTGGTTTCACACCCATCCGTCCCTCTAGTCCCGCCCACCTTATCTACCCTGGGATCAAGGATGGCATTCCAATCACCCACTAAGACTAACCGTTCCGAACCCCCGAGAAACACCTCCAACCGCCGGAAAAAGGAAACCCGCTCCCGTACGCAATTGGGCGCATAAACCACGACGACTCGAAACGCTCTATTTGCCACGGCAACATCGGCCACGATCAGTCTACCATCAGTATCCGCGTGAACAACGCTAACCGTTGCAGAAAGGGTGCGCCTAACTAACAAAGAAACCCCCCTACTTTGACTATCACCGTATGCTGAAAAGACATCATAATGCCCCTCCAGCACCCGATGATCGTCAACGGAATTGTAGTGAGTCTCCTGTAACGTAGCCACATCTATGTTCATGGACATGAGGTCCCTCAGTACCCTAGCGGCTTTGCTTCGGCACCTCATGCCCCTTGCGTTCAAACTACACAGGCTCAAGGACGTGGCCATTGTGCCTAGATATCCGCAACCACCGGCCTAAAGTCTTTTGTACCAAGGGTGCCGCAGGATTGGGCGAGGTTGCCCGAAAGCAACTCGGACGTTACTCGTCCGTCTCGCGCAATACCCCCGACATCCAATGGAAAAGTTAATTTGAGGGCCCTATAAAAACAAGGGTGGACGTAAATAGGGACCCTCCCTTCGCACCTAGATGCCAGCTGTTTGAGGGAGTCGTGCTCCTCTTCCACCAACTTTATATTTGTTATTGCCCCTTTGGCTTCTTCTATCATATTCCACATGGCCTTTGTGCGTCCAGTTCTTGTTTGACGCACAAAGGTCATGACTAAGGGGGCATCAGGGAAGTTTTTTGGATTTGTCACCTTCTTCCCTTCCACTTTGTTCAACTCCTTTAATGGTTTAAGTAGACCCCTATGCCGCTGAGTGATATAAGTATCGGCATGAAGGGGGTCTACATCACAAATCCGGTCTCCAGGAAAGAAGGGGAGCTTTTTCGTTTTCTCTCTCCTAACTGGAGACGCTGAGGCAGCTCTTCTGCTGTTGTCTGGAGTCACCGGTTTCTCCCGGGACAATGATCGAGCGCCGGGTTGGGGGGTATCAAATAGGGGTGGGGATTTTGGTTCAGCCGAAGGGGTTTGGGTTGGGGTTTTGGGTGGCTGAACCGTAGAGACAGTATTCTCTACGTTCATTGGGGACGGGGAACGGGGCCCAGCCTCCTTGTTCTTTTTGGCCTTCTTGTTCTCTTTTTTGGTGTCTTTCTTAGGGCCTTGGCACTCTGCCACCGACGCCTGTCCTTTGCACTCAGCGTGTTGCTCTTCCTGCTCCCCTTCAGAGTCTGATGAGGAGACCGGATGGATTCGTTTTTGGCCGCTGGAAACTTCCTTTGTTGACATGTCGGTGGAAGGATTCGTGGACGACCCTGCGGGAACTGGCCGACCTTGTACATCAGGGGGCTGCTCTCTTGTGGAGGGGGTCTTTGTGGTTCTCCCATTTTTCTTTACCACTTTGGTCCAGCCATCCGATGTTGTTGGTGTTGCAGTTGATGTCATGCCCCCTCCGGCTGGTTTCTCAGGGGCTACTGGTGCCACACCCTTCTGTTTCTCTACTGTTGTTGTCTGAGGGATCCTTTTCGGGCAATCCCTTGCCATATGGCCTATCTGTTGGCAATGCCAACAGTGCGGTCTTCGCCCCTCGACGATGACGCTCATCGTCCAAACATCGCTTTTGAGCAGGGCCGGGATTTTCTGAAAGCCCTCCCGGTCACAACGCATTCTAACTAAGTAGTCCCCTACCATAAGGCTACGGGGACCACGGGCCGGGAGGACAGCTTCGACGTCCCCATACTGGCTCATTATTGCGCCAATTTGCACAGAGTCCAGGAACCAGGGGACGCCTAAAATGTGGACAGTTGTTTGGCTCCTGCTCAGATATACTGGCTTGAACCGTATACTTTTCCATTTCCAATCGCATTTGGACAACTTTACCGCGTCATCGTCGGTTGGCAGCAGCAGGTCCCACATTGCATAACTGCGACGACAAATGTACGTCGCAGGTATTGTAAGTTCTCCCAGCATCTCCGCCATAATGTCTTTTGACACTCCCGTTAAGCTTTTCTTTTTCCAGTCTGTGGTGACCAGAGATATTATCCTTGTGGATAATCTTTCCACCACTCCTGGAAGAGGTTTAATGATGTTACCGTCAGTGTACTCCTTATATTTCGAGTTAAACAACTGACGGTAGTCTTCAGGAGTAAGCTGGGACTGGGGACCCCACACTTTCTCTGCTGCCGAGGGCGTCGGTGTTGCTGGCATCGGTGTTTCCGGCAAGGGTGGTGTTCTCTGCCCCGGCGGGATTGTTGAACAGGTGTTTTCGCTCGTCTGCGTACTGGCACCCGGCAGTGTAGGCCAATCTGCCGGGCTCTCCGCCGGGGACGATAGCTTCTGCACAGGTGTGGCACCAACTGCCCCATTCTCTTGTTCTGTACGAGCAGCCCCCTTCTTCTTCCTGGACCGGGATTTTCTTGCTTGGCCTATTAATCCAGTCTTCTCGCTCTCGTCCTGGCTGCTGTCATCACTACTGCACTGTAGATCGTCGCCCAATGTCGTATTCAGCTGGGAATCCAGGAACGAGAGCATATTTATGGCCTCTTCCCGGTCGTCCGGCACTGCGTTCTTGGACGCCTGATCCAGCCCGGTGGTTCTCAATGTGGAGAAATCAGCAGAGGTGGAAGGTCTTAATCCCGTCCCTAGGAGTTCTGTCCTCCTATGGGCGGGAGGGCTAACAGTTAAAGCCCTCTTCCTCTGCCGATCCCACCGAGCTGGATCACCTCTCCCAGCTGGCCTAAACCTATCACTGCCGGGGACAGCAGTGTCAGTAATGGTCCAGGAGCCGCCGCCTAGTGCGACGGACTCCTCTACAGTGATGGTGCGGGGGACAGCACCAACTGCACCTCTACGTCTATCTACCGGGCCTGAACCGGCGGGCGTGTCAGGGACACGCCCACCAGAACCCGGGCTAGGCAAAGAAGCGGAGCCCGGACCGCGTGGTGGAACCTTTTCTGGGCCTGATCCGGCCCCCAGATTGGGCCGAAGCCCCCTCTGGGAACTGGACCCCGGGCTAGGCATTTGTGCCCTGGAGCCCGGACCAGCTACCCTCCCCCTCTGCGTCTTCTCCCTGGCTCAGACCCGCCGATTTGGCCTGGCTGAGGATTATGTTGGATGTGACTCCGAACCACCTCAGACGCAGACCGGCCAGCTATTTAAGTCGAGCCCGGGGAGAGAGACAAACCTGAAAAAAGATAGAAAAATGAAGGCAGTTAATGGCCTCAACAGGAGGCGAAAAAACAATAAAACAAAAGCTTTAACCAGCCCAAGAGGGGCTGGTAGCTGGTCTTTGGATGTCGGGGACAGCCAAAGGTAAATAGAAAAGACAGGAGAACTCTCTTTTCTATTTATTTAAATATTTATTTAGAAAGAAAAAATTACAAACTTCACGGAATTTTAAAATTAAAATTACATAAAATGTGCAATAAGTCTTTTTAAATGTGGCATGAGGCCAAAAAGGGTGTGGGGGGAGAATGGGGGTCGGGGGTCGTCCACTTGGTCTATTCCCTATAACTAGTTGCAGTCACCACAATACCACATGCACTCAAGGGGTTGGATCTACTTAAAACCCCAGATGATATGAACAATATTTACAATGACCTTTTTTTTTTTTTTTTTTTTTTTTTTTTTTTTTTTAACAATGATTTATTTTACCATGAAACAATGAGGGTGATGCGTATGATATATGAGGGGTGAAATTGTGATGCGTATGATATATGCGGGTGATGGGTGGGGGTAATGAGAGCCTTAAAACACCCCAAAATAAAGAAAAATAACAGTAATGAAAAATAAATGAACCAAATAAAACGTTAAGCGATGAATGTGTTAATCAGGACACACCCTTACCTATTTAATTTTGAAATGCTTCCTGTTTTCCGGTATCAGCCGAAAACAAGGGAGCACTTCCTAAGAGGGAATGGGCACAACTACGGACAAAATAAAGGGGGGGGGAGAAGGGGATATTCGGTGACCTCCAAGAAAAATACCATTGGGACAGGTTTGGACTAAAATAAATTATCAGGACTGGGCTTCTTTGGAGGTATTCTAACACCTAAAATAAAGACTGGGGACATGGACCTCATTTATACCAACTAGCTAAGGGACTGATCCACTACGGGATTGTCTTAGTTTTGTCTGGGGATTGCTTATCCGGTCGGCGTGTGCCATGCCTAAGCAGGGAACACGTACTCAAGCCTGTTTCGTACGAACGCACATAAACTAGCGGTGTGAATCCACCTCCTACTAAACTGTGAGCGAGATAACCTCCTTCTATCGCATCTGATTTTGATTTTAAGTTGGTGTTTAAAATACAAAATCAGATCCCGATGAGAAGGCGGCTCCCCCCCACGCCCTATCTCTATGCGTGAAACCCACACTACCAGTCTAGCTACGGCCAAGGTCGCTAGGAACACCATTCGTTCCTCCCTGGGCCACAAGGGATCTACGTTATAGACTACGGATGCTAAATCCAGGATCGTCACCTGATCGGGGACGATGCGAGCCGTGACCTCACTGACATACTCCCAGAATTCACGGAGCTTGGAACAAGTATAAAAAGCATGTTCTACAGTTTCTAAGCTATCTTCCTCGCACCGTGGACAAAAAGGACTAAACGTACTACCAATTCTGAACAATATGTCATTGAGGGGTAAAGCGTTTCTAACCAATCGCCAGGTCAGGGAAAATTCGGAATTATTAAGATATCCCCGGCCTGGCGCCCAATTCCATAGAGAGCGAACCTCCCCCTCCGACAGCTGCAGCCGCTCCCCAAGCGGGTCCGAAGCGGTCCCCACCACTAATCCCCGATATAATGCCCTTCTAGGCTGTGCAAGGTCTAAGGACCCTGGCATCGCTCTAAGCGCATTTCGGCATTCGTTGAGGAATCTTGACTGCCCTCTCGGCCTTCTTTGGCATTCAATTAAGTGATTGGGGATAAGGTTGGGAAAAGCCTCACCAACCGCGGGACCCCAATCACACTCCTCGATCAGAGTTCTACCCAGGAATGCCAACCTTTCGGCGTTTTTATGACTTGCCAGGTCAGGCATCCCCAGGCCCCCATCTTCAAGACGTTGAGTACAGACCTGTCTACGGACAAGCGGCCGTCGCTCATTCCACAACAGTGAGAAGAGCGCACGCGTTAAGGCCGCCATGCGGACCGCAGGCAGAGGAAGTACAGCCAATCGGTAAAGGATCAGCGGAAACACGTAAGTGGCGCATGCTTCCGCCCTGCCTTTAAGGGACAATCCCCTTCGAAGCCAAACCCTCACAGACGCTTCGACCTTGCTCTGTACTTCCGACCAGTTCTTATCTAGACACAGACCGGGTCCAAACCAAACACCCAGAATTCGGACCGGGCCATCCGTCCAGACAAATGCGCCAGGCAAAGCATTCGAGCCCCGCCAAGCGGCCAACCTCAGGCCAACGGATTTGCTGAGATTGACTACAGCCCCTGTAACTTTTTCATAACGCTTGAGAGCCTTAATCACCGTAATAATATCTACCACGCTCGAAACAAATACGGTGACATCATCGGCAAACGCGGAAACCCTGGCTCGCGCACCACCAGGAAGAGCAATTCCGCGCAGGGCCGGTCCAGCCACCCTAGTCCTCACGTTCCTAAGGAATGGTTCCAGCGCGAGGACATACAGCAAGGGCGACAACGGACACCCCTGTCGCACCGACCGAGAAACCGCGAACGGCGCCGACCGCACCCCGTTAACCTGCACAACTGCCGTCGGACGAGCATACAAAATGGAAATCCATCTGCAGAAGCCGGACCCAAAGCCGGCGGTCTCTAAAACAGCCATCAGGAAACGATGATCCACCCTATCGAACGCCTTGGACTGATCTAAATTGATCAGCGCGGCTTCAGTGTCGTCTTCTAGGTTTTCTAGGACTGTACGAATCAAATGCAAATTGTTTTGAATTGATCTCCCCTTCACAGCATAAGTCTGATCCGGTTCGATCAAGTCAGTGATAACAACCTGCAAACGATTCGCCAGCACTCGGGCCAGGATTTTAATATCCGTGTTCAACAACGTGATGGGCCTAAAATCATCCAACCCCCCAACATGTGTGTCCTTCTTCTTCAGAAGTGTGACCACGCCTTTGGTAACCTGACTCGGGATAGATCCCGTGTCAAACCAGTGGTTAAACACACCCGTCAGAATCGGGACAAACATGTGCGACATCCTCAAGTATAGCTCGTAGGGCAGTCCATCGAGTCCTGGTGATCTATTATAGGCGACCTGCTTCATAGCAGCTACGACCTCACACTCTGCAACCCGACCATCGCAACTAGCCGCTCGGGCCGCCTCCAGGCGGGGCGAGCCAGCCAAATAGTTACCAAACTCCTGGACGCGGAGCCTGGACAGCTGTGCAAAACGATCTTCAAAGTGCACCCGAAACCGCTCGCAAATCCCCCGAGCCGACACTAAGGAGTGCCCTTCCGGGCTCTGAATCTTACGAATGTAATTATCCGATTTGCGCCCGAGCGAACGGACACGTTCCGATCTATCCACATTCACAGCTTCGTTGGGCATCTTTTTAATTCTAGCCCTAACTACCTGGCCCTGATATCGTTCGCTAGCCAAACGACTCAGGTCCGCCTTAGCTAGGCCTATTTCTAGGGAATCCCCCCCTGCCACCGCCCGGGATAGTCTATCCTCTAGACGCTTCTCTGCCTTGGCCCTATCTAGCGCGAGGCGTTGGCCATATTTGACAGAGAAGTCTCTAATGCTAGATTTGGCGTTTACCCACCACTTATTCCCGGTAACCGCCCCCACTAATCCCTTCTGAATGTGTTTAGTTAGCCTTTCCCGGAAGTCATCTATCTCCAGTAGGGAGGTATTTAACTTCCAGTACCCAGCTAACTTGGGGTTACTATCTAAATCTAATCTGGCCACAAGTAGTTTGTGGTCAGAGTGGCCTAACCAGTGGAACGTGGGACAAGATATGTATTCTATGTTGCCTCTTCTAACTAACAACCGATCCAAGTAAGTACTTGAAACGGAAGGCCTGCTAGAGAGCCACGTCCACATCTCCCGCCCCGGATGATCCACCCGATACCTGTCTACCAGATCGCATCTAGCCATCAGGTCCAACAGACTGGTTTCACACCCATCCGTCCCTCTAGTCCCGCCCACCTTATCTACCCTGGGATCAAGGATGGCATTCCAATCACCCACTAAAACTAACCGTTCCGAACCCCCGAGAAACACCTCCAACCGCCGGAAAAAGGAAACCCGCTCCCGTACGCAATTGGGCGCATAAACCACGACGACTCGAAACGCTCTATTTGCCACGGCAACATCGGCCACGATCAGTCTACCATCAGTATCCGCGTGAACAACGCTAACCGTTGCAGAAAGGGTGCGCCTAACTAACAAAGAAACCCCCCTACTTTGACTATCACCGTATGTTGAAAAGACATCATAATGCCCCTCCAGCACCCGATGATCGTCAACGGAATTGAAGTGAGTCTCTTGTAACGTAGCCACATCTATATTCATGGACATGAGGTCCCTCAGTACCCTAGCGGCTTTGCTTCGGCACCTCATGCCCCTTACGTTCAAACTACACAGGCTCAAGGACGTGGCCATTGTGCCTAGATATCCGCAACCACCGGCCTAAAGTCTTTTGGTCCAAGGGTGCCGCAGGATTGGGCGAGGTTGCCCGAAAGCAACTCGGACGTTACTCGTCCGTCCCGCGCAATACCTCCGACATCCAATGGGAAGGTCAATTTAAGGGCCCTATAAAAACAAGGGTGGACGTAAATAGGGACCCTCCCTTCGCACCTAGATGCCAGCTGTTTGAGGGAGTCGTGCTCCTCTTCCACCAACTTTAAATTCGGAATCGCCCCCTTCGCTTCCTCGATCATGTTCCACATGGCCTTCGTGCGTCCAGTTCTTGTTTGACGCACAAAGGTCATGACTAAGGGGGCGCCTGGAAAGTTTTTGGGATTGGAAACCTTTTTCCCATCAATGTTCCTCATCTCCCTCAGCGGCTTTATTAGGCCCCTATGGCGCTGAGTTATGTATGTGTCAGCGTGCAAGGGGTCTACATCGCAGATCCGGTCTCCAGGAAGGTAGGGGAGCTTTCTCGTTTTTTCTCTCCTTACCGGAGATGCAGATTTGGCTCTTCTGTTGTTGTTGTTTTGCATCTCTGGCCTTTCTCGTGATAGTGACCGAGCACCGGTTGGAGGGGTATCAAATAGGGATGGGGATTTTGGTTCAGCCGAAGGGGTTTGGGTGGGGGTTTTGGGTGGCTGAACCGTAGAGACAGTATTCTCTACGTTCATAGGGGACGGGGAACGGGACCCAGCCTCCTTATTCTTTCGAGCCTTTTTCTTTATTTCTTTTGTCGGCACTTGGCCCTCTGCCACAGTAGCCGGTTTTTCTCCTTGCTCCCCTTCTGAGTCGGACGAGGAGACCGGATGGTTTCTCTTTTGGCCGCTGGCGACTTCCTTGGTGGTGACTTTGGTGGTGGTGACGTTGGTGGAAGAACTCGTGGACGACCCTGTGGGAGCTGACCGACCTTGTACTTCAGGGGGCTGCTCTCTTGTGGAGGGGGTCTTCGTGATCTTCCCATTTCTCTTCTTGACCACTGTGCTCCAGCCTTCTGATGTTGTTTCTGTGCCCCCTCCGGCTGGCTTCTCAGGGGCTGCTGGTGCCACACCCTTCTGTTGTTCCGCAGCTGGTTTTGGGGGGACTCTCTTAGGGCAATCTCTTGCCATATGGCCTACTTGTTGGCAATGCCAACAGTGCGGTCTCCGCCCCTCGACGATGACGCTCATGGTCCAGACATCACTTCTGAGCAGGGCTGGTATACTCTGAAAGCCCTCCCGGTCACAGCGCATTTTTACTGTGTAGTCCCCTACCATAAGGCTACGGGGGCCACGGGCCGGGAGGACCGCTTCGACGTCCCCATACTGGCTCATAATTGCGCCTATCTGCACAGAGTCCAGAAACCAGGGGACGCCTAAAATGTTCACCGTTGTTTGACTCCTGCTCAGATACACTGGCTTAAAACGGATCTCTCTCCACTTCCAGTCACATTTGGAGAGCTTTATTGCGTCATCGACGGTCGGCAGCAGCAGATCCCACATGGCATAACTGCGACGACAAATGTACGTCGCAGGTATTTGGAGATCCCCCAGCATCTCCGCCATGATGTCTTTAGAGACCCCTGCCAGAGTTTTCTTTTTCCAGTCAGTGGTGACTAATGAAATGATTCTTGTTGCTAGTCTTTCCACGACACCTGGCAGGGGTTTGATGATATTACCGTCAGTATACTCCTTATATTTGGAGATGAACAGCTGACGGTATTCCTCAGGAGTAAGCTGGGACTGGGGTCCCCACACCTTCTCTGCTGCCGAGGGCGTTGGTGTTACTATCGCTGAAGAAATTGGAGGAGGCGGCGTTCTCTGCCCCGGCGGGATTGTTGAGCACGTAGAGATTGTTGCCTGCGTGCTGGTTCCTGGCAGTGAGGGCCAATCTGCTGGGCTTTCCGCCGGGGACGATGGTATTGGTACTGGTATGGCACCAACTGCCCCACTTTTTTGGTCCGTTCGAACAGCCCCCTTCTTCTTCTTGGGACGGGATGCTCTCGCTTCTCCTGGTCTTGCTTCTACACTCCCTTCTTGGCCGCTCTCGTCGCTGCTACACTGGAGATCCTGGCCCACTGTCCCGTTCAACTGGGAGTCGAAAAGCGAGAGCATATTAATGGCCTCCTCCCGGTCGTCCGGCACGTCGCTTGTAAACGCCTGATCCAGCCCGGTGGTTCTCAATGTGGAGAAATCAGCAGAGGTGGAAGGTCTTAATCCCGACCCTAGGAGTTCTGTCCTCCTATGGGCGGGAGGGCTGACAGTTAAAGCCCTCTTCCTCTGCTGATCCCACCGAGATGGATCACCTCTCGCAGCTGGCCTATGCCTACCACTGCCGGGGACAGCAGTGTCAGAGATACTCCAGGAGCCGCCGCCTAGTGCAACGGACTCCTCTACAGTGATGGTGCGGGGGACAGCACCAACTGCACCTCTACGTCTATCTACCGGGCCTGAACCGACGGGCGTGTCAGGGACACGCCCACCAGAACCCGGGCTAGGCAAAGAAGCGGAGCCCGGACCGCGTGGTGGAACCTTTTCTGGGCCTGATCCGGCCCCCAGATTGGGCCGAAGCCCCCTCTGGGAACTGGACCCCGGGCTAGGCATTTCTGCACTGGAGCCCGGACCAGCTACCCTCCCCCTCTGCGTCTTCTCCCTGGCTCAGACCCGCCGATTTGGCCTGGCTGAGGATTATGTTGGATGTGACTCCGAACCACCTCAGACGCAGACCGGCCAGCTATTTAAGTCGAGCCCGGGGAGAGAGACAAACCTGAAAAAGATAGAAAAATGAAACAGTTAATGGCCTCAACAGGAGGCGAAAAAACAATAAAAACAAAGCTTTAACCAGCCCAAGAGGGGCTGGTAGCTGGTCTTTGGATGTCGGGGACAGCCAAAGCAACAAACAGAAAAGACAGGAGACCGGGCTTTTCTGTTTATTTAAATATTTATTTAGAAAGAAAAAATTACAAACTTCACGGAATTTTAAAATTAAAATTACATAAAATGTGCAACAAGTCTTTTTAAATGTGGCATGAGGCCAAAAAGGGTGTGGGGGGAGAATGGGGGTCGGGGGTCGTCCACTTGGTCTATTCCCTATAACTAGTTGCAGTCACCACAATACCACATGCACTCAAGGGGTTGGATCTACTTAAAACCCCAATGATATGAACAATATATACAATGACTTTTTTTTTTTTTTTTTTTTTTTTTTTTTTTTTTGTTTTTTTTTGAACAATGATTTATTTTACCATGAAACAATGAGGGTGATGCGTATGATATATGAGGGGTGAAATTGTGATGCGTATGATATATGCGGGTGATGGGTGGGGGTAATGAGAGCCTTAAAACACCCCGAAATAAAGAAAAATAACAGTAATGAAAAATAAATGAACCAAATAAAACGTTAAGCGATGAATGTGTTAATCCGGACACACCCTTACCTATTTAATTTTGAAATGCTTCCTGTTTTCCGGTATCAGCCGAAAACAAGGGAGCACTTCCTAAGAGGGAATGGGCACAACTACGGACAAAATAAAGGGGGGGGGGGAAGGGGATGTTCGGTGACCTCCAAGAAAAATACCATTGGGACAGGTTTGGACTAAAATAAATAAATCAGGACTGGGCTTCTTTGGAGGTATTCTAACACCTAAAATAAAGACTGGGGACATGGACCTCATTTATACCAACTAGCTAAGGGACTGATCCACTACGGGATGGTCTTAGTTTTGTCTGGGGATTGCTTATCCGGTCGGCGTGTGCCATGCCAAAGCAGGGAACACGTACTCAAGCCTGTTTCGTACGAACGCACATAAACTAGCGGTGTGAATCCACCTCCTACTAAACTGTGAGCGAGATAACCTCCTTCTATCGCATCTGATTTTGATTTTAAGTTGGTGTTTAAAATACAAAATCAGATCCCGATGAGAAGGCGGCTCCCCCCCACGCCCTATCTCTATGCGTGAAACCCACACTACCAGTCTAGCTACGGCCAAGGTCGCTAGGAACACCATTCGTTCCTCCCTGGGCCACAAGGGATCTACGTTATAGACTACGGATGCTAAATCCAGGATCGTCACCTGATCGGGGACGATGCGAGCCGTGACCTCACTGACATACTCCCAGAATTCACGGAGCTTGGAACAAGTATAAAAAGCATGTTCTACAGTTTCTAAGCTATCTTCCTCGCACCGTGGACAAAAAGGACTAAACGTACTACCAATTCTGAACAATATGTCATTGAGGGGTAAAGCGTTTCTAACCAATCGCCAGGTCAGGGAAAATTCGGAATTATTAAGATATCCCCGGCCTGGCGCCCAATTCCATAGAGAGCGAACCTCCCCCTCCGACAGCTGCAGCCGCTCCCCAAGCGGGTCCGAAGCGGTCCCCACC
Organism: Euprymna scolopes; assembly: GCF_053919585.1. NCBI lineage: Eukaryota > Metazoa > Mollusca > Cephalopoda > Sepiida > Sepiolidae > Euprymna > Euprymna scolopes. Next base: position 107,190,621 of record NC_136494.1, on the reverse strand, counting down.
ACTAATCCCCGATATAATGCCCTTCTAGGCTGTGCAAGGTCTAAGGACCCTGGCATCGCTCTAAGCGCATTTCGGCATTCGTTGAGGAATCTTGACTGCCCTCTCGGCCTTCTTTGGCATTCAATTAAGTGATTGGGGATAAGGTTGGGAAAAGCCTCACCAACCGCGGGACCCCAATCACACTCCTCGATCAGAGTTCTACCCAGGAATGCCAACCTTTCGGCGTTTTTATGACTTGCCAGGTCAGGCATCCCCAGGCCCCCATCTTCAAGACGTTGAGTACAGACCTGTCTACGGACAAGCGGCCGTCGCTCATTCCACAACAGTGAGAAGAGCGCACGCGTTAAGGCCGCCATTCGGACCGCAGGCAGAGGAAGTACAGCCAATCGGTAAAGGATCAGCGGAAACACGTAAGTGGCGCATGCTTCCGCCCTGCCTTTAAGGGACAATCCCCTTCGAAGCCAAACCCTCACAGACGCTTCGACCTTGCTCTGTACTTCCGACCAGTTCTTATCTAGACACAGACCGGGTCCAAACCAAACACCCAGAATTCGGACCGGGCCATCCGTCCAGACAAATGCGCCAGGCAAAGCATTCGAGCCCCGCCAAGCGGCCAACCTCAGGCCAACGGATTTGCTGAGATTGACTACAGCCCCTGTAACTTTTTCATAACGCTTGAGAGCCTTAATCACCGTAATAATATCTACCACGCTCGAAACAAATACGGTGACATCATCGGCAAACGCGGAAACCCTGGCTCGCGCACCACCAGGAAGAGCAATTCCGCGCAGGGCCGGTCCAGCCACCCTAGTCCTCACGTTCCTAAGGAATGGTTCCAGCGCGAGGACATACAGCAAGGGCGACAACGGACACCCCTGTCGCACCGACCGAGAAACCGCGAACGGCGCCGACCGCACCCCGTTGACCTGCACAACTGCCGTCGGACGAGCATACAAAATGGAAATCCATCTGCAGAAGCCGGACCCAAAGCCGGCGGTCTCTAAAACAGCCATCAGGAAACGATGATCCACCCTATCGAACGCCTTGGACTGATCTAAATTGATCAGCGCGGCTTCAGTGTCGTCTTCTAGGTTTTCTAGGACTGTACGAATCAAATGCAAATTGTTTTGAATTGATCTCCCCTTCACAGCGTAAGTCTGATCCGGTTCGATCAAGTCAGTGATAACAACCTGCAAACGATTCGCCAGCACTCGGGCCAGGATTTTAATATCCGTGTTCAACAACGTGATGGGCCTAAAATCATCCAACCCCCCAACATGTGTGTCCTTCTTCTTCAGAAGCGTGACCACGCCTTTGGTAACCTGACTCGGGATAGATCCCGTGTCAAACCAGTGGTTAAACACACCCGTCAGAATCGGGACAAACATGTGCGACATCCTCAAGTATAGCTCGTAGGGCAGTCCATCGAGTCCTGGTGATCTATTATAGGCGACCTGCTTCATAGCAGCTACGACCTCACACTCTGCAACCCGACCATCGCAACTAGCCGCTCGGGCCGCCTCCAGGCGGGGCGAGCCAGCCAAATAGTTACCAAACTCCTGGACGCGGAGCCTGGACAGCTGTGCAAAACGATCTTCAAAGTGCACCCGAAACCGCTCGCAAATCCCCCGAGCCGACACTAAGGAGTGCCCTTCCGGGCTCTGAATCTTACGAATGTAATTATCCGATTTGCGCCCGAGCGAACGGACACGTTCCGATCTATCCACATTCACAGCTTCGTTGGGCATCTTTTTAATTCTAGCCCTAACTACCTGGCCCTGATATCGTTCGCTAGCCAAACGACTCAGGTCCGCCTTAGCTAGGCCTATTTCTAGGGAATCCCCCCCTGCCACCGCCCGGGATAGTCTATCCTCTAGACGCTTCTCTGCCTTGGCCCTATCTAGCGCGAGGCGTTGGCCATATTTGACAGAGAAGTCTCTAATGCTAGATTTGGCGTTAACCCACCACTTATTCCCGGTAACCGCCCCCACTAATCCCTTCTGAATGTGTTTAGTTAGCCTTTCCCGGAAGTCATCTATCTCCAGTAGGGAGGTATTTAACTTCCAGTACCCAGCTAACTTGGGGTTACTATCTAAATCTAATCTGGCCACAAGTAGTTTGTGGTCAGAGTGGCCTAACCAGTGGAACGTGGGACAAGATATGTATTCTATGTTGCCTCTTCTAACTAACAACCGATCCAAGTAAGTACTTGAAACGGAAGGCCTGCTAGAGAGCCACGTCCACATCTCCCGCCCCGGATGATCCACCCGATACCTGTCAACCAGATCGCATCTAGCCATCAGGTCCAACAGACTGGTTTCACACCCATCCGTCCCTCTAGTCCCACCCACCTTATCTACCCTGGGATCAAGGATGGCATTCCAATCACCCACTAGAACTAACCGTTCCGAACCCCCGAGAAACACCTCCAACCGCCGGAAAAAGGAAACCCGCTCCCGTACGCAATTGGGCGCATAAACCACGACGACTCGAAACGCTCTATTTGCCACGGCAACATCGGCCACGATCAGTCTACCATCAGTATCCGCGTGAACAACGCTAACCGTTGCAGAAAGGGTGCGCCTAACTAACAAAGAAACCCCCCTACTTTGACTATCACCGTATGTTGAAAAGACATCATAATGCCCCTCCAGCACCCGATGATCGTCAACGGAATTGAAGTGAGTCTCTTGTAACGTAGCCACATCTATATTCATGGACATGAGGTCCCTCAGTACCCTAGCGGCTTTGCTTCGGCACCTCATGCCCCTTACGTTCAAACTACACAGGCTCAAGGACGTGGCCATTGTGCCTAGATATCCGCAACCACCGGCCTAAAGTCTTTTGGTCCAAGGGTGCCGCAGGATTGGGCGAGGTTGCCCGAAAGCAACTCGGACGTTACTCGTCCATCTCGCGCAATACCTCCGACATCCAGGGGAAAGGTTAATTTCAGGGCCCTATAAAAACAAGGGTGGACGTAAATAGGGACCCTCCCTTCGCACCTAGATGCCAGCTGTTTGAGGGAGTCGTGCTCCTCTTCCACCAACTTTAAATTCGGAATCGCCCCCTTCGCTTCCTCGATCATGTTCCACATGGCCTTCGTGCGTCCAGTTCTTGTTTGACGCACAAAGGTCATGACTAAGGGGGCGTCTGGAAAGTTTTTGGGATTGGAAACCTTTTTCCCATCAATGTTCTTCATCTCCCTCAGCGGCTTTATTAGGCCCCTATGACGCTGAGTTATGTATGTGTCAGCGTGCAAGGGGTCTACATCGCAGATCCGGTCTCCAGGAAGGTAGGGGAGCTTTCTCGTTTTTTCTCTCCTTACCGGAGATGCAGATTTGGCTCTTCTGTTGTTGTTGTTTTGCATCTCTGGCCTTTCTCGTGATAGTGACCGAGCACCGGTTGGAGGGGTATCAAATAGGGATGGGGATTTTGGTTCAGCCGAAGGGGTTTGGGTGGGGGTTTTGGGTGGCTGAACCGTAGAGACAGTATTCTCTACGTTCATAGGGGACGGGGAACGGGACCCAGCCTCCTTATTCTTTCGAGCCTTTTTCTTTATTTCTTTTTTCGGCACTTGGCCCTCTGCCACAGTAGCCGGTTTTTCTCCTTGCTCCCCTTCTGAGTCGGACGAGGAGACCGGATGGTTTCTCTTTTGGCCGCTGGCGACTTCCTTGGTGGTGACTTTGGTGGTGGTGACGTTGGTAGAAGAACTCGTGGACGACCCTGTGGGAGCTGACCGACCTTGTACTTCAGGGGGCTGCTCTCTTGTGGAGGGGGTCTTCGTGATCTTCCCATTTCTCTTCTTGACCACGGTGTTCCAGCCTTCTGATGTTGTTTCTGTGCCCCCTCCGGCTGGCTTCTCAGGGGCTGCTGGTGCCACACCCTTCTGTTGTTCCGCAGCTGGTTTTGGGGGGACTCTCTTAGGGCAATCTCTTGCCATATGGCCTACTTGTTGGCAATGCCAACAGTGCGGTCTCCGCCCCTCGACGATGACGCTCATGGTCCAGACATCACTTCTGAGCAGGGCTGGTATACTCTGAAAGCCCTCCCGGTCACAGCGCATTTTTACTGTGTAGTCCCCTACCATAAGGCTACGGGGGCCACGGGCCGGGAGGACCGCTTCGACGTCCCCATACTGGCTCATAATTGCGCCTATCTGCACAGAGTCCAGAAACCAGGGGACGCCTAAAATGTTCACCGTTGTTTGACTCCTGCTCAGATACACTGGCTTAAAACGGATCTCTCTCCACTTCCAGTCACATTTGGAGAGCTTTATTGCGTCATCGACGGTCGGCAGCAGCAGATCCCACATGGCATAACTGCGACGACAAATGTACGTCGCAGGTATTTGGAGATCCCCCAGCATCTCCGCCATGATGTCTTTAGAGACCCCTGCCAGAGTTTTCTTTTTCCAGTCAGTGGTGACTAATGAAATGATTCTTGTTGCTAGTCTTTCCACGACACCTGGCAGGGGTTTGATGATATTACCGTCAGTATACTCCTTATATTTGGAGATGAACAGCTGACGGTATTCCTCAGGAGTAAGCTGGGACTGGGGTCCCCACACCTTCTCTGCTGCCGAGGGCGTTGGTGTTACTATCGCTGAAGAAATTGGAGGAGGCGGCGTTCTCTGCCCCGGCGGGATTGTTGAGCACGTAGAGATTGTTGCCTGCGTGCTGGTTCCTGGCAGTGAGGGCCAATCTGCTGGGCTTTCCGCCGGGGACGATGGTATTGGTACTGGTATGGCACCAACTGCCCCACTTTTTTGGTCCGTTCGAACAGCCCCCTTCTTCTTCTTGGGACGGGATGCTCTCGCTTCTCCTGGTCTTGCTTCTACACTCCCTTCTTGGCCGCTCTCGTCGCTGCTACACTGGAGATCCTGGCCCACTGTCCCGTTCAACTGGGAGTCGAAAAGCGAGAGCATATTAATGGCCTCCTCCCGGTCGTCCGGCACGTCGCTTGTAAACGCCTGATCCAGCCCGGTGGTTCTCAATGTGGAGAAATCAGCAGAGGTGGAAGGTCTTAATCCCGACCCTAGGAGTTCTGTCCTCCTATGGGCGGGAGGGCTGACAGTTAAAGCCCTCTTCCTCTGCTGATCCCACCGAGATGGATCACCTCTCGCAGCTGGCCTATGCCTACCACTGCCGGGGACAGCAGTGTCAGAGATACTCCAGGAGCCGCCGCCTAGTGCAACGGACTCCTCTACAGTGATGGTGCGGGGGACAGCACCAACTGCACCTCTACGTCTATCTACCGGGCCTGAACCGGCGGGCGTGTCAGGGACACGCCCACCAGAACCCGGGCTAGGCAAAGAAGCGGAGCCCGGACCGCGTGGTGGAACCTTTTCTGGGCCTGATCCGGCCCCCAGATTGGGCCGAAGCCCCCTCTGGGAACTGGACCCCGGGCTAGGCATTTCTGCACTGGAGCCCGGACCAGCTACCCTCCCCCTCTGCGTCTTCTCCCTGGCTCAGACCCGCCGATTTGGCCTGGCTGAGGATTATGTTGGATGTGACTCCGAACCACCTCAGACGCAGACCGGCCAGCTATTTAAGTCGAGCCCGGGGAGAGAGACAAACCTGAAAAAGATAGAAAAATGAAACAGTTAATGGCCTCAACAGGAGGCGAAAAAACAATAAAAACAAAGCTTTAACCAGCCCAAGAGGGGCTGGTAGCTGGTCTTTGGATGTCGGGGACAGCCAAAGCAACAAACAGAAAAGACAGGAGACCGGGCTTTTCTGTTTATTTAAATATTTATTTAGAAAGAAAAAATTACAAACTCTACGGAATTTTAAAATTAAAATTACATAAAATGTGCAACAAGTCTTTTTAAATGTGGCATGAGGCCAAAAAGGGTGTGGGGGGAGAATGGGGGTCGGGGGTCGTCCACTTGGTCTATTCCCTATAACTAGTTGCAGTCACCACAATACCACATGCACTCAAGGGGTTGGATCTACTTAAAACCCCAATGATATGAACAATATATACAATGACTTTTTTTTTTTTTTTTTTTTTTTTTTTTTTTTTGAACAATGATTTATTTTACCATGAAACAATGAGGGTGATGCGTATGATATATGAGGGGTGAAATTGTGATGCGTATGATATATGCGGGTGATGGGTGGGGGTAATGAGAGCCTTAAAACACCCCAAAATAAAGAAAAATAACAGTAATGAAAAATAAATGAACCAAATAAAACGTTAAGCGATGAATGTGTTAATCAGGACACACCCTTACCTATTTAATTTTGAAATGCTTCCTGTTTTCCGGTATCAGCCGAAAACAAGGGAGCACTTCCTAAGAGGGAATGGGCACAACTACGGACAAAATAAAGGGGGGGGGGGAAGGGGATATTCGGTGACCTCCAAGAAAAATACCATTGGGACAGGTTTGGACTAAAATAAATAAATCAGGACTGGGCTTCTTTGGAGGTATTCTAACACCTAAAATAAAGACTGGGGACATGGACCTCATTTATACCAACTAGCTAAGGGACTGATCCACTACGGGATTGTCTTAGTTTTGTCTGGGGATTGCTTATCCGGTCGGCGTGTGCCATGCCTAAGCAGGGAACACGTACTCAAGCCTGTTTCGTACGAACGCACATAAACTAGCGGTGTGAATCCACCTCCTACTAAACTGTGAGCGAGATAACCTCCTTCTATCGCATCTGATTTTGATTTTAAGTTGGTGTTTAAAATACAAAATCAGATCCCGATGAGAAGGCGGCTCCCCCCCACGCCCTATCTCTATGCGTGAAACCCACACTACCAGTCTAGCTACGGCCAAGGTCGCTAGGAACACCATTCGTTCCTCCCTGGGCCACAAGGGATCTACGTTATAGACTACGGATGCTAAATCCAGGATCGTCACCTGATCGGGGACGATGCGAGCCGTGACCTCACTGACATACTCCCAGAATTCACGGAGCTTGGAACAAGTATAAAAAGCATGTTCTACAGTTTCTAAGCTATCTTCCTCGCACCGTGGACAAAAAGGACTAAACGTACTACCAATTCTGAACAATATGTCATTGAGGGGTAAAGCGTTTCTAACCAATCGCCAGGTCAGGGAAAATTCGGAATTATTAAGATATCCCCGGCCTGGCGCCCAATTCCATAGAGAGCGAACCTCCCCCTCCGACAGCTGCAGCCGCTCCCCAAGCGGGTCCGAAGCGGTCCCCACCACTAATCCCCGATATAATGCCCTTCTAGGCTGTGCAAGGTCTAAGGACCCTGGCATCGCTCTAAGCGCATTTCGGCATTCGTTGAGGAATCTTGACTGCCCTCTCGGCCTTCTTTGGCATTCAATTAAGTGATTGGGGATAAGGTTGGGAAAAGCCTCACCAACCGCGGGACCCCAATCACACTCCTCGATCAGAGTTCTACCCAGGAATGCCAACCTTTCGGCGTTTTTATGACTTGCCAGGTCAGGCATCCCCAGGCCCCCATCTTCAAGACGTTGAGTACAGACCTGTCTACGGACAAGCGGCCGTCGCTCATTCCACAACAGTGAGAAGAGCGCACGCGTTAAGGCCGCCATGCGGACCGCAGGCAGAGGAAGTACAGCCAATCGGTAAAGGATCAGCGGAAACACGTAAGTGGCGCATGCTTCCGCCCTGCCTTTAAGGGACAATCCCCTTCGAAGCCAAACCCTCACGGACGCTTCGACCTTGCTCTGTACTTCCGACCAGTTCTTATCTAGACACAGACCGGGTCCAAACCAAACACCCAGAATTCGGACCGGGCCATCCGTCCAGACAAATGCGCCAGGCAAAGCATTCGAGCCCCGCCAAGCGGCCAACCTCAGGCCAACGGATTTGCTGAGATTGACTACAGCCCCTGTAACTTTTTCATAACGCTTGAGAGCCTTAATCACCGTAATAATATCTACCACGCTCGAAACAAATACGGTGACATCATCGGCAAACGCGGAAACCCTGGCTCGCGCACCACCAGGAAGAGCAATTCCGCGCAGGGCCGGTCCAGCCACCCTAGTCCTCACGTTCCTAAGGAATGGTTCCAGCGCGAGGACATACAGCAAGGGCGACAACGGACACCCCTGTCGCACCGACCGAGAAACCGCGAACGGCGCCGACCGCACCCCGTTGACCTGCACAACTGCCGTCGGACGAGCATACAAAATGGAAATCCATCTGCAGAAGCCGGACCCAAAGCCGGCGGTCTCTAAAACAGCCATCAGGAAACGATGATCCACCCTATCGAACGCCTTGGACTGATCTAAATTGATCAGCGCGGCTTCAGTGTCGTCTTCTAGGTTTTCTAGGACTGTACGAATCAAATGCAAATTGTTTTGAATTGATCTCCCCTTCACAGCATAAGTCTGATCCGGTTCGATCAAGTCAGTGATAACAACCTGCAAACGATTCGCCAGCACTCGGGCCAGGATTTTAATATCCGTGTTCAACAACGTGATGGGCCTAAAATCATCCAACCCCCCAACATGTGTGTCCTTCTTCTTCAGAAGTGTGACCACGCCTTTGGTAACCTGACTCGGGATAGATCCCGTGTCAAACCAGTGGTTAAACACACCCGTCAGAATCGGGACAAACATGTGCGACATCCTCAAGTATAGCTCGTAGGGCAGTCCATCGAGTCCTGGTGATCTATTATAGGCGACCTGCTTCATAGCAGCTACGACCTCACACTCTGCAACCCGACCATCGCAACTAGCCGCTCGGGCCGCCTCCAGGCGGGGCGAGCCAGCCAAATAGTTACCAAACTCCTGGACGCGGAGCCTGGACAGCTGTGCAAAACGATCTTCAAAGTGCACCCGAAACCGCTCGCAAATCCCCCGAGCCGACACTAAGGAGTGCCCTTCCGGGCTCTGAATCTTACGAATGTAATTATCCGATTTGCGCCCGAGCGAACGGACACGTTCCGATCTATCCACATTCACAGCTTCGTTGGGCATCTTTTTAATTCTAGCCCTAACTACCTGGCCCTGATATCGTTCGCTAGCCAAACGACTCAGGTCCGCCTTAGCTAGGCCTATTTCTAGGGAATCCCCCCCTGCCACCGCCCGGGATAGTCTATCCTCTAGACGCTTCTCTGCCTTGGCCCTATCTAGCGCGAGGCGTTGGCCATATTTGACAGAGAAGTCTCTAATGCTAGATTTGGCGTTTACCCACCACTTATTCCCGGTAACCGCCCCCACTAATCCCTTCTGAATGTGTTTAGTTAGCCTTTCCCGGAAGTCATCTATCTCCAGTAGGGAGGTATTTAACTTCCAGTACCCAGCTAACTTGGGGTTACTATCTAAATCTAATCTGGCCACAAGTAGTTTGTGGTCAGAGTGGCCTAACCAGTGGAACGTGGGACAAGATATGTATTCTATGTTGCCTCTTCTAACTAACAACCGATCCAAGTAAGTACTTGAAACGGAAGGCCTGCTAGAGAGCCACGTCCACATCTCCCGCCCCGGATGATCCACCCGATACCTGTCTACCAGATCGCATCTAGCCATCAGGTCCAACAGACTGGTTTCACACCCATCCGTCCCTCTAGTCCCGCCCACCTTATCTACCCTGGGATCAAGGATGGCATTCCAATCACCCACTAGAACTAACCGTTCCGAACCCCCGAGAAACACCTCCAACCGCCGGAAAAAGGAAACCCGCTCCCGTACGCAATTGGGCGCATAAACCACGACGACTCGAAACGCTCTATTTGCCACGGCAACATCGGCCACGATCAGTCTACCATCAGTATCCGCGTGAACAACGCTAACCGTTGCAGAAAGGGTGCGCCTAACTAACAAAGAAACCCCCCTACTTTGACTATCACCGTATGTTGAAAAGACATCATAATGCCCCTCCAGCACCCGATGATCGTCAACGGAATTGAAGTGAGTCTCTTGTAACGTAGCCACATCTATATTCATGGACATGAGGTCCCTCAGTACCCTAGCGGCTTTGCTTCGGCACCTCATGCCCCTTACGTTCAAACTACACAGGCTCAAGGACGTGGCCATTGTGCCTAGATATCCGCAACCACCGGCCTAAAGTCTTTTGGTCCAAGGGTGCCGCAGGATTGGGCGAGGTTGCCCGAAAGCAACTCGGACGTTACTCGTCCGTCCCGCGCAATACCTCCGACATCCAATGGGAAGGTCAATTTAAGGGCCCTATAAAAACAAGGGTGGACGTAAATAGGGACCCTCCCTTCGCACCTAGATGCCAGCTGTTTGAGGGAGTCGTGCTCCTCTTCCACCAACTTTAAATTCGGAATCGCCCCCTTCGCTTCCTCGATCATGTTCCACATGGCCTTCGTGCGTCCAGTTCTTGTTTGACGCACAAAGGTCATGACTAAGGGGGCGCCTGGAAAGTTTTTGGGATTGGAAACCTTTTTCCCATCAATGTTCCTCATCTCCCTCAGCGGCTTTATTAGGCCCCTATGGCGCTGAGTTATGTATGTGTCAGCGTGCAAGGGGTCTACATCGCAGATCCGGTCTCCAGGAAGGTAGGGGAGCTTTCTCGTTTTTTCTCTCCTTACCGGAGATGCAGATTTGGCTCTTCTGTTGTTGTTGTTTTGCATCTCTGGCCTTTCTCGTGATAGTGACCGAGCACCGGTTGGAGGGGTATCAAATAGGGATGGGGATTTTGGTTCAGCCGAAGGGGTTTGGGTGGGGGTTTGGGGTGGCTGAACCGTAGAGACAGTATTCTCTACGTTCATAGGGGACGGGGAACGGGACCCAGCCTCCTTATTCTTTCGAGCCTTTTTCTTTATTTCTTTTGTCGGCACTTGGCCCTCTGCCACAGTAGCCGGTTTTTCTCCTTGCTCCCCTTCTGAGTCGGACGAGGAGACCGGATGGTTTCTCTTTTGGCCGCTGGCGACTTCCTTGGTGGTGACTTTGGTGGTGGTGACGTTGGTGGAAGAACTCGTGGACGACCCTGTGGGAGATGACCGACCTTGTACTTCAGGGGGCTGCTCTCTTGTGGAGGGGGTCTTCGTGATCTTCCCATTTTTCTTCTTGACCACTGTGCTCCAGCCTTCTGATGTTGTTTCTGTGCCCCCTCCGGCTGGCTTCTCAGGGGCTGCTGGTGCCACACCCTTCTGTTGTTCCGCAGCTGGTTTTGGGGGGACTCTCTTAGGGCAATCTCTTGCCATATGGCCTACTTGTTGGCAATGCCAACAGTGCGGTCTTCGCCCCTCGACGATGACGCTCATGGTCCAGACGTCACTTCTGAGCAGGGCTGGTATACTCTGAAAGCCCTCCCGGTCACAGCGCATTTTTACTGTGTAGTCCCCTACCATAAGGCTACGGGGGCCACGGGCCGGGAGGACAGCTTCGACGTCCCCATACTGGCTCATAATTGCGCCTATCTGCACAGAGTCCAGAAACCAGGGGACGCCTAAAATATTCACCGTTGTTTGACTCCTGCTCAGATACACTGGCTTAAAACGGATCTCTCTCCACTTCCAGTCACATTTGGAGAGCTTTATTGCGTCATCGACGGTCGGCAGCAGCAGATCCCACATGGCATAACTGCGACGACAAATGTACGTCGCAGGTATTTGGAGATCCCCCAGCATCTCCGCCATGATGTCTTTAGAGACCCCTGCCAGAGTTTTCTTTTTCCAGTCAGTGGTGACTAATGAAATGATTCTTGTTGCTAGTCTTTCCACGACACCTGGCAGGGGTTTGATGATATTACCGTCAGTATACTCCTTATATTTGGAGATGAACAGCTGACGGTATTCCTCAGGAGTAAGCTGGGACTGGGGTCCCCACACCTTCTCTGCTGCCGAGGGCGTTGGTGTTACTATCGCTGGAGAAATTGGAGGAGGCGGCGTTCTCTGCCCCGGCGGGATTGTTGAGCACGTAGAGATTGTTGCCTGCGTGCTGGTTCCTGGCAGTGAGGGCCAATCTGCTGGGCTTTCCGCCGGGGACGATGGTATTGGTACTGGTATGGCACCAACTGCCCCACTTTTTTGGTCCGTTCGAACAGCCCCCTTCTTCTTCTTGGGACGGGATGCTCTCGCTTCTCCTGGTCTTGCTTCTACACTCCCTTCTTGGCCGCTCTCGTCGCTGCTACACTGGAGATCCTGGCCCACTGTCCCGTTCAACTGGGAGTCGAAAAGCGAGAGCATATTAATGGCCTCCTCCCGGTCGTCCGGCACGTCGCTTGTAAACGCCTGATCCAGCCCGGTGGTTCTCAATGTGGAGAAATCAGCAGAGGTGGAAGGTCTTAATCCCGACCCTAGGAGTTCTGTCCTCCTATGGGCGGGAGGGCTGACAGTTAAAGCCCTCTTCCTCTGCTGATCCCACCGAGATGGATCACCTCTCGCAGCTGGCCTATGCCTACCACTGCCGGGGACAGCAGTGTCAGAGATACTCCAGGAGCCGCCGCCTAGTGCGACGGACTCCTCTACAGTGATGGTGCGGGGGACAGCACCAACTGCACCTCTACGTCTATCTACCGGGCCTGAACCGGCGGGCGTGTCAGGGACACGCACACCAGAACCCGGGCTAGGCAAAGAAGCGGAGCCCGGACCGCGTGGTGGAACCTTTTCTGGGCCTGATCCGGCCCCCAGATTGGGCCGAAGCCCCCTCTGGGAACTGGACCCCGGGCTAGGCATTTCTGCACTGGAGCCCGGACCAGCTACCCTCCCCCTCTGCGTCTTCTCCCTGGCTCAGACCCGCCGATTTGGCCTGGCTGAGGATTATGTTGGATGTGACTCCGAACCACCTCAGACGCAGACCGGCCAGCTATTTAAGTCGAGCCCGGGGAGAGAGACAAACCTGAAAAAGATAGAAAAATGAAACAGTTAATGGCCTCAACAGGAGGCGAAAAAACAATAAAAACAAAGCTTTAACCAGCCCAAGAGGGGCTGGTAGCTGGTCTTTGGATGTCGGGGACAGCCAAAGCAACAAACAGAAAAGACAGGAGACCGGGCTTTTCTGTTTATTTACATATTTATTCAAAAAAGAAATATTTCAGACCTTACAAAATTTTAAGATTAAAATTATATAAAATATGAAAGATACTCTTTCCGAATGTGGCATGAGGCCAAAAGGGTGTGGGGGGAGAATGGGGGTCGGGGGTCGTCCACTTGGTCTATTCCCTATAACTAGTTGCAGTCACCACAATACCACATGCACTCAAGGGGTTGGATCTACTTAAAACCCCGATGATATGAACAATATATACAATGACTTTTTTTTTTTTTTTTTTTTTTTTTTTTTTTTTTTAACAATGATTTATTTTACCATGAAACAATGAGGGTGATGCGTATGATATATGAGGGGTGAAATTGTGATGCGTATGATATATGCGGGTGATGGGCGGGGGTAATGAGAGCCTTAAAACACCCCAAAATAAAGAAAAATAACAGTAATAGAAAATAAATGAACCAAATAAAACGTTAAGCGATGAATGTGTTAATCAGGACACACCCTTACCTATTTAATTTTGAAATGCTTCCTGTTTTCCGGTATCAGCCGAAAACAAGGGAGCACTTCCTAAGAGGGAATGGGCACAACTACGGACAAAATAAAGGGGGGGGGAAGGGGATGTTCGGTGACCTCCAAGAAAAATACCATTGGGACAGGTTTGGACTAAAATAAATAAATCAGGACTGGGCTTCTTTGGAGGTATTCTAACACCTAAAATAAAGACTGGGGACATGGAGCTCATTTATACCAACTAGCTAAGGGACTGATCCACTACGGGATTGTCTTAGTTTTGTCTGGGGATTGCTTATCCGGTCGGCGTGTGCCATGCCTAAGCAGGGAACACGTACTCAAGCCTGTTTCGTACGAACGCACATAAACTAGCGGTGTGAATCCACCTCCTACTAAACTGTGAGCGAGATAACCTCCTTCTATCGCATCTGATTTTGATTTTAAGTTGGTGTTTAAAATACAAAATCAGATCCCGATGAGAAGGCGGCTCCCCCCCACGCCCTATCTCTATGCGTGAAACCCACACTACCAGTCTAGCTACGGCCAAGGTCGCTAGGAACACCATTCGTTCCTCCCTGGGCCACAAGGGATCTACGTTATAGACTACGGATGCTAAATCCAGGATCGTCACCTGATCGGGGACGATGCGAGCCGTGACCTCACTGACATACTCCCAGAATTCACGGAGCTTGGAACAAGTATAAAAAGCATGTTCTACAGTTTCTAAGCTATCTTCCTCGCACCGTGGACAAAAAGGACTAAACGTACTACCAATTCTGAACAATATGTCATTGAGGGGTAAAGCGTTTCTAACCAATCGCCAGGTCAGGGAAAATTCGGAATTATTAAGATATCCCCGGCCTGGCGCCCAATTCCATAGAGAGCGAACCTCCCCCTCCGACAGCTGCAGCCGCTCCCCAAGCGGGTCCGAAGCGGTCCCCACCACTAATCCCCGATATAATGCCCTTCTAGGCTGTGCAAGGTCTAAGGACCCTGGCATCGCTCTAAGCGCATTTCGGCATTCGTTGAGGAATCTTGACTGCCCTCTCGGCCTTCTTTGGCATTCAATTAAGTGATTGGGGATAAGGTTGGGAAAAGCCTCACCAACCGCGGGACCCCAATCACACTCCTCGATCAGAGTTCTACCCAGGAATGCCAACCTTTCGGCGTTTTTATGACTTGCCAGGTCAGGCATCCCCAGGCCCCCATCTTCAAGACGTTGAGTACAGACCTGTCTACGGACAAGCGGCCGTCGCTCATTCCACAACAGTGAGAAGAGCGCACGCGTTAAGGCCGCCATGCGGACCGCAGGCAGAGGAAGTACAGCCAATCGGTAAAGGATCAGCGGAAACACGTAAGTGGCGCATGCTTCCGCCCTGCCTTTAAGGGACAATCCCCTTCGAAGCCAAACCCTCACAGACGCTTCAACCTTGCTCTGTACTTCCGACCAGTTCTTATCTAGACACAGACCGGGTCCAAACCAAACACCCAGAATTCGGACCGGGCCATCCGTCCAGACAAATGCGCCAGGCAAAGCATTCGAGCCCCGCCAAGCGGCCAACCTCAGGCCAACGGATTTGCTGAGATTGACTACAGCCCCTGTAACTTTTTCATAACGCTTGAGAGCCTTAATCACCGTAATAATATCTACCACGCTCGAAACAAATACGGTGACATCATCGGCAAACGCGGAAACCCTGGCTCGCGCACCACCAGGAAGAGCAATTCCGCGCAGGGCCGGTCCAGCCACCCTAGTCCTCACGTTCCTAAGGAATGGTTCCAGCGCGAGGACATATAGCAAGGGCGACAACGGACACCCCTGTCGCACCGACCGAGAAACCGCGAACGGCGCCGACCGCACCCCGTTAACCTGCACAACTGCCGTCGGACGAGCATACAAAATGGAAATCCATCTGCAGAAGCCGGACCCAAAGCCGGCGGTCTCTAAAACAGCCATCAGGAAACGATGATCCACCCTATCGAACGCCTTGGACTGATCTAAATTGATCAGCGCGGCTTCAGTGTCGTCTTCTAGGTTTTCTAGGACTGTACGAATCAAATGCAAATTGTTTTGAATTGATCTCCCCTTCACAGCATAAGTCTGATCCGGTTCGATCAAGTCAGTGATAACAACCTGCAAACGATTCGCCAGCACTCGGGCCAGGATTTTAATATCCGTGTTCAACAACGTGATGGGCCTAAAATCATCCAACCCCCCAACATGTGTGTCCTTCTTCTTCAGAAGTGTGACCACGCCTTTGGTAACCTGACTCGGGATAGATCCCGTGTCAAACCAGTGGTTAAACACACCCGTCAGAATCGGGACAAACATGTGCGACATCCTCAAGTATAGCTCGTAGGGCAGTCCATCGAGTCCTGGTGATCTATTATAGGCGACCTGCTTCATAGCAGCTACGACCTCACACTCTGCAACCCGACCATCGCAACTAGCCGCTCGGGCCGCCTCCAGGCGGGGCGAGCCAGCCAAATAGTTACCAAACTCCTGGACGCGGAGCCTGGACAGCTGTGCAAAACGATCTTCAAAGTGCACCCGAAACCGCTCGCAAATCCCCCGAGCCGACACTAAGGAGTGCCCTTCCGGGCTCTGAATCTTACGAATGTAATTATCCGATTTGCGCCCGAGCGAACGGACACGTTCCGATCTATCCACATTCACAGCTTCGTTGGGCATCTTTTTAATTCTAGCCCTAACTACCTGGCCCTGATATCGTTCGCTAGCCAAACGACTCAGGTCCGCCTTAGCTAGACCTATTTCTAGGGAATCCCCCCCTGCCACCGCCCGGGATAGTCTATCCTCTAGACGCTTCTCTGCCTTGGCCCTATCTAGCGCGAGGCGTTGGCCATATTTGACAGAGAAGTCTCTAATGCTAGATTTGGCGTTTACCCACCACTTATTCCCGGTAACCGCCCCCACTAATCCCTTCTGAATGTGTTTAGTTAGCCTTTCCCGGAAGTCATCTATCTCCAGTAGGGAGGTATTTAACTTCCAGTACCCAGCTAACTTGGGGTTACTATCTAAATCTAATCTGGCCACAAGTAGTTTGTGGTCAGAGTGGCCTAACCAGTGGAACGTGGGACAAGATATGTATTCTATGTTGCCTCTTCTAACTAACAACCGATCCAAGTAAGTACTTGAAACGGAAGGCCTGCTAGAGAGCCACGTCCACATCTCCCGCCCCGGATGATCCACCCGATACCTGTCTACCAGATCGCATCTAGCCATCAGGTCCAACAGACTGGTTTCACACCCATCCGTCCCTCTAGTCCCGCCCACCTTATCTACCCTGGGATCAAGGATGGCATTCCAATCACCCACTAAGACTAACCGTTCCGAACCCCCGAGAAACACCTCCAACCGCCGGAAAAAGGAAACCCGCTCCCGTACGCAATTGGGCGCATAAACCACGACGACTCGAAACGCTTTATTTGCCACGGCAACATCGGCCACGATCAGTCTACCATCAGTATCCGCGTGAACAACGCTAACCGTTGCAGAAAGGGTGCGCCTAACTAACAAAGAAACCCCCCTACTTTGACTATCACCGTATGTTGAAAAGACATCATAATGCCCCTCCAGCACCCGATGATCGTCAACGGAATTGAAGTGAGTCTCTTGTAACGTAGCCACATCTATATTCATGGACATGAGGTCCCTCAGTACCCTAGCGGCTTTGCTTCGGCACCTCATGCCCCTTACGTTCAAACTACACAGGCTCAAGGACGTGGCCATTGTGCCTAGATATCCGCAACCACCGGCCTAAAGTCTTTTGGTCCAAGGGTGCCGCAGGATTGGGCGAGGTTGCCCGAAAGCAACTCGGACGTTACTCGTCCGTCCCGCGCAATACCTCCGACATCCAATGGGAAGGTCAATTTAAGGGCCCTATAAAAACAAGGGTGGACGTAAATAGGGACCCTCCCTTCGCACCTAGATGCCAGCTGTTTGAGGGAGTCGTGCTCCTCTTCCACCAACTTTAAATTCGGAATCGCCCCCTTCGCTTCCTCGATCATGTTCCACATGGCCTTCGTGCGTCCAGTTCTTGTTTGACGCACAAAGGTCATGACTAAGGGGGCGCCTGGAAAGTTTTTGGGATTGGAAACCTTTTTCCCATCAATGTTCTTCATCTCCCTCAGCGGCTTTATTAGGCCCCTATGGCGCTGAGTTATGTATGTGTCAGCGTGCAAGGGGTCTACATCGCAGATCCGGTCTCCAGGAAGGTAGGGGAGCTTTCTCGTTTTTTCTCTCCTTACCGGAGATGCAGATTTGGCTCTTCTGTTGTTGTTGTTTTGCATCTCTGGCCTTTCTCGTGATAGTGACCGAGCACCGGTTGGAGGGGTATCAAATAGGGATGGGGATTTTGGTTCAGCCGAAGGGGTTTGGGTGGGGGTTTTGGGTGGCTGAACCGTAGAGACAGTATTCTCTACGTTCATAGGGGACGGGGAACGGGACCCAGCCTCCTTATTCTTTCGAGCCTTTTTCTTTATTTCTTTTGTCGGCACTTGGCCCTCTGCCACAGTAGCCGGTTTTTCTCCTTGCTCCCCTTCTGAGTCGGACGAGGAGACCGGATGGTTTCTCTTTTGGCCGCTGGCGACTTCCTTGGTGGTGACTTTGGTGGTGGTGACGTTGGTGGAAGAACTCGTGGACGACCCTGTGGGAGCTGACCGACCTTGTACTTCAGGGGGCTGCTCTCTTGTGGAGGGGGTCTTCGTGATCTTCCCATTTCTCTTCTTGACCACTGTGCTCCAGCCTTCTGATGTTGTTTCTGTGCCCCCTCCGGCTGGCTTCTCAGGGGCTGCTGGTGCCACACCCTTCTGTTGTTCCGCAGCTGGTTTTGGGGGGACTCTCTTAGGGCAATCTCTTGCCATATGGCCTACTTGTTGGCAATGCCAACAGTGCGGTCTCCGCCCCTCGACGATGACGCTCATGGTCCAGACATCACTTCTGAGCAGGGCTGGTATACTCTGAAAGCCCTCCCGGTCACAGCGCATTTTTACTGTGTAGTCCCCTACCATAAGGCTACGGGGGCCACGGGCCGGGAGGACCGCTTCGACGTCCCCATACTGGCTCATAATTGCGCCTATCTGCACAGAGTCCAGAAACCAGGGGACGCCTAAAATATTCACCGTTGTTTGACTCCTGCTCAGATACACTGGCTTAAAACGGATCTCTCTCCACTTCCAGTCACATTTGGAGAGCTTTATTGCGTCATCGACGGTCGGCAGCAGCAGATCCCACATGGCATAACTGCGACGACAAATGTACGTCGCAGGTATTTGGAGATCCCCCAGCATCTCCGCCATGATGTCTTTAGAGACTCCTGCCAGAGTTTTCTTCTTCCAGTCAGTGGTGACTAACGAAATAATCCTTGTTGCTAGTCTTTCCACGACACCTGGCAGGGGTTTGATGATATTACCGTCAGTATACTCCTTATATTTGGAGATGAACAGCTGACGGTATTCCTCAGGAGTAAGCTGGGACTGGGGTCCCCACACCTTCTCTGCTGCCGAGGGCGTTGGTGTTACTGTTGCTGGAGAAATTGGAGGGGGCGGCGTTCTCTGCCCCGGCGGGATTGTTGAACACGTAGATATTGTTGCCTGCGTGCTGGTTCCTGGCAGTGAGGGCCAATCTGCTGGGCTTTCCGCCGGGGACGATGGTATTGTTACTGGTATGGCACCAACTGCCCCACTTTTTTGGTCCGTTCGAACAGCCCCCTTCTTCTTCTTGGGACGGGATGCTCTCGCTTCTCCTGGTCTTCCTTCTACACTCCCTTCTTGGCCGCTCTCGTCGCTGCTACACTGGAGATCCTGGCCCACTGTCCCGTTCAACTGGGAGTCGAAAAGCGAGAGCATATTAATGGCCTCCTCCCGGTCGTCCGGCACGTCGCTTGTAAACGCCTGATCCAGCCCGGTGGTTCTCAATGTGGAGAAATCAGCAGAGGTGGAAGGTCTTAATCCCGACCCTAGGAGTTCTGTCCTCCTATGGGCGGGAGGGCTGACAGTTAAAGCCCTCTTCCTCTGCTGATCCCACCGAGATGGATCACCTCTCGCAGCTGGCCTATGCCTACCACTGCCGGGGACAGCAGTGTCAGAGATACTCCAGGAGCCGCCACCTAGTGCGACGGACTCCTCTATAGTGATGGTGCGGGGGACAGCACCAACTGCACCTCTACGTCTATCTACCGGGCCTGAACCGGCGGGCGTGTCAGGGACACGCCCACCAGAACCCGGGCTAGGCAAAGAAGCGGAGCCCGGACCGCGTGGTGGAACCTTTTCTGGGCCTGATCCGGCCCCCAGATTGGGCCGAAGCCCCCTCTGGGAACTGGACCCCGGGCTAGGCATTTCTGCTCTGGAGCCCGGACCAGCTACCCTCCCCCTCTGCGTCTTCTCCCTGGCTCAGACCCGCCGATTTGGCCTGGCTGAGGATTATGTTGGATGTGACTCCGAACCACCTCAGACGCAGACCGGCCAGCTATTTAAGTCGAGCCCGGGGAGAGAGACAAACCTGGAAAAAATAGAAAAAACAGTTAATGGCCTCAACAGGAGGCGAGCAAAACAATAAAACAAAGCTTTAACCAGCCCAAGAGGGGCTGGTAGCTGGTCTTTGGATGTCGGGGACAGCCAAAGCAACAAACAGAAAAAAACAGGAGACCGGTTTTTTCTGTTTATTTAAATATTTATTTAGAAAGAAAAAATTACAAACTTCACGGAATTTTAAAATTAAAATTACATAAAATGTGCAACAAGTCTTTTTAAATGTGGCATGAGGCCAAAAAGGGTGTGGGGGGAGAATGGGGGTCGGGGGTCGTCCACTTGGTCTATTCCCTATAACTAGTTGCAGTCACCACAATACCACATACACTCAAGGGGTTGGATCTACTTAAAACCCCGATGATATGAACAATATATACAATGACTTTTTTTTTTTTTTTTTTTTTTTTTTTTTTTTTTTTTTTTATGTGAACAATGATTTATTTTACCATGAAACAATGAGGGTGATGCGTATGATATATGAGGGGTGAAATTGTGATGCGTATGATATATGCGGGTGATGGGCGGGGGTAATGAGAGCCTTAAAACACCCCGAAATAAAGAAAAATAACAGTAATGAAAAATAAATGAACCAAATAAAACGTTAAGCGATGAATGTGTTAATCCGGACCCACCCTTACCTATTTAATTTTGAAATGCTTCCTGTTTTCCGGTATCAGCCGAAAACAAGGGAGCACTTCCTAAGAGGGAATGGGCACAAATACGGACAAAATAAAGGGGGGGGGAAGGGGATGTTCGGTGACCTCCAAGAAAAATACGATTGGGACAGGTTTGGGCTAAAATAAATAAATCAGGACTGGGCTTTTTTGGAGGTATTCTAACACCTAAAATAAAGACTGGGGACATGGACCTCATTTATACCAACTAGCTAAGGGACTGATCCACTACGGGATTGTCTTAGTTTTGTCTGGGGATTGCTTATCCGGTCGGCGTGTGCCATGCCTAAGCAGGGAACACGTACTCAAGCCTGTTTCGTACGAACGCACATAAACTAGCGGTGTGAATCCACCTCCTACTAAACTGTGAGCGAGATAACCTCCTTCTATCGCATCTGATTTTGATTTTAAGTTGGTGTTTAAAATACAAAATCAGATCCCGATGAGAAGGCGGCTCCCCCCCACGCCCTATCTCTATGCGTGAAACCCACACTACCAGTCTAGCTACGGCCAAGGTCGCTAGGAACACCATTCGTTCCTCCCTGGGCCACAAGGGATCTACGTTATAGACTACGGATGCTAAATCCAGGATCGTCACCTGATCGGGGACGATGCGAGCCGTGACCTCACTGACATACTCCCAGAATTCACGGAGCTTGGAACAAGTATAAAAAGCATGTTCTACAGTTTCTAAGCTATCTTCCTCGCACCGTGGACAAAAAGGACTAAACGTACTACCAATTCTGAACAATATGTCATTGAGGGGTAAAGCGTTTCTAACCAATCGCCAGGTCAGGGAAAATTCGGAATTATTAAGGTATCCCCGGCCTGGCGCCCAATTCCATAGAGAGCGAACCTCCCCCTCCGACAGCTGCAGCCGCTCCCCAAGCGGGTCCGAAGCGGTCCCCACCACTAATCCCCGATATAATGCCCTTCTAGGCTGTGCAAGGTCTAAGGACCCTGGCATCGCTCTAAGCGCATTTCGGCATTCGTTGAGGAATCTTGACTGCCCTCTCGGCCTTCTTTGGCATTCAATTAAGTGATTGGGGATAAGGTTGGGAAAAGCCTCACCAACCGCGGGACCCCAATCACACTCCTCGATCAGAGTTCTACCCAGGAATGCCAACCTTTCGGCGTTTTTATGACTTGCCAGGTCAGGCATCCCCAGGCCCCCATCTTCAAGACGTTGAGTACAGACCTGTCTACGGACAAGCGGCCGTCGCTCATTCCACAACAGTGAGAAGAGCGCACGCGTTAAGGCCGCCATGCGGACCGCAGGCAGAGGAAGTACAGCCAATCGGTAAAGGATCAGCGGAAACACGTAAGTGGCGCATGCTTCCGCCCTGCCTTTAAGGGACAATCCCCTTCGAAGCCAAACCCTCACAGACGCTTCGACCTTGCTCTGTACTTCCGACCAGTTCTTATCTAGACACAGACCGGGTCCAAACCAAACACCCAGAATTCGGACCGGGCCATCCGTCCAGACAAATGCGCCAGGCAAAGCATTCGAGCCCCGCCAAGCGGCCAACCTCAGGCCAACGGATTTGCTGAGATTGACTACAGCCCCTGTAACTTTTTCATAACGCTTGAGAGCCTTAATCACCGTAATAATATCTACCACGCTCGAAACAAATACGGTGACATCATCGGCAAACGCGGAAACCCTGGCTCGCGCACCACCAGGAAGAGCAATTCCGCGCAGGGCCGGTCCAGCCACCCTAGTCCTCACGTTCCTAAGGAATGGTTCCAGCGCGAGGACATACAGCAAGGGCGACAACGGACACCCCTGTCGCACCGACCGAGAAACCGCGAACGGCGCCGACCGCACCCCGTTGACCTGCACAACTGCCGTCGGACGAGCATACAAAATGGAAATCCATCTGCAGAAGCCGGACCCAAAGCCGGCGGTCTCTAAAACAGCCATCAGGAAACGATGATCCACCCTATCGAACGCCTTGGACTGATCTAAATTGATCAGCGCGGCTTCAGTGTCGTCTTCTAGGTTTTCTAGGACTGTACGAATCAAATGCAAATTGTTTTGAATTGATCTCCCCTTCACAGCATAAGTCTGATCCGGTTCGATCAAGTCAGTGATAACAACCTGCAAACGATTCGCCAGCACTCGGGCCAGGATTTTAATATCCGTGTTCAACAACGTGATGGGCCTAAAATCATCCAACCCCCCAACATGTGTGTCCTTCTTCTTCAGAAGTGTGACCACGCCTTTGGTAACCTGACTCGGGATAGATCCCGTGTCAAACCAGTGGTTAAACACACCCGTCAGAATCGGGACAAACATGTGCGACATCCTCAAGTATAGCTCGTAGGGCAGTCCATCGAGTCCTGGTGATCTATTATAGGCGACCTGCTTCATAGCAGCTACGACCTCACACTCTGCAACCCGACCATCGCAACTAGCCGCTCGGGCCGCCTCCAGGCGGGGCGAGCCAGCCAAATAGTTACCAAACTCCTGGACGCGGAGCCTGGACAGCTGTGCAAAACGATCTTCAAAGTGCACCCGAAACCGCTCGCAAATCCCCCGAGCCGACACTAAGGAGTGCCCTTCCGGGCTCTGAATCTTACGAATGTAATTATCCGATTTGCGCCCGAGCGAACGGACACGTTCCGATCTATCCACATTCACAGCTTCGTTGGGCATCTTTTTAATTCTAGCCCTAACTACCTGGCCCTGATATCGTTCGCTAGCCAAACGACTCAGGTCCGCCTTAGCTAGACCTATTTCTAGGGAATCCCCCCCTGCCACCGCCCGGGATAGTCTATCCTCTAGACGCTTCTCTGCCTTGGCCCTATCTAGCGCGAGGCGTTGGCCATATTTGACAGAGAAGTCTCTAATGCTAGATTTGGCGTTTACCCACCACTTATTCCCGGTAACCGCCCCCACTAATCCCTTCTGAATGTGTTTAGTTAGCCTTTCCCGGAAGTCATCTATCTCCAGTAGGGAGGTATTTAACTTCCAGTACCCAGCTAACTTGGGGTTACTATCTAAATCTAATCTGGCCACAAGTAGTTTGTGGTCAGAGTGGCCTAACCAGTGGAACGTGGGACAAGATATGTATTCTATGTTGCCTCTTCTAACTAACAATCGATCCAAGTAAGTACTTGAAACGGAAGGCCTGCTAGAGAGCCACGTCCACATCTCCCGCCCCGGATGATCCACCCGATACCTGTCTACCAGATCGCATCTAGCCATCAGGTCCAACAGACTGGTTTCACACCCATCCGTCCCTCTAGTCCCGCCCACCTTATCTACCCTGGGATCAAGGATGGCATTCCAATCACCCACTAAGACTAACCGTTCCGAACCCCCGAGAAACACCTCCAACCGCCGGAAAAAGGAAACCCGCTCCCGTACGCAATTGGGCGCATAAACCACGACGACTCGAAACGCTCTATTTGCCACGGCAACATCGGCCACGATCAGTCTACCATCAGCATCCGCGTGAACAACGCTAACCGTTGCAGAAAGGGTGCGCCTAACTAACAAAGAAACCCCCCTACTTTGACTATCACCGTATGTTGAAAAGACATCATAATGCCCCTCCAGCACCCGATGATCGTCAACGGAATTGAAGTGAGTCTCTTGTAACGTAGCCACATCTATATTCATGGACATGAGGTCCCTCAGTACCCTAGCGGCTTTGCTTCGGCACCTCATGCCCCTTACGTTCAAACTACACAGGCTCAAGGACGTGGCCATTGTGCCTAGATATCCGCAACCACCGGCCTAAAGTCTTTTGGTCCAAGGGTGCCGCAGGATTGGGCGAGGTTGCCCGAAAGCAACTCGGACGTTACTCGTCCATCTCGCGCAATACCTCCGACATCCAGGGGAAAGGTCAATTTCAGGGCCCTATAAAAACAAGGGTGGACGTAAATAGGGACCCTCCCTTCGCACCTAGATGCCAGCTGTTTGAGGGAGTCGTGCTCCTCTTCCACCAACTTTAAATTCGGAATCGCCCCCTTCGCTTCCTCGATCATGTTCCACATGGCCTTCGTGCGTCCAGTTCTTGTTTGACGCACAAAGGTCATGACTAAGGGGGCGCCTGGAAAGTTTTTGGGATTGGAAACCTTTTTCCCATCAATGTTCCTCATCTCCCTCAGCGGCTTTATTAGGCCCCTATGACGCTGAGTTATGTATGTGTCAGCGTGCAAGGGGTCTACATCGCAGATCCGGTCTCCAGGAAGGTAGGGGAGCTTTCTCGTTTTTTCTCTCCTTACCGGAGATGCAGATTTGGCTCTTCTGTTGTTGTTGTTTTGCATCTCTGGCCTTTCTCGTGATAGTGACCGAGCACCGGTTGGAGGGGTATCAAATAGGGATGGGGATTTTGGTTCAGCCGAAGGGGTTTGGGTGGGGGTTTTGGGTGGCTGAACCGTAGAGACAGTATTCTCTACGTTCATAGGGGACGGGGAACGGGACCCAGCCTCCTTATTCTTTCGAGCCTTTTTCTTTATTTCTTTTGTCGGCACTTGGCCCTCTGCCACAGTAGCCGGTTTTTCTCCTTGCTCCCCTTCTGAGTCGGACGAGGAGACCGGATGGTTTCTCTTTTGGCCGCTGGCGACTTCCTTGGTGGTGACTTTGGTGGTGGTGACGTTGGTGGAAGAACTCGTGGACGACCCTGTGGGAGGTGACCGACCTTGTACTTCAGGGGGCTGCTCTCTTGTTGAGGGGGTCTTCGTGATCTTCCCATTTCTCTTCTTGACCACTGTGCTCCAGCCTTCTGATGTTGTTTCTGTGCCCCCTCCGGCTGGCTTCTCAGGGGCTGCTGGTGCCACACCCTTCTGTTGTTCCGCAGCTGGTTTTGGGGGGACTCTCTTAGGGCAATCTCTTGCCATATGGCCTACTTGTTGGCAATGCCAACAGTGCGGTCTCCGCCCCTCGACGATGACGCTCATGGTCCAGACATCACTTCTGAGCAGGGCTGGTATACTCTGAAAGCCCTCCCGGTCACAGCGCATTTTTACTGTGTAGTCCCCTACCATAAGGCTACGGGGGCCACGGGCCGGGAGGACCGCTTCGACGTCCCCATACTGGCTCATAATTGCGCCTATCTGCACAGAGTCCAGAAACCAGGGGACGCCTAAAATGTTCACCGTTGTTTGACTCCTGCTCAGATACACTGGCTTAAAACGGATCTCTCTCCACTTCCAGTCACATTTGGAGAGCTTTATTGCGTCATCGACGGTCGGCAGCAGCAGATCCCACATGGCATAACTGCGACGACAAATGTACGTCGCAGGTATTTGGAGATCCCCCAGCATCTCCGCCATGATGTCTTTAGAGACCCCTGCCAGAGTTTTCTTTTTCCAGTCAGTGGTGACTAATGAAATGATTCTTGTTGCTAGTCTTTCCACGACACCTGGCAGGGGTTTGATGATATTACCGTCAGTATACTCCTTATATTTGGAGATGAACAGCTGACGGTATTCCTCAGGAGTAAGCTGGGACTGGGGTCCCCACACCTTCTCTGCTGCCGAGGGCGTTGGTGTTACTATCGCTGAAGAAATTGGAGGAGGCGGCGTTCTCTGCCCCGGCGGGATTGTTGAGCACGTAGAGATTGTTGCCTGCGTGCTGGTTCCTGGCAGTGAGGGCCAATCTGCTGGGCTTTCCGCCGGGGACGATGGTATTGGTACTGGTATGGCACCAACTGCCCCACTTTTTTGGTCCGTTCGAACAGCCCCCTTCTTCTTCTTGGGACGGGATGCTCTCGCTTCTCCTGGTCTTGCTTCTACACTCCCTTCTTGGCCGCTCTCGTCGCTGCTACACTGGAGATCCTGGCCCACTGTCCCGTTCAACTGGGAGTCGAAAAGCGAGAGCATATTAATGGCCTCCTCCCGGTCGTCCGGCACGTCGCTTGTAAACGCCTGATCCAGCCCGGTGGTTCTCAATGTGGAGAAATCAGCAGAGGTGGAAGGTCTTAATCCCGACCCTAGGAGTTCTGTCCTCCTATGGGCGGGAGGGCTGACAGTTAAAGCCCTCTTCCTCTGCTGATCCCACCGAGATGGATCACCTCTCGCAGCTGGCCTATGCCTACCACTGCCGGGGACAGCAGTGTCAGAGATACTCCAGGAGCCGCCGCCTAGTGCAACGGACTCCTCTACAGTGATGGTGCGGGGGACAGCACCAACTGCACCTCTACGTCTATCTACCGGGCCTGAACCGACGGGCGTGTCAGGGACACGCCCACCAGAACCCGGGCTAGGCAAAGAAGCGGAGCCCGGACCGCGTGGTGGAACCTTTTCTGGGCCTGATCCGGCCCCCAGATTGGGCCGAAGCCCCCTCTGGGAACTGGACCCCGGGCTAGGCATTTCTGCACTGGAGCCCGGACCAGCTACCCTCCCCCTCTGCGTCTTCTCCCTGGCTCAGACCCGCCGATTTGGCCTGGCTGAGGATTATGTTGGATGTGACTCCGAACCACCTCAGACGCAGACCGGCCAGCTATTTAAGTCGAGCCCGGGGAGAGAGACAAACCTGGAAAAAATAGAAAAACAGTTAATGGCCTCAACAGGAGGCGAGCAAAAGAATAAAACAAAGCTTTAACCAGCCCAAGAGGGGCTGG
This sequence comes from Euprymna scolopes, assembly GCF_053919585.1. NCBI lineage: Eukaryota > Metazoa > Mollusca > Cephalopoda > Sepiida > Sepiolidae > Euprymna > Euprymna scolopes. The sequence goes on along the minus strand of NC_136494.1, from coordinate 107,163,400 downwards.
TAGCTGGTCTTTGGATGTCGGGGACAGCCAAAGCAACAAACAGAAAAAACAGGAGACCGGTTTTTTCTGTTTATTTAAATATTTATTCAAAAAAGAAATATTTCAGACTTTACAAAATTTTAAGATTAAAATGATATAAAATATGAAAAGATACTCTTTCCGAATGTGGCATGAGGCCAAAAGGGTGTGGGGGGAGAATGGGGGTCGGGGGTCGTCCACTTGGTCTATTCCCTATAACTAGTTGCAGTCACCACAATACCACATACACTCTAGGGGTTGGATCTACTTAAAACCCCAGATGATATGAACAATATATACAATGACCTTTTTTTTTTTTTTTTTTTTTTTTTTTTTTTTATAACAATGATTTATTTTATAATGAAACAATGAGGGTGATGCGTATGATATATGAGGGGTGAAATTGTGATGCGTATGATATATGCGGGTGATGGGCGGGGGTAATGAGAGCCTTAAAACACCCCAAAATAAAGAAAAATAACAGTAATAGAAAATAAATGAACCAAATAAAACGTTAAGCGATGAATGTGTTAATCAGGACACACCCTTACCTATTTAATTTTGAAATGCTTCCTGTTTTCCGGTATCAGCCGAAAACAAGGGAGCACTTCCTAAGAGGGAATGGGCACAACTACGGACAAAATAAAGGGGGGGGGGAAGGGGATATTCGGTGACCTCCAAGAAAAATACCATTGGGACAGGTTTGGACTAAAATAAATAAATCAGGACTGGGCTTCTTTGGAGGTATTCTAACACCTAAAATAAAGGTTGGGGACATGGAGCTCATTTATACCAACTAGCTAAGGGACTGATCCACTACGGGATTGTCTTATTTTTGTCTGGGGGTTGCTTATCCGGTCGGCGTGTGCCATGCCTAAGCAGGGAACACGTACTCAAGCCTGTTTCGTACGAACGCACATAAACTAGCGGTGTGAATCCACCTCCTACTAAACTGTGAGCGAGATAACCTCCTTCTATCGCATCTGATTTTGATTTTAAGTTGGTGTTTAAAATACAAAATCAGATCCCGATAAGAAGGCGGCTCCCCCCCACGCCCTATCTCTATGCGTGAAACCCACACTACCAGTCTAGCTACGGCCAAGGTCGCTAGGAACACCATTCGTTCCTCCCTAGGCCACAAGGGATCTACGTTGTAGACTACGGATGCTAAATCCAGGATCGTCACCTGATCGGGGACGATGCGAGCCGTGACCTCACTGACATACTCCCAGAATTCACGGAGCTTGGAACAAGTATAAAAAGCATGTTCTACAGTTTCTAAGCTATCTTCCTCGCACCGTGGACAAAAAGGACTAAACGTACTACCAATTCTGAACAATATGTCATTGAGGGGTAAAGCGTTTCTAACCAATCGCCAGGTCAGGGAAAATTCGGAATTATTAAGATATCCCCGGCCTGGCGCCCAATTCCATAGAGAGCGAACCTCCCCCTCCGACAGCTGCAGCCGCTCCCCAAGCGGGTCCGAAGCGGTCCCCACCACTAATCCCCGATATAATGCCCTTCTAGGCTGTGCAAGGTCTAAGGACCCTGGCATCGCTCTAAGCGCATTTCGGCATTCGTTGAGGAATCTTGACTGCCCTCTCGGCCTTCTTTGGCATTCAATTAAGTGATTGGGGATAAGGTTGGGAAAAGCCTCACCAACCGCGGGACCCCAATCACACTCCTCGATCAGAGTTCTACCCAGGAATGCCAACCTTTCGGCGTTTTTATGACTTGCCAGGTCAGGCATCCCCAGGCCCCCATCTTCAAGACGTTGAGTACAGACCTGTCTACGGACAAGCGGCCGTCGCTCATTCCACAACAGTGAGAAGAGCGCACGCGTTAAGGCCGCCATGCGGACCGCAGGCAGAGGAAGTACAGCCAATCGGTAAAGGATCAGCGGAAACACGTAAGTGGCGCATGCTTCCGCCCTGCCTTTAAGGGACAATCCCCTTCGAAGCCAAACCCTCACAGACGCTTCGACCTTGCTCTGTACTTCCGACCAGTTCTTATCTAGACACAGACCGGGTCCAAACCAAACACCCAGAATTCGGACCGGGCCATCCGTCCAGACAAATGCGCCAGGCAAAGCATTCGAGCCCCGCCAAGCGGCCAACCTCAGGCCAACGGATTTGCTGAGATTGACTACAGCCCCTGTAACTTTTTCATAACGCTTGAGAGCCTTAATCACCGTAATAATATCTACCACGCTCGAAACAAATACGGTGACATCATCGGCAAACGCGGAAACCCTGGCTCGCGCACCACCAGGAAGAGCAATTCCGCGCAGGGCCGGTCCAGCCACCCTAGTCCTCACGTTCCTAAGGAATGGTTCCAGCGCGAGGACATACAGCAAGGGCGACAACGGACACCCCTGTCGCACCGACCGAGAAACCGCGAACGGCGCCGACCGCACCCCGTTAACCTGCACAACTGCCGTCGGACGAGCATACAAAATGGAAATCCATCTGCAGAAGCCGGACCCAAAGCCGGCGGTCTCTAAAACAGCCATCAGGAAACGATGATCCACCCTATCGAACGCCTTGGACTGATCTAAATTGATCAGCGCGGCTTCAGTGTCGTCTTCTAGGTTTTCTAGGACTGTACGAATCAAATGCAAATTGTTTTGAATTGATCTCCCCTTCACAGCATAAGTCTGATCCGGTTCGATCAAGTCAGTGATAACAACCTGCAAACGATTCGCCAGCACTCGGGCCAGGATTTTAATATCCGTGTTCAACAACGTGATGGGCCTAAAATCATCCAACCCCCCAACATGTGTGTCCTTCTTCTTCAGAAGTGTGACCACGCCTTTGGTAACCTGACTCGGGATAGATCCCGTGTCAAACCAGTGGTTAAACACACCCGTCAGAATCGGGACAAACATGTGCGACATCCTCAAGTATAGCTCGTAGGGCAGTCCATCGAGTCCTGGTGATCTATTATAGGCGACCTGCTTCATAGCAGCTACGACCTCACACTCTGCAACCCGACCATCGCAACTAGCCGCTCGGGCCGCCTCCAGGCGGGGCGAGCCAGCCAAATAGTTACCAAACTCCTGGACGCGGAGCCTGGACAGCTGTGCAAAACGATCTTCAAAGTGCACCCGAAACCGCTCGCAAATCCCCCGAGCCGACACTAAGGAGTGCCCTTCCGGGCTCTGAATCTTACGAATGTAATTATCCGATTTGCGCCCGAGCGAACGGACACGTTCCGATCTATCCACATTCACAGCTTCGTTGGGCATCTTTTTAATTCTAGCCCTAACTACCTGGCCCTGATATCGTTCGCTAGCCAAACGACTCAGGTCCGCCTTAGCTAGGCCTATTTCTAGGGAATCCCCCCCTGCCACCGCCCGGGATAGTCTATCCTCTAGACGCTTCTCTGCCTTGGCCCTATCTAGCGCGAGGCGTTGGCCATATTTGACAGAGAAGTCTCTAATGCTAGATTTGGCGTTTACCCACCACTTATTCCCGGTAACCGCCCCCACTAATCCCTTCTGAATGTGTTTAGTTAGCCTTTCCCGGAAGTCATCTATCTCCAGTAGGGAGGTATTTAACTTCCAGTACCCAGCTAACTTGGGGTTACTATCTAAATCTAATCTGGCCACAAGTAGTTTGTGGTCAGAGTGGCCTAACCAGTGGAACGTGGGACAAGATATGTATTCTATGTTGCCTCTTCTAACTAACAACCGATCCAAGTAAGTACTTGAAACGGAAGGCCTGCTAGAGAGCCACGTCCACATCTCCCGCCCCGGATGATCCACCCGATACCTGTCTACCAGATCGCATCTAGCCATCAGGTCCAACAGACTGGTTTCACACCCATCCGTCCCTCTAGTCCCGCCCACCTTATCTACCCTGGGATCAAGGATGGCATTCCAATCACCCACTAGAACTAACCGTTCCGAACCCCCGAGAAACACCTCCAACCGCCGGAAAAAGGAAACCCGCTCCCGTACGCAATTGGGCGCATAAACCACGACGACTCGAAACGCTCTATTTGCCACGGCAACATCGGCCACGATCAGTCTACCATCAGTATCCACGTGAACAACGCTAACCGTTGCAGAAAGGGTGCGCCTAACTAACAAAGAAACCCCCCTACTTTGACTATCACCGTATGTTGAAAAGACATCATAATGCCCCTCCAGCACCCGATGATCGTCAACGGAATTGAAGTGAGTCTCTTGTAACGTAGCCACATCTATATTCATGGACATGAGGTCCCTCAGTACCCTAGCGGCTTTGCTTCGGCACCTCATGCCCCTTACGTTCAAACTACACAGGCTCAAGGACGTGGCCATTGTGCCTAGATATCCGCAACCACCGGCCTAAAGTCTTTTGGTCCAAGGGTGCCGCAAGATTGGGCGAGGTTGCCCGAAAGCAACTCGGACGTTACTCGTCCGTCCCGCGCAATACCTCCGACATCCAATGGGAAGGTCAATTTAAGGGCCCTATAAAAACAAGGGTGGACGTAAATAGGGACCCTCCCTTCGCACCTAGATGCCAGCTGTTTGAGGGAGTCGTGCTCCTCTTCCACCAACTTTAAATTCGGAATCGCCCCCTTCGCTTCCTCGATCATGTTCCACATGGCCTTCGTGCGTCCAGTTCTTGTTTGACGCACAAAGGTCATGACTAAGGGGGCGCCTGGAAAGTTTTTGGGATTGGAAACCTTTTTCCCATCAATGTTCCTCATCTCCCTCAGCGGCTTTATTAGGCCCCTATGGCGCTGAGTTATGTATGTGTCAGCGTGCAAGGGGTCTACATCGCAGATCCGGTCTCCAGGAAGGTAGGGGAGCTTTCTCGTTTTTTCTCTCCTTACCGGAGATGCAGATTTGGCTCTTCTGTTGTTGTTGTTTTGCATCTCTGGCCTTTCTCGTGATAGTGACCGAGCACCGGTTGGAGGGGTATCAAATAGGGATGGGGATTTTGGTTCAGCCGAAGGGGTTTGGGTGGGGGTTTTGGGTGGCTGAACCGTAGAGACAGTATTCTCTACGTTCATAGGGGACGGGGAACGGGACCCAGCCTCCTTATTCTTTCGAGCCTTTTTCTTTATTTCTTTTGTCGGCACTTGGCCCTCTGCCACAGTAGCCGGTTTTTCTCCTTGCTCCCCTTCTGAGTCGGACGAGGAGACCGGATGGTTTCTCTTTTGGCCGCTGGCGACTTCCTTGGTGGTGACTTTGGTGGTGGTGACGTTGGTGGAAGAACTCGTGGACGACCCTGTGGGAGCTGACCGACCTTGTACTTCAGGGGGCTGCTCTCTTGTGGAGGGGGTCTTCGTGATCTTCCCATTTCTCTTCTTGACCACTGTGCTCCAGCCTTCTGATGTTGTTTCTGTGCCCCCTCCGGCTGGCTTCTCAGGGGCTGCTGGTGCCACACCCTTCTGTTGTTCCGCAGCTGGTTTTGGGGGGACTCTCTTAGGGCAATCTCTTGCCATATGGCCTACTTGTTGGCAATGCCAACAGTGCGGTCTTCGCCCCTCGACGATGACGCTCATGGTCCAGACATCACTTCTGAGCAGGGCTGGTATACTCTGAAAGCCCTCCCGGTCACAGCGCATTTTTACTGTGTAGTCCCCTACCATAAGGCTACGGGGGCCACGGGCCGGGAGGACCGCTTCGACGTCCCCATACTGGCTCATAATTGCGCCTATCTGCACAGAGTCCAGAAACCAGGGGACGCCTAAAATATTCACCGTTGTTTGACTCCTGCTCAGATACACTGGCTTAAAACGGATCTCTCTCCACTTCCAGTCACATTTGGAGAGCTTTATTGCGTCATCGACGGTCGGCAGCAGCAGATCCCACATGGCATAACTGCGACGACAAATGTACGTCGCAGGTATTTGGAGATCCCCCAGCATCTCCGCCATGATGTCTTTAGAGACCCCTGCCAGAGTTTTCTTTTTCCAGTCAGTGGTGACTAACGAAATAATCCTTGTTGCTAGTCTTTCCACGACACCTGGCAGGGGTTTGATGATATTACCGTCAGTATACTCCTTATATTTGGAGATGAACAGCTGACGGTATTCCTCAGGAGTAAGCTGGGACTGGGGTCCCCACACCTTCTCTGCTGCCGAGGGCGTTGGTGTTACTATTGCTGGAGAAATTGGAGGGGGCGGCGTTCTCTGCCCCGGCGGGATTGTTGAACACGTAGATATTGTTGCCTGCGTGCTGGTTCCTGGCAGTGAGGGCCAATCTGCTGGGCTTTCCGCCGGGGACGATGGTATTGTTACTGGTATGGCACCAACTGCCCCACTTTTTTGGTCCGTTCGAACAGCCCCCTTCTTCTTCTTGGGACGGGATGCTCTCGCTTCTCCTGGTCTTCCTTCTACACTCCCTTCTTGGCCGCTCTCGTCGCTGCTACACTGGAGATCCTGGCCCACTGTCCCGTTCAACTGGGAGTCGAAAAGCGAGAGCATATTAATGGCCTCCTCCCGGTCGTCCGGCACGTCGCTTGTAAACGCCTGATCCAGCCCGGTGGTTCTCAATGTGGAGAAATCAGCAGAGGTGGAAGGTCTTAATCCCGACCCTAGGAGTTCTGTCCTCCTATGGGCGGGAGGGCTGACAGTTAAAGCCCTCTTCCTCTGCCGATCCCACCGAGCTGGATCACCTCTCGCAGCTGGCCTAAACCTACCACTGCCGGGGACAGCAGTGTCGGTACTACTCCAGGAGCCGCCGCCTAGTGCGACGGACCCCTCTACAGTGATGGTGCGGGGGACAGCACCAACTGCACCTCTACGTCTATCTACCAGGCCTGAACCGGCGGGCGTGTCAGGGACACGCCCACCAGAACCCGGGCTAGGCAAAGAAGCGGAGCCCGGACCGCGTGGTGTAACCTTTTCTGGGCCTGATCCGGCCCCCAGATTGGGCCGAAGCCCCCTCTGGGAACTGGACCCCGGGCTAGGCATTTCTGCACTGGAGCCCGGACCAGCTACCCTCCCCCTCTGCGTCTTCTCCCTGGCTCAGACCCGCCGATTTGGCCTGGCTGAGGATTATGTTGGATGTGACTCCGAACCACCTCAGACGCAGACCGGCCAGCTATTTAAGTCGAGCCCGGGGAGAGAGACAAACCTGGAAAAAATAGAAAAATGAAGGCAGTTAATGGCCTCAACAGGAGGCGAGCAAAAGAATAAAACAAAGCTTTAACCAGCCCAAGAGGGGCTGGTAGCTGGTCTTTGGATGTCGGGGACAGCCAAAGCAACAAACAGAAAAAACAGGAGACCGGTTTTTTCTGTTTATTTAAATATTTATTTAGAAAGAAAAAATTACAAACTTCACGGAATTTTAAAATTAAAATTACATAAAATGTGCAACAAGTCTTTTTAAATGTGGCATGAGGCCAAAAAGGGTGTGGGGGGAGAATGGGGGTCGGGGGTCGTCCACTTGGTCTATTCCCTATAACTAGTTGCAGTCACCACAATACCACATACACTCAAGGGGTTGGATCTACTTAAAACCCCGATGATATGAACAATATATACAATGACTTTTTTTTTTTTTTTTTTTTTTTTTTTTTTTTTTTTTATGTGAACAATGATTTATTTTACCATGAAACAATGAGGGTGATGCGTATGATATATGAGGGGTGAAATTGTGATGCGTATGATATATGCGGGTGATGGGCGGGGGTAATGAGAGCCTTAAAACACCCCGAAATAAAGAAAAATAACAGTAATGAAAAATAAATGAACCAAATAAAACGTTAAGCGATGAATGTGTTAATCCGGACCCACCCTTACCTATTTAATTTTGAAATGCTTCCTGTTTTCCGGTATCAGCCGAAAACAAGGGAGCACTTCCTAAGAGGGAATGGGCACAAATACGGACAAAATAAAGGGGGGGGGAAGGGGATGTTCGGTGACCTCCAAGAAAAATACGATTGGGACAGGTTTGGGCTAAAATAAATAAATCAGGACTGGGCTTCTTTGGAGGTATTCTAACACCTAAAATAAAGACTGGGGACATGGACCTCATTTATACCAACTAGCTAAGGGACTGATCCACTACGGGATTGTCTTAGTTTTGTCTGGGGATTGCTTATCCGGTCGGCGTGTGCCATGCCTAAGCAGGGAACACGTACTCAAGCCTGTTTCGTACGAACGCACATAAACTAGCGGTGTGAATCCACCTCCTACTAAACTGTGAGCGAGATAACCTCCTTCTATCGCATCTGATTTTGATTTTAAGTTGGTGTTTAAAATACAAAATCAGATCCCGATGAGAAGGCGGCTCCCCCCCACGCCCTATCTCTATGCGTGAAACCCACACTACCAGTCTAGCTACGGCCAAGGTCGCTAGGAACACCATTCGTTCCTCCCTGGGCCACAAGGGATCTACGTTATAGACTACGGATGCTAAATCCAGGATCGTCACCTGATCGGGGACGATGCGAGCCGTGACCTCACTGACATACTCCCAGAATTCACGGAGCTTGGAACAAGTATAAAAAGCATGTTCTACAGTTTCTAAGCTATCTTCCTCGCACCGTGGACAAAAAGGACTAAACGTACTACCAATTCTGAACAATATGTCATTGAGGGGTAAAGCGTTTCTAACCAATCGCCAGGTCAGGGAAAATTCGGAATTATTAAGGTATCCCCGGCCTGGCGCCCAATTCCATAGAGAGCGAACCTCCCCCTCCGACAGCTGCAGCCGCTCCCCAAGCGGGTCCGAAGCGGTCCCCACCACTAATCCCCGATATAATGCCCTTCTAGGCTGTGCAAGGTCTAAGGACCCTGGCATCGCTCTAAGCGCATTTCGGCATTCGTTGAGGAATCTTGACTGCCCTCTCGGCCTTCTTTGGCATTCAATTAAGTGATTGGGGATAAGGTTGGGAAAAGCCTCACCAACCGCGGGACCCCAATCACACTCCTCGATCAGAGTTCTACCCAGGAATGCCAACCTTTCGGCGTTTTTATGACTTGCCAGGTCAGGCATCCCCAGGCCCCCATCTTCAAGACGTTGAGTACAGACCTGTCTACGGACAAGCGGCCGTCGCTCATTCCACAACAGTGAGAAGAGCGCACGCGTTAAGGCCGCCATGCGGACCGCAGGCAGAGGAAGTACAGCCAATCGGTAAAGGATCAGCGGAAACACGTAAGTGGCGCATGCTTCCGCCCTGCCTTTAAGGGACAATCCCCTTCGAAGCCAAACCCTCACAGACGCTTCGACCTTGCTCTGTACTTCCGACCAGTTCTTATCTAGACACAGACCGGGTCCAAACCAAACACCCAGAATTCGGACCGGGCCATCCGTCCAGACAAATGCGCCAGGCAAGGCATTCGAGCCCCGCCAAGCGGCCAACCTCAGGCCAACGGATTTGCTGAGATTGACTACAGCCCCTGTAACTTTTTCATAACGCTTGAGAGCCTTAATCACCGTAATAATATCTACCACGCTCGAAACAAATACGGTGACATCATCGGCAAACGCGGAAACCCTGGCTCGCGCACCACCAGGAAGAGCAATTCCGCGCAGGGCCGGTCCAGCCACCCTAGTCCTCACGTTCCTAAGGAATGGTTCCAGCGCGAGGACATACAGCAAGGGCGACAACGGACACCCCTGTCGCACCGACCGAGAAACCGCGAACGGCGCCGACCGCACCCCGTTGACCTGCACAACTGCCGTCGGACGAGCATACAAAATGGAAATCCATCTGCAGAAGCCGGACCCAAAGCCGGCGGTCTCTAAAACAGCCATCAGGAAACGATGATCCACCCTATCGAACGCCTTGGACTGATCTAAATTGATCAGCGCGGCTTCAGTGTCGTCTTCTAGGTTTTCTAGGACTGTACGAATCAAATGCAAATTGTTTTGAATTGATCTCCCCTTCACAGCATAAGTCTGATCCGGTTCGATCAAGTCAGTGATAACAACCTGCAAACGATTCGCCAGCACTCGGGCCAGGATTTTAATATCCGTGTTCAACAACGTGATGGGCCTAAAATCATCCAACCCCCCAACATGTGTGTCCTTCTTCTTCAGAAGTGTGACCACGCCTTTGGTAACCTGACTCGGGATAGATCCCGTGTCAAACCAGTGGTTAAACACACCCGTCAGAATCGGGACAAACATGTGCGACATCCTCAAGTATAGCTCGTAGGGCAGTCCATCGAGTCCTGGTGATCTATTATAGGCGACCTGCTTCATAGCAGCTACGACCTCACACTCTGCAACCCGACCATCGCAACTAGCCGCTCGGGCCGCCTCCAGGCGGGGCGAGCCAGCCAAATAGTTACCAAACTCCTGGACGCGGAGCCTGGACAGCTGTGCAAAACGATCTTCAAAGTGCACCCGAAACCGCTCGCAAATCCCCCGAGCCGACACTAAGGAGTGCCCTTCCGGGCTCTGAATCTTACGAATGTAATTATCCGATTTGCGCCCGAGCGAACGGACACGTTCCGATCTATCCACATTCACAGCTTCGTTGGGCATCTTTTTAATTCTAGCCCTAACTACCTGGCCCTGATATCGTTCGCTAGCCAAACGACTCAGGTCCGCCTTAGCTAGACCTATTTCTAGGGAATCCCCCCCTGCCACCGCCCGGGATAGTCTATCCTCTAGACGCTTCTCTGCCTTGGCCCTATCTAGCGCGAGGCGTTGGCCATATTTGACAGAGAAGTCTCTAATGCTAGATTTGGCGTTTACCCACCACTTATTCCCGGTAACCGCCCCCACTAATCCCTTCTGAATGTGTTTAGTTAGCCTTTCCCGGAAGTCATCTATCTCCAGTAGGGAGGTATTTAACTTCCAGTACCCAGCTAACTTGGGGTTACTATCTAAATCTAATCTGGCCACAAGTAGTTTGTGGTCAGAGTGGCCTAACCAGTGGAACGTGGGACAAGATATGTATTCTATGTTGCCTCTTCTAACTAACAACCGATCCAAGTAAGTACTTGAAACGGAAGGCCTGCTAGAGAGCCACGTCCACATCTCCCGCCCCGGATGATCCACCCGATACCTGTCTACCAGATCGCATCTAGCCATCAGGTCCAACAGACTGGTTTCACACCCATCCGTCCCTCTAGTCCCGCCCACCTTATCTACCCTGGGATCAAGGATGGCATTCCAATCACCCACTAAGACTAACCGTTCCGAACCCCCGAGAAACACCTCCAACCGCCGGAAAAAGGAAACCCGCTCCCGTACGCAATTGGGCGCATAAACCACGACGACTCGAAACGCTCTATTTGCCACGGCAACATCGGCCACGATCAGTCTACCATCAGTATCCGCGTGAACAACGCTAACCGTTGCAGAAAGGGTGCGCCTAACTAACAAAGAAACCCCCCTACTTTGACTATCACCGTATGTTGAAAAGACATCATAATGCCCCTCCAGCACCCGATGATCGTCAACGGAATTGAAGTGAGTCTCTTGTAACGTAGCCACATCTATATTCATTGACATGAGGTCCCTCAGTACCCTAGCGGCTTTGCTTCGGCACCTCATGCCCCTTACGTTCAAACTACACAGGCTCAAGGACGTGGCCATTGTGCCTAGATATCCGCAACCACCGGCCTAAAGTCTTTTGGTCCAAGGGTGCCGCAGGATTGGGCGAGGTTGCCCGAAAGCAACTCGGACGTTACTCGTCCATCTCGCGCAATACCTCCGACATCCAGGGGAAAGGTTAATTTCAGGGCCCTATAAAAACAAGGGTGGACGTAAATAGGGACCCTCCCTTCGCACCTAGATGCCAGCTGTTTGAGGGAGTCGTGCTCCTCTTCCACCAACTTTAAATTCGGAATCGCCCCCTTCGCTTCCTCGATCATGTTCCACATGGCCTTCGTGCGTCCAGTTCTTGTTTGACGCACAAAGGTCATGACTAAGGGGGCGTCTGGAAAGTTTTTGGGATTGGAAACCTTTTTCCCATCAATGTTCTTCATCTCCCTCAGCGGCTTTATTAGGCCCCTATGACGCTGAGTTATGTATGTGTCAGCGTGCAAGGGGTCTACATCGCAGATCCGGTCTCCAGGAAGGTAGGGGAGCTTTCTCGTTTTTTCTCTCCTTACCGGAGATGCAGATTTGGCTCTTCTGTTGTTGTTATTGTTTTGCATCTCTGGCCTTTCTCGTGATAGTGACCGAGCACCGGTTGGAGGGGTATCAAATAGGGATGGGGATTTTGGTTCAGCCGAAGGGGTTTGGGTGGGGGTTTTGGGTGGCTGAACCGTAGAGACAGTATTCTCTACGTTCATAGGGGACGGGGAACGGGACCCAGCCTCCTTATTCTTTCGAGCCTTTTTCTTTATTTCTTTTGTCGGCACTTGGCCCTCTGCCACAGTAGCCGGTTTTTCTCCTTGCTCCCCTTCTGAGTCGGACGAGGAGACCGGATGGTTTCTCTTTTGGCCGCTGGCGACTTCCTTGGTGGTGACTTTGGTGGTGGTGACGTTGGTGGAAGAACTCGTGGACGACCCTGTGGGAGCTGACCGACCTTGTACTTCAGGGGGCTGCTCTCTTGTGGAGGGGGTCTTCGTGATCTTCCCATTTCTCTTCTTGACCACTGTGCTCCAGCCTTCTGATGTTGTTTCTGTGCCCCCTCCGGCTGGCTTCTCAGGGGCTGCTGGTGCCACACCCTTCTGTTGTTCCGCAGCTGGTTTGGGGGGGACTCTCTTAGGGCAATCTCTTGCCATATGGCCTACTTGTTGGCAATGCCAACAGTGCGGTCTCCGCCCCTCAACGATGACGCTCATGGTCCAGACATCACTTCTGAGCAGGGCTGGTATACTCTGAAAGCCCTCCCGGTCACAGCGCATTTTTACTGTGTAGTCCCCTACCATAAGGCTACGGGGGCCACGGGCCGGGAGGACCGCTTCGACGTCCCCATACTGGCTCATAATTGCGCCTATCTGCACAGAGTCCAGAAACCAGGGGACGCCTAAAATGTTCACCGTTGTTTGACTCCTGCTCAGATACACTGGCTTAAAACGGATCTCTCTCCACTTCCAGTCACATTTGGAGAGCTTTATTGCGTCATCGACGGTCGGCAGCAGCAGATCCCACATGGCATAACTGCGACGACAAATGTACGTCGCAGGTATTTGGAGATCCCCCAGCATCTCCGCCATGATGTCTTTAGAGACCCCTGCCAGAGTTTTCTTTTTCCAGTCAGTGGTGACTAACGAAATAATCCTTGTTGCTAGTCTTTCCACGACACCTGGCAGGGGTTTGATGATATTACCGTCAGTATACTCCTTATATTTGGAGATGAACAGCTGACGGTATTCCTCAGGAGTAAGCTGGGACTGGGGTCCCCACACCTTCTCTGCTGCCGAGGGCGTTGGTGTTACTATTGCTGGAGAAATTGGAGGGGGCGGCGTTCTCTGCCCCGGCGGGATTGTTGAACACGTAGAGATTGTTGCCTGCGTGCTGGTTCCTGGCAGTGAGGGCCAATCTGCTGGGCTTTCCGCCGGGGACGATGGTATTGTTACTGGTATGGCACCAACTGCCCCACTTTTTTGGTCCGTTCGAACAGCCCCCTTCTTCTTCTTGGGACGGGATGCTCTCGCTTCTCCTGGTCTTCCTTCTACACTCCCTTCTTGGCCGCTCTCGTCGCTGCTACACTGGAGATCCTGGCCCACTGTCCCGTTCAACTGGGAGTCGAAAAGCGAGAGCATATTAATGGCCTCCTCCCGGTCGTCCGGCACGTCGCTTGTAAACGCCTGATCCAGCCCGGTGGTTCTCAATGTGGAGAAATCAGCAGAGGTGGAAGGTCTTAATCCCGACCCTAGGAGTTCTGTCCTCCTATGGGCGGGAGGGCTGACAGTTAAAGCCCTCTTCCTCTGCTGATCCCACCGAGATGGATCACCTCTCGCAGCTGGCCTATGCCTACCACTGCCGGGGACAGCAGTGTCAGAGATACTCCAGGAGCCGCCGCCTAGTGCAACGGACTCCTCTACAGTGATGGTGCGGGGGACAGCACCAACTGCACCTCTACGTCTATCTACCGGGCCTGAACCGACGGGCGTGTCAGGGACACGCCCACCAGAACCCGGGCTAGGCAAAGAAGCGGAGCCCGGACCGCGTGGTGGAACCTTTTCTGGGCCTGATCCGGCCCCCAGATTGGGCCGAAGCCCCCTCTGGGAACTGGACCCCGGGCTAGGCATTTCTGCACTGGAGCCCGGACCAGCTACCCTCCCCCTCTGCGTCTTCTCCCTGGCTCAGACCCGCCGATTTGGCCTGGCTGAGGATTATGTTGGATGTGACTCCGAACCACCTCAGACGCAGACCGGCCAGCTATTTAAGTCGAGCCCGGGGAGAGAGACAAACCTGGAAAAAATAGAAAAACAGTTAATGGCCTCAACAGGAGGCGAGCAAAAGAATAAAACAAAGCTTTAACCAGCCCAAGAGGGGCTGGTAGCTGGTCTTTGGATGTCGGGGACAGCCAAAGCAACAAACAGAAAAAACAGGAGACCGGTTTTTTCTGTTTATTTAAATATTTATTCAAAAAAGAAATATTTCAGACTTTACAAAATTTTAAGATTAAAATGATATAAAATATGAAAAGATACTCTTTCCGAATGTGGCATGAGGCCAAAAGGGTGTGGGGGGAGAATGGGGGTCGGGGGTCGTCCACTTGGTCTATTCCCTATAACTAGTTGCAGTCACCACAATACCACATACACTCTAGGGGTTGGATCTACTTAAAACCCCAGATGATATGAACAATATTTACAATGACCTTTTTTTTTTTTTTTTTTTTAATTTTTTTTTTTTTTTTTTTTTTTTTTTTTTTTTATAACAATGATTTATTTTATAATGAAACAATGAGGGTGATGCGTATGATATATGAGGGGTGAAATTGTGATGCGTATGATATATGCGGGTGATGGGTGGGGGTAATGAGAGCCTTAAAACACCCCAAAATAAAGAAAAATAACAGTAATGAAAAATAAATGAACCAAATAAAACGTTAAGCGATGAATGTGTTAATCAGGACACACCCTTACCTATTTAATTTTGAAATGCTTCCTGTTTTCCGGTATCAGCCGAAAACAAGGGAGCACTTCCTAAGAGGGAATGGGCACAACTACGGACAAAATAAAGGGGGGGGGAAGGGGATATTCGGTGACCTCCAAGAAAAATACCATTGGGACAGGTTTGGACTAAAATAAATAAATCAGGACTGGGCTTCTTTGGAGGTATTCTAACACCTAAAATAAAGACTGGGGACATGGAGCTCATTTATACCAACTAGCTAAGGGACTGATCCACTACGGGATTGTCTTAGTTTTGTCTGGGGATTGCTTATCCGGTCGGCGTGTGCCATGCCTAAGCAGGGAACACGTACTCAAGCCTGTTTCGTACGAACGCACATAAACTAGCGGTGTGAATCCACCTCCTACTAAACTGTGAGCGAGATAACCTCCTTCTATCGCATCTGATTTTGATTTTAAGTTGGTGTTTAAAATACAAAATCAGATCCCGATGAGAAGGCGGCTCCCCCCCACGCCCTATCTCTATGCGTGAAACCCACACTACCAGTCTAGCTACGGCCAAGGTCGCTAGGAACACCATTCGTTCCTCCCTGGGCCACAAGGGATCTACGTTATAGACTACGGATGCTAAATCCAGGATCGTCACCTGATCGGGGACGATGCGAGCCGTGACCTCACTGACATACTCCCAGAATTCACGGAGCTTGGAACAAGTATAAAAAGCATGTTCTACAGTTTCTAAGCTATCTTCCTCGCACCGTGGACAAAAAGGACTAAACGTACTACCAATTCTGAACAATATGTCATTGAGGGGTAAAGCGTTTCTAACCAATCGCCAGGTCAGGGAAAATTCGGAATTATTAAGGTATCCCCGGCCTGGCGCCCAATTCCATAGAGAGCGAACCTCCCCCTCCGACAGCTGCAGCCGCTCCCCAAGCGGGTCCGAAGCGGTCCCCACCACTAATCCCCGATATAATGCCCTTCTAGGCTGTGCAAGGTCTAAGGACCCTGGCATCGCTCTAAGCGCATTTCGGCATTCGTTGAGGAATCTTGACTGCCCTCTCGGCCTTCTTTGGCATTCAATTAAGTGATTGGGGATAAGGTTGGGAAAAGCCTCACCAACCGCGGGACCCCAATCACACTCCTCGATCAGAGTTCTACCCAGGAATGCCAACCTTTCGGCGTTTTTATGACTTGCCAGGTCAGGCATCCCCAGGCCCCCATCTTCAAGACGTTGAGTACAGACCTGTCTACGGACAAGCGGCCGTCGCTCATTCCACAACAGTGAGAAGAGCGCACGCGTTAAGGCCGCCATGCGGACCGCAGGCAGAGGAAGTACAGCCAATCGGTAAAGGATCAGCGGAAACACGTAAGTGGCGCATGCTTCCGCCCTGCCTTTAAGGGACAATCCCCTTCGAAGCCAAACCCTCACAGACGCTTCGACCTTGCTCTGTACTTCCGACCAGTTCTTATCTAGACACAGACCGGGTCCAAACCAAACACCCAGAATTCGGACCGGGCCATCCGTCCAGACAAATGCGCCAGGCAAAGCATTCGAGCCCCGCCAAGCGGCCAACCTCAGGCCAACGGATTTGCTGAGATTGACTACAGCCCCTGTAACTTTTTCATAACGCTTGAGAGCCTTAATCACCGTAATAATATCTACCACGCTCGAAACAAATACGGTGACATCATCGGCAAACGCGGAAACCCTGGCTCGCGCACCACCAGGAAGAGCAATTCCGCGCAGGGCCGGTCCAGCCACCCTAGTCCTCACGTTCCTAAGGAATGGTTCCAGCGCGAGGACATACAGCAAGGGCGACAACGGACACCCCTGTCGCACCGACCGAGAAACCGCGAACGGCGCCGACCGCACCCCGTTGACCTGCACAACTGCCGTCGGACGAGCATACAAAATGGAAATCCATCTGCAGAAGCCGGACCCAAAGCCGGCGGTCTCTAAAACAGCCATCAGGAAACGATGATCCACCCTATCGAACGCCTTGGACTGATCTAAATTGATCAGCGCGGCTTCAGTGTCGTCTTCTAGGTTTTCTAGGACTGTACGAATCAAATGCAAATTGTTTTGAATTGATCTCCCCTTCACAGCATAAGTCTGATCCGGTTCGATCAAGTCAGTGATAACAACCTGCAAACGATTCGCCAGCACTCGGGCCAGGATTTTAATATCCGTGTTCAACAACGTGATGGGCCTAAAATCATCCAACCCCCCAACATGTGTGTCCTTCTTCTTCAGAAGTGTGACCACGCCTTTGGTAACCTGACTCGGGATAGATCCCGTGTCAAACCAGTGGTTAAACACACCCGTCAGAATCGGGACAAACATGTGCGACATCCTCAAGTATAGCTCGTAGGGCAGTCCATCGAGTCCTGGTGATCTATTATAGGCGACCTGCTTCATAGCAGCTACGACCTCACACTCTGCAACCCGACCATCGCAACTAGCCGCTCGGGCCGCCTCCAGGCGGGGCGAGCCAGCCAAATAGTTACCAAACTCCTGGACGCGGAGCCTGGACAGCTGTGCAAAACGATCTTCAAAGTGCACCCGAAACCGCTCGCAAATCCCCCGAGCCGACACTAAGGAGTGCCCTTCCGGGCTCTGAATCTTACGAATGTAATTATCCGATTTGCGCCCGAGCGAACGGACACGTTCCGATCTATCCACATTCACAGCTTCGTTGGGCATCTTTTTAATTCTAGCCCTAACTACCTGGCCCTGATATCGTTCGCTAGCCAAACGACTCAGGTCCGCCTTAGCTAGGCCTATTTCTAGGGAATCCCCCCCTGCCACCGCCCGGGATAGTCTATCCTCTAGACGCTTCTCTGCCTTGGCCCTATCTAGCGCGAGGCGTTGGCCATATTTGACAGAGAAGTCTCTAATGCTAGATTTGGCGTTTACCCACCACTTATTCCCGGTAACCGCCCCCACTAATCCCTTCTGAATGTGTTTAGTTAGCCTTTCCCGGAAGTCATCTATCTCCAGTAGGGAGGTATTTAACTTCCAGTACCCAGCTAACTTGGGGTTACTATCTAAATCTAATCTGGCCACAAGTAGTTTGTGGTCAGAGTGGCCTAACCAGTGGAACGTGGGACAAGATATGTATTCTATGTTGCCTCTTCTAACTAACAACCGATCCAAGTAAGTACTTGAAACGGAAGGCCTGCTAGAGAGCCACGTCCACATCTCCCGCCCCGGATGATCCACCCGATACCTGTCTACCAGATCGCATCTAGCCATCAGGTCCAACAGACTGGTTTCACACCCATCCGTCCCTCTAGTCCCGCCCACCTTATCTACCCTGGGATCAAGGATGGCATTCCAATCACCCACTAGAACTAACCGTTCCGAACCCCCGAGAAACACCTCCAACCGCCGGAAAAAGGAAACCCGCTCCCGTACGCAATTGGGCGCATAAACCACGACGACTCGAAACGCTCTATTTGCCACGGCAACATCGGCCACGATCAGTCTACCATCAGTATCCGCGTGAACAACGCTAACCGTTGCAGAAAGGGTGCGCCTAACTAACAAAGAAACCCCCCTACTTTGACTATCACCGTATGTTGAAAAGACATCATAATGCCCCTCCAGCACCCGATGATCGTCAACGGAATTGAAGTGAGTCTCTTGTAACGTAGCCACATCTATATTCATGGACATGAGGTCCCTCAGTACCCTAGCGGCTTTGCTTCGGCACCTCATGCCCCTTACGTTCAAGCTAGCTAGGCTTAAGGACGTGGCCATTGTACCTATTCATCGTCAACCACCGGCCTAAAGTCTTTAGTTCCCAGGGTGCCGCAAGATTGGGCGAGGTTGCCCGAAAGCAACTCGGACGTTACTCGTCCGTCCCGCGCAATACCTCCGACATCCAACGGGAAGGTTAATTTCAGGGCCCTATAAAAACAAGGGTGGACGTATATAGGGACCCGTCCTTCGCATCTAGATGCCAGCTGATTGAGGGAGTCGTGCCCCTCTTCCACCAGTTTAATGTTTTCGAACACCCCCTTCGCCTCCTCAATCATATTCCACATGGCCTTCGTGCGACCAACTTTTGTGTGGCGCACAAAGGTCATGACTAAGGGGGCGTTTGGGAAGTTCTTCGGGTTGCTGGTCTTTTTCCCCTCAATCTTTTCCAAGTTTCTCAGCGGCTTAAGTAGACCCCTATGACGCTGCGTGATGTAAGTATCAGCGTGAAGGGGGTCTACATCGCATATCCGGTCTCCTGGAAGAAAGGGGAGCTTCCTTGATTTTTCTCTCCGTATTGGAGAAGCAGAGGCAGCTCTTCTGTTGCAGGGTGTCTCCGGCCTCTCCCGGGACAAGGATCTCGCAACTGCTGGGGGGGAATCAAAAAGGGGTGGGGATTTTGGTTCAGCCGAAGGGGTTGGGGATTTGGGTGGCTGAACCGTAGAGACAGTATTCTCTACGTTCATGGGGGATGGGGAACGGGACCCAGCCTCCTTGGTCTTTTTCGCTTTTTGTTTTCTTTTAGATTTCTGTTGGCCTTGGCACTCTGCCACATAAGCCTGACTGCTGCTGTCGTCTTTCTCTGCTTTCTCCTGCTCCCCTTCAGAGTCTGATGATGAGACCGGGTTTTTCCTTTTCTGGCCGCTGAGTCCTTCTTTTTCCGGTTTACTGGTGGAAGGTTTCTCACATAGCGACCTTGTGGGAACGGACCGACCTTGTTCGTCAGGGGGCTGCTCTCTTGTGGAGGGGGTCTTCGCTGTTTTTGAAGACTTCTTCACCACTGTACTCCAGCCATCAGTTGTTGTAGATGCTGGGGCGCCCCCTCCCGCTGGCTTCTCAGGGGCTGCTGGTACCACACTTTTTGGTTTGGGTGTCACTGGTTGAGGGTTCCGCTTGGGACAATCCCTAACCATATGGCCTTGCTGTTGGCAATGCCAACAATGTGGCCTTCGCCCCTCGACGATGACGGTCATGGACCAGGTGTCGCACCTGAGCAAGGGGGGAATCTTCTGAATGCCCTCCCGGTCGAGGCGCATTTTAATAGAGTAGTCCCCTACCATAAGGTTACGGGGACCACGGACCGGGAGAACAGATTCCACGTCACCGTACTGACTCATAACAGCCCCCAACTGTTTTGAGTCTATGTAACATGGAACTCCTAATATTGTAACATTTGTACGCGTCTTGCTCAGGTACTCCGGCTTGAAGCGCAGATGTTTCCACTTCAAGTCGGAATGGAAGAGTTTCAAAGCGTCATCGTCGGTTGGCAGCAGCAGGTCCCACATGGCGTAACTGCGGCGGCAAATATATGTCGCCGGGATTTTAAGATGACCGAGAATCTCCGCCATGTGATCCTTATTAATTCCGGTCAGTGACTTCTTAGTGGAGTCTATTGTGACTAGCGATATTATACGTTTCGCTAGTCTCTCCACGGCTCCCGGCAGGGCTTTTATCACATTACCGTCGGTCAACTCCTTATAAGTAGAATCAAATAACCGACGGTAATCTTCTGGAGCTAACTGAGTTTGGGGACCCCATACTTTTGCTGCTGCCGAGGGCATCTGTGTTTCTGCAGGCGTCTCCGGTGGTGATGGCGGCGTCCTCTGCCCTGGTGGGATTGTAGAACATGAGGAGTCCAGCGCCTGTGAACTCCCCGGCAGTGATGGCCAATCTGCCGGGTTTTCCTTTGGGGTCGAGGGCTTAGGGGCTGTCTTCCTACTTGGTGCGGTACCAACGGCCCCACTTTTTCGTTCAGGTTGAGCGGCCCCCATCTTCCTGGGGCGAGACATCCTACCAATTCCGTCGTGGATTCTTTGGGACTGGTTCTCGTCCTCGCTGCTACTGTCGCCGTCACTGCAGCACAGGTCTTCCTTGAGTGTCCGGCTCAAGTCCGAATCCATCATGACTAACAGATCCATGGCCTGTTCCCGGTCGCTTGGCACCGCGTCCTGTGACGCCTGATCCAGCTCGGTGGTTCTCAATGTGGAGAAATCAGCAGAGGTGGAAGGTCTTAATCCCGACCCTAGGAGTTCTGTCCTCCTATGGGCGGGAGGGCCGACAGTTAAAGCCCTCTTCCTCTGCTGATCCCACCGAGATGGATCACCTCTCGCAGCTGGCCTATGCCTACCACTGCCGGGGACAGCAGTGTCATCAATAGTCCAGGAGCCGCCGCCTAGTGCAACGGACTCCTCTACAGTGATGGTGCGGGGGACAGCACCAACTGCACCTCTACGTCTATCTACCGGGCCTGAACCGGCGGGCGTGTCAGGGACACGCCCACCAGAACCCGGGCTAGGCAAAGAAGCGGAGCCCGGACCGCGTGGTGGAACCTTTTCTGGGCCTGATCCGGCCCCCAGATTGGGCCGAAGCCCCCTCTGGGAACTGGACCCCGGGCTAGGCATTTGTGTCCTGGAGCCCGGACCAGCTACCCTCCCCCTCTGCGTCTTCTCCCTGGCTCAGACCCGCCGATTTGGCCTGGCTGAGGATTATGTTGGATGTGACTCCGAACCACCTCAGACGCAGACCGGCCAGCTATTTAAGTCGAGCCCGGGGAGAGAGACAAACCTGGAAAAAATAGAAAAGTGTAACAGTTAATGGCCTCAACAGGAGGCGAAAAAACAATAAAACAAAGCTTTAACCAGCCCAAGAGGGGCTGGTAGCTGGTCTTTGGATGTCGGGGACAGCCAAAGCAACAAACAGAAAAAACAGGAGACCGGTTTTTTCTGTTTATTTAAATATTTATTTAGAAAGAAAAAATTACAAACTTCACGGAATTTTAAAATTAAAATTACATAAAATGTGCAACAAGTCTTTTTAAATGTGGCATGAGGCCAAAAGGGTGTGGGGGGGAGAATGGGGGTCGGGGGTCGTCCACTTGGTCTATTCCCTATAACTAGTTGCAGTCACCACAATACCACATGCACTCAAGGGGTTGGATCTACTTAAAACCCCAATGATATGAACAATATATACAATGACTTTTTTTTTTTTTTTTTTTTTTTTTTTTTTTTTTTTTTTGAACAATGATTTATTTTACCATGAAACAATGAGGGTGATGCGTATGATATATGAGGGGTGAAATTGTGATGCGTATGATATATGCGGGTGATGGGTGGGGGTAATGAGAGCCTTAAAACACCCCAAAATAAAGAAAAATAACAGTAATGAAAAATAAATGAACCAAATAAAACGTTAAGCGATGAATGTGTTAATCAGGACACACCCTTACCTATTTAATTTTGAAATGCTTCCTGTTTTCCGGTATCAGCCGAAAACAAGGGAGCACTTCCTAAGAGGGAATGGGCACAACTACGGACAAAATAAAAGGGGGGGGGAGGGGATATTCGGTGACCTCCAAGAAAAATACCATTGGGACAGGTTTGGACTAAAATAAATAAATCAGGACTGGGCTTCTTTGGAGGTATTCTAACACCTAAAATAAAGACTGGGGACATGGACCTCATTTATACCAACTAGCTAAGGGACTGATCCACTACGGGATTGTCTTAGTTTTGTCTGGGGATTGCTTATCCGGTCGGCGTGTGCCATGCCTAAGCAGGGAACACGTACTCAAGCCTGTTTCGTACGAACGCACATAAACTAGCGGTGTGAATCCACCTCCTACTAAACTGTGAGCGAGATAACCTCCTTCTATCGCATCTGATTTTGATTTTAAGTTGGTGTTTAAAATACAAAATCAGATCCCGATGAGAAGGCGGCTCCCCCCCACGCCCTATCTCTATGCGTGAAACCCACACTACCAGTCTAGCTACGGCCAAGGTCGCTAGGAACACCATTCGTTCCTCCCTGGGCCACAAGGGATCTACGTTATAGACTACGGATGCTAAATCCAGGATCGTCACCTGATCGGGGACGATGCGAGCCGTGACCTCACTGACATACTCCCAGAATTCACGGAGCTTGGAACAAGTATAAAAAGCATGTTCTACAGTTTCTAAGCTATCTTCCTCGCACCGTGGACAAAAAGGACTAAACGTACTACCAATTCTGAACAATATGTCATTGAGGGGTAAAGCGTTTCTAACCAATCGCCAGGTCAGGGAAAATTCGGAATTATTAAGATATCCCCGGCCTGGCGCCCAATTCCATAGAGAGCGAACCTCCCCCTCCGACAGCTGCAGCCGCTCCCCAAGCGGGTCCGAAGCGGTCCCCACCACTAATCCCCGATATAATGCCCTTCTAGGCTGTGCAAGGTCTAAGGACCCTGGCATCGCTCTAAGCGCATTTCGGCATTCGTTGAGGAATCTTGACTGCCCTCTCGGCCTTCTTTGGCATTCAATTAAGTGATTGGGGATAAGGTTGGGAAAAGCCTCACCAACCGCGGGACCCCAATCACACTCCTCGATCAGAGTTCTACCCAGGAATGCCAACCTTTCGGCGTTTTTATGACTTGCCAGGTCAGGCATCCCCAGGCCCCCATCTTCAAGACGTTGAGTACAGACCTGTCTACGGACAAGCGGCCGTCGCTCATTCCACAACAGTGAGAAGAGCGCACGCGTTAAGGCCGCCATGCGGACCGCAGGCAGAGGAAGTACAGCCAATCGGTAAAGGATCAGCGGAAACACGTAAGTGGCGCATGCTTCCGCCCTGCCTTTAAGGGACAATCCCCTTCGAAGCCAAACCCTCACAGACGCTTCGACCTTGCTCTGTACTTCCGACCAGTTCTTATCTAGACACAGACCGGGTCCAAACCAAACACCCAGAATTCGGACCGGGCCATCCGTCCAGACAAATGCGCCAGGCAAAGCATTCGAGCCCCGCCAAGCGGCCAACCTCAGGCCAACGGATTTGCTGAGATTGACTACAGCCCCTGTAACTTTTTCATAACGCTTGAGAGCCTTAATCACCGTAATAATATCTACCACGCTCGAAACAAATACGGTGACATCATCGGCAAACGCGGAAACCCTGGCTCGCGCACCACCAGGAAGAGCAATTCCGCGCAGGGCCGGTCCAGCCACCCTAGTCCTCACGTTCCTAAGGAATGGTTCCAGCGCGAGGACATACAGCAAGGGCGACAACGGACACCCCTGTCGCACCGACCGAGAAACCGCGAACGGCGCCGACCGCACCCCGTTGACCTGCACAACTGCCGTCGGACGAGCATACAAAATGGAAATCCATCTGCAGAAGCCGGACCCAAAGCCGGCGATCTCTAAAACAGCCATCAGGAAACGATGATCCACCCTATCGAACGCCTTGGACTGATCTAAATTGATCAGCGCGGCTTCAGTGTCGTCTTCTAGGTTTTCTAGGACTGTACGAATCAAATGCAAATTGTTTTGAATTGATCTCCCCTTCACAGCATAAGTCTGATCCGGTTCGATCAAGTCAGTGATAACAACCTGCAAACGATTCGCCAGCACTCGGGCCAGGATTTTAATATCCGTGTTCAACAACGTGATGGGCCTAAAATCATCCAACCCCCCAACATGTGTGTCCTTCTTCTTCAGAAGTGTGACCACGCCTTTGGTAACCTGACTCGGGATAGATCCCGTGTCAAACCAGTGGTTAAACACACCCGTCAGAATCGGGACAAACATGTGCGACATCCTCAAGTATAGCTCGTAGGGCAGTCCATCGAGTCCTGGTGATCTATTATAGGCGACCTGCTTCATAGCAGCTACGACCTCACACTCTGCAACCCGACCATCGCAACTAGCCGCTCGGGCCGCCTCCAGGCGGGGCGAGCCAGCCAAATAGTTACCAAACTCCTGGACGCGGAGCCTGGACAGCTGTGCAAAACGATCTTCAAAGTGCACCCGAAACCGCTCGCAAATCCCCCGAGCCGACACTAAGGAGTGCCCTTCCGGGCTCTGAATCTTACGAATGTAATTATCCGATTTGCGCCCGAGCGAACGGACACGTTCTGATCTATCCACATTCACAGCTTCGTTGGGCATCTTTTTAATTCTAGCCCTAACTACCTGGCCCTGATATCGTTCGCTAGCCAAACGACTCAGGTCCGCCTTAGCTAGGCCTATTTCTAGGGAATCCCCCCCTGCCACCGCCCGGGATAGTCTATCCTCTAGACGCTTCTCTGCCTTGGCCCTATCTAGCGCGAGGCGTTGGCCATATTTGACAGAGAAGTCTCTAATGCTAGATTTGGCGTTTACCCACCACTTATTCCCGGTAACCGCCCCCACTAATCCCTTCTGAATGTGTTTAGTTAGCCTTTCCCGGAAGTCATCTATCTCCAGTAGGGAGGTATTTAACTTCCAGTACCCAGCTAACTTGGGGTTACTATCTAAATCTAATCTGGCCACAAGTAGTTTGTGGTCAGAGTGGCCTAACCAGTGGAACGTGGGACAAGATATGTATTCTATGTTGCCTCTTCTAACTAACAACCGATCCAAGTAAGTACTTGAAACGGAAGGCCTGCTAGAGAGCCACGTCCACATCTCCCGCCCCGGATGATCCACCCGATACCTGTCTACCAGATCGCATCTAGCCATCAGGTCCAACAGACTGGTTTCACACCCATCCGTCCCTCTAGTCCCGCCCACCTTATCTACCCTGGGATCAAGGATGGCATTCCAATCACCCACTAAGACTAACCGTTCCGAACCCCCGAGAAACACCTCCAACCGCCGGAAAAAGGAAACCCGCTCCCGTACGCAATTGGGCGCATAAACCACGACGACTCGAAACGCTCTATTTGCCACGGCAACATCGGCCACGATCAGTCTACCATCAGTATCCGCGTGAACAACGCTAACCGTTGCAGAAAGGGTGCGCCTAACTAACAAAGAAACCCCCCTACTTTGACTATCACCGTATGTTGAAAAGACATCATAATGCCCCTCCAGCACCCGATGATCGTCAACGGAATTGAAGTGAGTCTCTTGTAACGTAGCCACATCTATATTCATGGACATGAGGTCCCTCAGTACCCTAGCGGCTTTGCTTCGGCACCTCATGCCCCTTACGTTCAAGCTAGCTAGGCTTAAGGACGTGGCCATTGTACCTATTCATCGTCAACCACCGGCCTAAAGTCTTTAGTTCCCAGGGTGCCGCAAGATTGGGCGAGGTTGCCCGAAAGCAACTCGGACGTTACTCGTCCGTCCCGCGCAATACCTCCGACATCCAACGGGAAGGTTAATTTCAGGGCCCTATAAAAACAAGGGTGGACGTATATAGGGACCCGTCCTTCGCATCTAGATGCCAGCTGATTGAGGGAGTCGTGCCCCTCTTCCACCAGTTTAATGTTTTCGAACACCCCCTTCGCCTCCTCAATCATATTCCACATGGCCTTCGTGCGACCAACTTTTGTGTGGCGCACAAAGGTCATGACTAAGGGGGCGTTTGGGAAGTTCTTCGGGTTGCTGGTCTTTTTCCCCTCAATCTTTTCCAAGTTTCTCAGCGGCTTAAGTAGACCCCTATGACGCTGCGTGATGTAAGTATCAGCGTGAAGGGGGTCTACATCGCATATCCGGTCTCCTGGAAGAAAGGGGAGCTTCCTTGATTTTTCTCTCCGTATTGGAGAAGCAGAGGCAGCTCTTCTGTTGCAGGGTGTCTCCGGCCTCTCCCGGGACAAGGATCTCGCAACTGCTGGGGGGGAATCAAAAAGGGGTGGGGATTTTGGTTCAGCCGAAGGGGTTGGGGATTTGGGTGGCTGAACCGTAGAGACAGTATTCTCTACGTTCATGGGGGATGGGGAACGGGACCCAGCCTCCTTGGTCTTTTTCGCTTTTTGTTTTCTTTTAGATTTCTGTTGGCCTTGGCACTCTGCCACATAAGCCTGACTGCTGCTGTCGTCTTTCTCTGCTTTCTCCTGCTCCCCTTCAGAGTCTGATGATGAGACCGGGTTTTTCCTTTTCTGGCCGCTGAGTCCTTCTTTTTCCGGTTTACTGGTGGAAGGTTTCTCACATAGCGACCTTGTGGGAACGGACCGACCTTGTTCGTCAGGGGGCTGCTCTCTTGTGGAGGGGGTCTTCGCTGTTTTTGAAGACTTCTTCACCACTGTACTCCAGCCATCAGTTGTTGTAGATGCTGGGGCGCCCCCTCCCGCTGGCTTCTCAGGGGCTGCTGGTACCACACTTTTTGGTTTGGGTGTCACTGGTTGAGGGTTCCGCTTGGGACAATCCCTAACCATATGGCCTTGCTGTTGGCAATGCCAACAATGTGGCCTTCGCCCCTCGACGATGACGGTCATGGACCAGGTGTCGCACCTGAGCAAGGGGGGAATCTTCTGAATGCCCTCCCGGTCGAGGCGCATTTTAATAGAGTAGTCCCCTACCATAAGGTTACGGGGACCACGGACCGGGAGAACAGATTCCACGTCACCGTACTGACTCATAACAGCCCCCAACTGTTTTGAGTCTATGTAACATGGAACTCCTAATATTGTAACATTTGTACGCGTCTTGCTCAGGTACTCCGGCTTGAAGCGCAGATGTTTCCACTTCAAGTCGGAATGGAAGAGTTTCAAAGCGTCATCGTCGGTTGGCAGCAGCAGGTCCCACATGGCGTAACTGCGGCGGCAAATATATGTCGCCGGGATTTTAAGATGACCGAGAATCTCCGCCATGTGATCCTTATTAATTCCGGTCAGTGACTTCTTAGTGGAGTCTATTGTGACTAGCGATATTATACGTTTCGCTAGTCTCTCCACGGCTCCCGGCAGGGCTTTTATCACATTACCGTCGGTCAACTCCTTATAAGTAGAATCAAATAACCGACGGTAATCTTCTGGAGCTAACTGAGTTTGGGGACCCCATACTTTTGCTGCTGCCGAGGGCATCTGTGTTTCTGCAGGCGTCTCCGGTGGTGATGGCGGCGTCCTCTGCCCTGGTGGGATTGTAGAACATGAGGAGTCCAGCGCCTGTGAACTCCCCGGCAGTGATGGCCAATCTGCCGGGTTTTCCTTTGGGGTCGAGGGCTTAGGGGCTGTCTTCCTACTTGGTGCGGTACCAACGGCCCCACTTTTTCGTTCAGGTTGAGCGGCCCCCATCTTCCTGGGGCGAGACATCCTACCAATTCCGTCGTGGATTCTTTGGGACTGGTTCTCGTCCTCGCTGCTACTGTCGCCGTCACTGCAGCACAGGTCTTCCTTGAGTGTCCGGCTCAAGTCCGAATCCATCATGACTAACAGATCCATGGCCTGTTCCCGGTCGCTTGGCACCGCGTCCTGTGACGCCTGATCCAGCTCGGTGGTTCTCAATGTGGAGAAATCAGCAGAGGTGGAAGGTCTTAATCCCGACCCTAGGAGTTCCGTCCTCCTATGGGCGGGAGGGCTGACAGTTAAAGCCCTCTTCCTCTGCCGATCCCACCGAGCTGGATCACCTCTCGCAGCTGGCCTAAACCTATCACTGCCGGGGACAGCAGTGTCAGTAATGGTCCAGGAGCCGCCGCCTAGTGCAACGGACTCCTCTACAGTGATGGTGCGGGGGACAGCACCAACTGCACCTCTCCGTCTATCTACCGGGCCTGAACCGGCGGGCGTGTCAGGGACACGCACACCAGAACCCGGGCTAGGCAAAGAAGCGGAGCCCGGACCGCGTGGTGGAACCTTTTCTGGGCCTGATCCGGCCCCCAGATTGGGCCGAAGCCCCCTCTGGGAACTAGACCCCGGGCTAGGCATTTCTGCACTGGAGCCCGGACCAGCTACCCTCCCCCTCTGCGTCTTCTCCCTGGCTCAGACCCGCCGATTTGGCCTGGCTGAGGATTATGTTGGATGTGACTCCGAACCACCTCAGACGCAGACCGGCCAGCTATTTAAGTCGAGCCCGGGGAGAGAGACAAACCTGGAAAAAATAGAAAAGTGTAACAGTTAATGGCCTCAACAGGAGGCGAAAAAACAATAAAACAAAGCTTTAACCAGCCCAAGAGGGGCTGGTAGCTGGTCTTTGGATGTCGGGGACAGCCAAAGCAACAAACAGAAAAAACAGGAGACCGGTTTTTTCTGTTTATTTAAAAATAAAATATTTATTCAAAAAAGAAATATTTCAGACTTTACAAAATTTTAAGATTAAAATGATATAAAATATGAAAAGATACTCTTTCCGAATGTGGCATGAGGCCAAAAGGGTGTGGGGGGAGAATGGGGGTCGGGGGTCGTCCACTTGGTCTATTCCCTATAACTAGTTGCAGTCACCACAATACCACATACACTCTAGGGGTTGGATCTACTTAAAACCCCAGATGATATGAACAATATTTACAATGACTTTTTTTTTTTTTTTTTTTTTTTTTTTTTTTTTTAACAATGATTTATTTTATAATGAAACAATGAGGGTGATGCGTATGATATATGAGGGGTGAAATTGTGATGCGTATGATATATGCGGGTGATGGGCGGGAGTAATGAGAGCCTTAAAACACCCCAAAATAAAGAAAAATAACAGTAATAGAAAATAAATGAACCAAATAAAACGTTAAGCGATGAATGTGTTAATCAGGACACACCCTTACCTATTTAATTTTGAAATGCTTCCTGTTTTCCGGTATCAGCCGAAAACAAGGGAGCACTTCCTAAGAGGGAATGGGCACAACTACGGACAAAATAAAGGGGGGGGGAGAAGGGGATATTCGGTGACCTCCAAGAAAAATACCATTGGGACAGGTTTGGACTAAAATAAATAAATCAGGACTGGGCTTCTTTGGAGGTATTCTAACACCTAAAATAAAGGTTGGGGACATGGAACTCATTTATACCAACTAGCTAAGGGACTGATCCACTACGGGATTGTCTTATTTTTGTCTGGGGGTTGCTTATCCGGTCGGCGTGTGCCATGCCTAAGCAGGGAACACGTACTCAAGCCTGTTTCGTACGAACGCACATAAACTAGCGGTGTGAATCCACCTCCTACTAAACTGTGAGCGAGATAACCTCCTTCTATCGCATCTGATTTTGATTTTAAGTTGATGTTTAAAATACAAAATCAGATCCCGATGAGAAGGCGGCTCCCCCCCACGCCCTATCTCTATGCGTGAAACCCACACTACCAGTCTAGCTACGGCCAAGGTCGCTAGGAACACCATTCGTTCCTCCCTGGGCCACAAGGGATCTACGTTATAGACTACGGATGCTAAATCCAGGATCGTCACCTGATCGGGGACGATGCGAGCCGTGACCTCACTGACATACTCCCAGAATTCACGGAGCTTGGAACAAGTATAAAAAGCATGTTCTACAGTTTCTAAGCTATCTTCCTCGCACCGTGGACAAAAAGGACTAAACGTACTACCAATTCTGAACAATATGTCATTGAGGGGTAAAGCGTTTCTAACCAATCGCCAGGTCAGGGAAAATTCGGAATTATTAAGATATCCCCGGCCTGGCGCCCAATTCCATAGAGAGCGAACCTCCCCCTCCGACAGCTGCAGCCGCTCCCCAAGCGGGTCCGAAGCGGTCCCCACCACTAATCCCCGATATAATGCCCTTCTAGGCTGTGCAAGGTCTAAGGACCCTGGCATCGCTCTAAGCGCATTTCGGCATTCGTTGAGGAATCTTGACTGCCCTCTCGGCCTTCTTTGGCATTCAATTAAGTGATTGGGGATAAGGTTGGGAAAAGCCTCACCAACCGCGGGACCCCAATCACACTCCTCGATCAGAGTTCTACCCAGGAATGCCAACCTTTCGGCGTTTTTATGACTTGCCAGGTCAGGCATCCCCAGGCCCCCATCTTCAAGACGTTGAGTACAGACCTGTCTACGGACAAGCGGCCGTCGCTCATTCCACAACAGTGAGAAGAGCGCACGCGTTAAGGCCGCCATGCGGACCGCAGGCAGAGGAAGTACAGCCAATCGGTAAAGGATCAGCGGAAACACGTAAGTGGTGCATGCTTCCGCCCTGCCTTTAAGGGACAATCCCCTTCGAAGCCAAACCCTCACAGACGCTTCGACCTTGCTCTGTACTTCCGACCAGTTCTTATCTAGACACAGACCGGGTCCAAACCAAACACCCAGAATTCGGACCGGGCCATCCGTCCAGACAAATGCGCCAGGCAAGGCATTCGAGCCCCGCCAAGCGGCCAACCTCAGGCCAACGGATTTGCTGAGATTGACTACAGCCCCTGTAACTTTTTCATAACGCTTGAGAGCCTTAATCACCGTAATAATATCTACCACGCTCGAAACAAATACGGTGACATCATCGGCAAACGCGGAAACCCTGGCTCGCGCACCACCAGGAAGAGCAATTCCGCGCAGGGCCGGTCCAGCCACCCTAGTCCTCACGTTCCTAAGGAATGGTTCCAGCGCGAGGACATACAGCAAGGGCGACAACGGACACCCCTGTCGCACCGACCGAGAAACCGCGAACGGCGCCGACCGCACCCCGTTAACCTGCACAACTGCCGTCGGACGAGCATACAAAATGGAAATCCATCTGCAGAAGCCGGACCCAAAGCCGGCGGTCTCTAAAACAGCCATCAGGAAACGATGATCCACCCTATCGAACGCCTTGGACTGATCTAAATTGATCAGCGCGGCTTCAGTGTCGTCTTCTAGGTTTTCTAGGACTGTACGAATCAAATGCAAATTGTTTTGAATTGATCTCCCCTTCACAGCGTAAGTCTGATCCGGTTCGATCAAGTCAGTGATAACAACCTGCAAGCGATTCGCCAGCACTCGGGCCAGGATTTTAATATCCGTGTTCAACAATGTAATGGGCCTAAAATCATCCAACCCCCCAACATGTGTGTCCTTCTTCTTCAGAAGTGTGACCACGCCTTTGGTAACCTGACTCGGGATAGATCCCGTGTCAAACCAGTGGTTAAACACACCCGTCAGAATCGGGACAAACATGTGCGACATCCTCAAGTATAGCTCGTAGGGCAGTCCATCGAGTCCTGGTGATCTATTATAGGCGACCTGCTTCATAGCAGCTACGACCTCACACTCTGCAACCCGACCATCGCAACTAGCCGCTCGGGCCGCCTCCAGGCGGGGCGAGCCAGCTAAATAGTTACCAAACTCCTGGACGCGGAGCCTGGACAGCTGTGCAAAACGATCTTCAAAGTGCACCCGAAACCGCTCGCAAATCCCCCGAGCCGACACTAAGGAGTGCCCTTCCGGGCTCTGAATCTTACGAATGTAATTATCCGATTTGCGCCCGAGCGAACGGACACGTTCCGATCTATCCACATTCACAGCTTCGTTGGGCATCTTTTTAATTCTAGCCCTAACTACCTGGCCCTGATATCGTTCGCTAGCCAAACGACTCAGGTCCGCCTTAGCTAGGCCTATTTCTAGGGAATCCCCCCCTGCCACCGCCCGGGATAGTCTATCCTCTAGACGCTTCTCTGCCTTGGCCCTATCTAGCGCGAGGCGTTGGCCATATTTGACAGAGAAGTCTCTAATGCTAGATTTGGCGTTTACCCACCACTTATTCCCGGTAACCGCCCCCACTAATCCCTTCTGAATGTGTTTAGTTAGCCTTTCCCGGAAGTCATCTATCTCCAGTAGGGAGGTATTTAACTTCCAGTACCCAGCTAACTTGGGGTTACTATCTAAATCTAATCTGGCCACAAGTAGTTTGTGGTCAGAGTGGCCTAACCAGTGGAACGTGGGACAAGATATGTATTCTATGTTGCCTCTTCTAACTAACAACCGATCCAAGTAAGTACTTGAAACGGAAGGCCTGCTAGAGAGCCACGTCCACATCTCCCGCCCCGGATGATCCACCCGATACCTGTCTACCAGATCGCATCTAGCCATCAGGTCCAACAGACTGGTTTCACACCCATCCGTCCCTCTAGTCCCGCCCACCTTATCTACCCTGGGATCAAGGATGGCATTCCAATCACCCACTAAAACTAACCGTTCCGAACCCCCGAGAAACACCTCCAACCGCCGGAAAAAGGAAACCCGCTCCCGTACGCAATTGGGCGCATAAACCACGACGACTCGAAACGCTCTATTTGCCACGGCAACATCGGCCACGATCAGTCTACCATCAGTATCCGCGTGAACAACGCTAACCGTTGCAGAAAGGGTGCGCCTAACTAACAAAGAAACCCCCCTACTTTGACTATCACCGTATGTTGAAAAGACATCATAA
The DNA here is from genome assembly GCF_053919585.1 of Euprymna scolopes. Lineage (NCBI taxonomy): Eukaryota > Metazoa > Mollusca > Cephalopoda > Sepiida > Sepiolidae > Euprymna > Euprymna scolopes. The sequence goes on along the minus strand of NC_136494.1, from coordinate 107,130,434 downwards.
TGCCCCTCCAGCACCCGATGATCGTCAACGGAATTGAAGTGAGTCTCTTGTAACGTAGCCACATCTATATTCATGGACATGAGGTCCCTCAGTACCCTAGCGGCTTTGCTTCGGCACCTCATGCCCCTTACGTTCAAACTACACAGGCTCAAGGACGTGGCCATTGTGCCTAGATATCCGCAACCACCGGCCTAAAGTCTTTTGGTCCAAGGGTGCCGCAGGATTGGGCGAGGTTGCCCGAAAGCAACTCGGACGTTATTCGTCCATCTCGCGCAATACCTCCGACATCCAGGGGAAAGGTTAATTTGAGGGCCCTATAAAAACAAGGGTGGACGTAAATAGGGACCCTCCCTTCGCACCTAGATGCCAGCTGTTTGAGGGAGTCGTGCTCCTCTTCCACCAACTTTAAATTCGGAATCGCCCCCTTCGCTTCCTCGATCATGTTCCACATGGCCTTCGTGCGTCCAGTTCTTGTTTGACGCACAAAGGTCATGACTAAGGGGGCGTCTGGAAAGTTTTTGGGATTGGAAACCTTTTTCCCATCAATGTTCTTCATCTCCCTCAGCGGCTTTATTAGGCCCCTATGACGCTGAGTTATGTATGTGTCAGCGTGCAAGGGGTCTACATCGCAGATCCGGTCTCCAGGAAGGTAGGGGAGCTTTCTCGTTTTTTCTCTCCTTACCGGAGATGCAGATTTGGCTCTTCTGTTGTTGTTGTTTTGCATCTCTGGCCTTTCTCGTGATAGTGACCGAGCACCGGTTGGAGGGGTATCAAATAGGGATGGGGATTTTGGTTCAGCCGAAGGGGTTTGGGTGGGGGTTTTGGGTGGCTGAACCGTAGAGACAGTATTCTCTACGTTCATAGGGGACGGGGAACGGGACCCAGCCTCCTTATTCTTTCGAGCCTTTTTCTTTATTTCTTTTTTCGGCACTTGGCCCTCTGCCACAGTAGCCGGTGTTTCTCCTTGCTCCCCTTCTGAGTCGGACGAGGAGACCGGATGGTTTCTTTTTTGGCCGCTGGCGACTTCCTTGGTGGTGACTTTGGTGGTGGTGACGTTGGTGGAAGAACTCGTGGACGACCCTGTGGGAGCTGACCGACCTTGTACTTCAGGGGGCTGCTCTCTTGTGGAGGGGGTCTTCGTGATCTTCCCATTTCTCTTCTTGACCACGGTGCTCCAGCCTTCTGATGTTGTTTCTGTGCCCCCTCCGGCTGGCTTCTCAGGGGCTGCTGGTGCCACACCCTTCTGTTGTTCCGCAGCTGGTTTGGGGGGGGCTCTCTTAGGGCAATCTCTTGCCATATGGCCTACTTGTTGGCAATGCCAACAGTGCGGTCTCCGCCCCTCGACGATGACGCTCATGGTCCAGACATCACTTCTGAGCAGGGCTGGTATACTCTGAAAGCCCTCCCGGTCACAGCGCATTTTTACTGTGTAGTCCCCTACCATAAGGCTACGGGGGCCACGGGCCGGGAGGACCGCTTCGACGTCCCCATACTGGCTCATAATTGCGCCTATCTGCACAGAGTCCAGAAACCAGGGGACGCCTAAAATGTTCACCGTTGTTTGACTCCTGCTCAGATACACTGGCTTAAAACGGATCTCTCTCCACTTCCAGTCACATTTGGAGAGCTTTATTGCGTCATCGACGGTCGGCAGCAGCAGATCCCACATGGCATAACTGCGACGACAAATGTACGTCGCAGGTATTTGGAGATCCCCCAGCATCTCCGCCATGATGTCTTTAGAGACCCCTGCCAGAGTTTTCTTTTTCCAGTCAGTGGTGACTAACGAAATAATCCTTGTTGCTAGTCTTTCCACGACACCTGGCAGGGGTTTGATGATATTACCGTCAGTATACTCCTTATATTTGGAGATGAACAGCTGACGGTATTCCTCAGGAGTAAGCTGGGACTGGGGTCCCCACACCTTCTCTGCTGCCGAGGGCGTTGGTGTTACTATTGCTGGAGAAATTGGAGGGGGCGGCGTTCTCTGCCCCGGCGGGATTGTTGAACACGTAGAGATTGTTGCCTGCGTGCTGGTTCCTGGCAGTGAGGGCCAATCTGCTGGGCTTTCCGCCGGGGACGATGGTATTGTTACTGGTATGGCACCAACTGCCCCACTTTTTTGGTCCGTTCGAACAGCCCCCTTCTTCTTCTTGGGACGGGATGCTCTCGCTTCTCCTGGTCTTGCTTCTACACTCCCTTCTTGGCCGCTCTCGTCGCTGCTACACTGGAGATCCTGGCCCACTGTCCCGTTCAACTGGGAGTCGAAAAGCGAGAGCATATTAATGGCCTCCTCCCGGTCGTCCGGCACGTCGCTTGTAAACGCCTGATCCAGCCCGGTGGTTCTCAATGTGGAGAAATCAGCAGAGGTGGAAGGTCTTAATCCCGACCCTAGGAGTTCTGTCCTCCTATGGGCGGGAGGGCTGACAGTTAAAGCCCTCTTCCTCTGCTGATCCCACCGAGCTGGATCACCTCTCGCAGCTGGCCTATGCCTACCACTGCCGGGGACAGCAGTGTCAGAGATACTCCAGGAGCCGCCGCCTAGTGCAACGGACTCCTCTACAGTGATGGTGCGGGGGACAGCACCAACTGCACCTCTACGTCTATCTACCGGGCCTGAACCGGCGGGCGTGTCAGGGACACGCCGACCAGAACCCGGGCTAGGCAAAGAAGCGGAGCCCGGACCGCGTGGTGGAACCTTTTCTGGGCCTGATCCGGCCCCCAGATTGGGCCGAAGCCCCCTCTGGGAACTGGACCCCGGGCTAGGCATTTGTGCCCTGGAGCCCGGACCAGCTACCCTCCCCCTCTGCGTCCTCTCCCTGGCTCAGACCCGCCGATTTGGCCTGGCTGAGGATTATGTTGGATGTGACTCCGAACCACCTCAGACGCAGACCGGCCAGCTATTTAAGTCGAGCCCGGGGAGAGAGACAAACCTGGAAAAAATAGAAAAACAGTTAATGGCCTCAACAGGAGGCGAAAAAACAATGCAAAAACAAAAGCTTTAACCAGCCCAAGAGGGGCTGGTAGCTGGTCTTTGGATGTCGGGGACAGCCAAAGCAATAAACAGAAAAAACAGGAGACCGGTTTTTTCTATTTATTTAAAAAAAAAAAAAAAAAAAAAAAAAAAAAAAAAAAAAAAAAAAAAAAAAAAAAAAAAAAAAAAAAAAAAAACCGGTCTCCTGTTTTTTCTGTTTATTTAAAAAGAAAATACAACTTTGTTATATATGGTCATAGAATTGCATTCATCTGCAAAAGATCTAGCTAATTTGCATATTCCTTTTAAAATTCATTTTAATTAATTCCCTATTGAGTTTTTTTCTGTTTTCTTATGGGATGATAATCTTTAACTATTACATGTAATTATATTCATACAGATATTCTACATGATTTATACTTGCGTAATATTTGCGTAAAAGGGTTATAGTAAACACAAATCTCTTTCTATATATATTTATGTATGCGTATATATATTTGTTTGAAAAAATTTCAAACCCAACTCCTCTGTCAGTTTTTTTGTCTACAGATATGAAACTTAATATATAGGGCATTTGAACCCATGAAAAACATTATATTTTAGCCGGGAAAAATCCGTGCAAAATTGTGAAAATAAAGAAAAATGGAATTTACCAGGTGAAGGTCAATCGACGGCACTACGAATATGCATGTGTAACGTAATAGCTATTGGTTCATGTTTAAATTTTTAGCCTTGTAGCAAACATGTCTTCATAGCTCAGGCATTAACCTCAAAGAAAAAAGTAAATCCTAAGCTAAATGTTTTGGCTTCGATTCTCGGTGGTGGCGCATGAGTCATATTAAAACTTTTTTAATCATTACTATGTATATTGGGTCCAATATAATATAATAAAAAATACGAAATCTGCATTAATCAAAATATCATATTTAAGCATATTTTACAACCGGGCAATGCCGGGCGGACAACTAGTATATATATGTATTCACATATTTAACTTTATCTCTCTCTCTCTCTCACTCTCTCTCTCTCTCTCTCTCTCTCTCTCTCTCTCTCTCTCTCTCTCTCTCTCTGAAATAAGAAACGCATGTATTAGTAAGAAAGATGAAATCAAACATAGCGATATATTGCACATTAACTCAAGTAAACTCAATCTGGTACATAGCCAATCGTTTTAGACTCGAACTTATTTTTATTGTTTTATCTTTAATCTTATTTACGCCAAAGAAGGCACAACGCCACTTGGATGTAAAATGTTACTATTTATGACCATATTAAGTAATTAAGCAGCAAAATGAGTCTGTTCACATTACATTTTAACTTTTGCATGTCAGTGCAGTCAAGGAAGTCGAAGACCGGGTTGGAATTCCAAAGTCTAGCAGTTCGAGAGAAGAAACTATTAGAATAGAAAGCTTTCCTGCATATAAGGATATCTATGTTAAGGGGTGGGATTTAGCTGCTTGTCGGGTTAGTTGGAGAGGGTATTTACGTGAAGGTGGCACAAGTACTACTAGTCTTTCAAAACACATCACATTAGAATATCTGTAAAATAGACATAGGGATGTAACATTGCGGTGATCGGGACAGGGGTTGAAGTTTGATTAATAGTGCCGGACCGTCGGGTTGGAGACTCGTTTTTGGACTCTGCCTCAGAGGGAGAGTCTTGCGTTGATGTCTTATCCCAGATGTGGTAACAATACTCCAAGCTTGGGCGATTGGTGGTTTTGTAGAAATGTATGAGACTGTCAGGTGTGAATGATTTTCTAGCATGGTATAGAGAGCCAAAATTATTTGCAGCGACCTTGGCAATGTCTTCCATGTATTTGTTCTAATTTATGTTGTTTTTGAATGTTAAGCCGAGGAGTTTGAAAAAAGGGTAATATTAGGATAGTTATGATGTGCGAATGGAGTTTGCAGCGGAATATATCGATTTGTCTTGTTAAATTGTAGTACAATAGATTTAATCAAATATTTATTCCAAAAATTATCATTTTCTCTCTAGTCATGCCACGAATTAAATTTTGTCCGGGGGGGGGGGCTCATCATCATCTCATCGTATGAACTCGAAGATCCTATTGTTAGCATTGGTTTTTGTAATATTTTTGTAGTCAGAACTCTTGCTAGTAAGACATCGATTAATTACGGAAAGGACTCCAAGAAGGTTGCCAACATTTTAAGTGAAAATTACTAGTGTGGAACGAACTAGATTCGAACTTGGAACACCAATGTCCTCAGTCCGTGTCCTTAAACACTTAACCAGTGTCACCTTCCGGTTTGGTGGTAACTTGTAACGATATAACCAGAAGATAAACATTTTGTAGAAAATGTCTGCTTTTCATGCTAGGGTATATCCATTGAACGACAGAAATGTCAAAATAAATGACGAAATGCCTCGGGTCGACTTGGACGGAACTGACTCTCAGAATTAGTTGAGAATTAACTAAATGAGATATAATGTGATGAAGTGATTCCGAAACATCATTAGCCTTAACCTTATTCCATTAGGACTACAGATTCTACCAACCTCCTCGTCCACTCGTCTTTTATAAATGTTTTATTTTGTTTTAGGATAACGAAGAGTGATAAACGGAAGGAGGGGGCGTTTTATTGTTGAGCGGTAGAATTCTTTTATGTTCGGCAACCATCATTTCGAAAATGGTGGATTGCTATTCTTTTCTTTTCTTTTGTTTCTTTCTGTTATCGGTTCATTTGCGATTTTCGATTGAAGCAAAAAAGTGCATCACTAAAGGCAATAGAACCGAGGTGGAACAAGGATCGTCAATTTGGTCGACTAAAATGGCCCGAATAGAAAGAATTTGCCATTTGTCTGGCAAATAATGGTGATATAATTTAAAAAAATTAAAAATAAACATTTGTATCTATTGGCCCGTATGCGAAAATATATATTTCCGCGCACGCGCGTGCGTGCGTGCGTGCGTGCGTGCGTGCGTGAGCACGCACACACACACACAGACATACACACATACACTTCTCATCTCTCCCTCCATTTTTCACTCTCTCTCTCTCTCTCTCTCTCTCTCTCTCTCCTTCTCTTTATATGGTAATCAAATAAACATCTTTCTTGTTCTCTTTTTCTCTTTTTTATTTCTTTCTTTCTCTCTCTCTCTCTCTCAATCTCAATCACTTTCTTTTTCTCTCACTTTCTTCAATATATATGTGCATGTGTGTGTATGTGTGTATGTGTGTGTGCACGCGTGCGCGCGTGTGTATGTGTGTGTCTGCGTGTTAATTGCCAGTGTCCTAGAGGAAAGACGTTAGTCTATGAAGTCAAAAGTTGCTTTGTCTCGACTAGCAATACTTATCGCTCCTACACTGATTATTGCATAAGCATAAAATACTAGTGTTTGTCGGTATAACAAATTATTAATATTAATTTAAAGTATTACAGTTATATATATATACATTATATATACTTATAAATCCATATATATATATATATATATATATATATATATATATATATATATATATATATATATGCATATACATGTATATATATATATATATATATATATTATATATTATATACTTATAAATCCATATATATATATATGCATTCAAATCTAAAATCTTTCGAATTTCTTTATAAAAGTTTATCATCCTTGCAAAATTCATACTAGCTTGTAAATGACTTGGATGCCAATGTCTATACTTATTATTTATTTGGAATAATGAATACTAGTGTTTGGGCGATTAATCAGAATCGGAATTGAGAATCGAAAATATCGGAACTTTTGAGGGTATCGGAATCGGAAAAATTTGTGCCCATGTTCCTATGCGAAAAACGATTCTTTTAATTATCATTATTTATTTATTCATTTTTTTTGGGGGGGGGGATTTGTTTAAAACAAAATCTTCAACTTTTGGTTCTAATAATAAAATAATGATTATTTATTGATTTTAAACTTCGAGTAAAATTAAAATCTATAGGTCGTCTCCCACAAGTGTTTCTTTTTTTTACGTTTACGAAAATATGTGCACATCTAACATATGTTTTTACGGTAATTCGAAAAAAAATAACAGATCGACAGTTACATATTTACATAGTTAGAGATTTATGAAGAATCGGAATCAAAAATTGTATCGGAATTGGGAAAATATTGGAAAAAGTGAGAGACAGATAAGCAGAAGAGAAGGGGAAGGAAAGATATATATATATATTTTCCTTCTAACTCCCATCTGTAGTTCTGTCTGTCTATCTTTTCTCCTGCCCCCCCCCACGCACACACTGTGTGTGTGTCTGTGTTTTTCTATTATTAATAGTTATTTAAAATCAAAACTGAAACTAGGTCAAATCTTCAGTCAGTCGTCTTGTTCTGTTTTATTTTTTCTCGCTTTCTTCATTCTGTTTTATTACTATTACTCGTAATATATTGTACTAGTTACAATGAATGGATAGAAATAGAGAAAAGATAAATCGGGGGAACAATTAGAGAAAAAGAAATTTGGAAAGAAAGGTGTTACATATCTGTTTTTAACATTACTTTCTTATTCATGCTCCGGGCAACACCGAATAGCCTTGCTAGTTCTAATTATAATTTAAAAGACCTGAACATCAAGTTTAACAGTAAAACTGCAGCTCAAAGATCAGAGCGTGTTGATCCTGCAGTGACCACTGGAGACCGTTGATGGCTGACCGTGTTGTAATACAGTTTTTGCAGAATACAGAAAGGACGAAAATCGTGACAGATGGTGACAAAAAATGAGCCATGATGTTGACTGGTGGCGGTGGATGTTAAAAATTGAAGGGAGAGGCTGGCAAAAGAGAATGCATAACCCCCACCTTACAAAAAATAAGGGAAAGAGGAAAGCAGTTGAGGCTTAAAAAAAGGGGGCAGTTACTTTTTCCCCCGTCTGTCCCATATCGACAACTTTGCGTTTCGACGGGGCTTTTGTCTCTTTTTGCGTTATGTGTTTATCATTTGTTTCGTTCCGTTTTATTTTCTTTGCTCTCTTTTTATATTTCTCTTCGTTTCATTTCTCCGCTCTGTGTTTTCATTATGAGTTTTTTCTCTTGCTTTCTAAAAAACAAAGCGAACTGAAACGAAGCGGAACTACGCGGAACAAACCCCGAAAAGGCGACAAAGGAAGGGGTAAATAAGAATGCACTGTGACGAATGCAGAAAATTATATATATATATATATATATATATATATATATATATATATATATATATATATATATATATATATATATATATATAAACAGCGACAGACTGACACCTCCGTGGGGCAAGACTGAAGAGAAATGAAAGAGGTTTCAAGTAAAACTAAAGGTCGGAGAGTGAGGCGTTTGGTTTATTCTGAAGAGGTTTCGGGGCGCTGATGAAGCTAGTAGCCGAAGGCAGAGAAGTCAATTACAAAGATGCATAAACACTTTTGTAGAAATACATTGACCCTATAAGTTTTGCTTCCAAGAGAATCTATTAGGGTTATACATTTAATTGATACCTTTAGGTAATCTTCATCCGCATCAGTATTGTGATAGATAATGTTCTTTTCTATATTTTTTTAGGTGAATCAGCTTTTTGCATAGAACTCCCGAAGTTCCTGCCTCAGGATTGTCTGGTCTGCTTGTTTACAGTTATTCGTTAACTTGCAGGTTTGCAGGTGTTTATCCCTGACACCGAAAACAACAAAAGTCGAAAAACGCTTGGCCTAGCACACACATAGAAATAATAAAACAGAGCGCGGACGCGCGTATACAAATGCATACGAAATGTAAAATAACGTCACTGTAAGGAAAACAACTATTAAAAGGAGACAGAGCACGTTAAAGCGGACGATTAGTGGGAGACGTCACAGCCGTAACGAGAAGTTACGCATGGCGGGTGGATGAGGAAATAAATGTGGTTGTTGCACAAAAAAGTGAGTTCGAGTTATTCTTTGACTTGGTCTCATTTTCGACGTAGAGCTCGTGTTGTGTAAAATGTTTTTAACATTACAATAACGCAGAAGAAACATTTCCACTTTCATTTATTCGCGGTTCCGCGCCTGACATGCAATAGGAGAAACCTTCAAAGAATGATAAATCTTGATGCCGATTCTTCCTGGATTTTCATTGAAAACCTGTAGCCAGGTATCTCTGACACAACCACGTTTCCATTATCTCCTCTGCCACAGTGAGAAGGAGTGGATTCCAGTAGGAGACGATATTTCCACACAAAATATACAGGACGGATATTCATGGATAAATTATCCACTAGCCTGACCAAGGTTACATATGCCGCATGTCAGTTTCAAGGCTCCCAAAACAACTCCTTTATGGTGAGCTGTTCAAAGGAAAAAAAAGAACAACAGGAGGACAGTGAAGGCGGTTCAAGGACAGTCTGAAGGTCTCAAACAGTTCGGTTTGTATTCTAACTCGTAGTAAAAATTAACCCAAGACAGATATTCCTGGTGGGCCGCAAGCTACAAAGGTGCTGCAATTGCTGAATCCGCACGCAATGAAGAACGCGAGAGGAAACGTATTATTAGAAAAGACAGAACAATCAGAACCTCTGCTACAGAATTATCCTTACAAGTGTCCAACATGGGGGAAATACTTCAGAGCTCGAATCGATCTAACAAGCCATCTCTGAACCCACAGAACAATTGCATCTTCGCAAGCGATGAACGAACATCATCACATCCACTAACCAGCGTATTTTATTTAAGAAATTATAATTAGTATTCTAATTTTTATTACGATATGCATCACAAGGTTCTTTATGACAAAGTTTATACAATTCCACCACATAGTTTTAATGCAGATAAGTATATATATACGAGCCGTTCTAAAAGTAATGCCTCCTATTTTTTATTCCGATCATAAAGATCAGAGGGGATTGCAACTTGCATTGCTATGATGACTGAACTTATGCATTTATGACCTGAAAGCTTCATCTCTCTGTTGCGGATATTGACGGTGTGAGACTCTGGGGAAAAACCCCTCTATCATAGGCGTACGTCAGAAGCAGAGATGCGTCATTGAATTCCTCCATGCATAAAAAATTGAACCGATAAACATTCACCGGCGCCTGTAGAATTCTTATAAGGCCGATGCAGTTCATATCAGCACAGTAAGGAGATGGATTTGTCGACTTCAGAGTGGTGACAAAGATGTGAGTGACAAAGCGTGCTCCCGAATTTTACGACCGAGGCATCGTTCGTTGGTGGCAAAAAATGCATTAAGAATGTGGTGACTATGTAGAAAAATACGTTCTGGGGCACAAGGTGTCGTTCGTTTTAATGGTACCTTCTTCGTAGCTCTTCAACGTTTAATTTTGAGTTTAAAAAATGAGGCCTTACTTATTGAATGATCTTCGTAATTGTAATAATATAGTATATATATATAGTATTATAGTATAGTACTGTTAATATAGTATATATAGTAATATAGTATAGTACTGTTGATGGTAGTGATATGTTAATATTGACTCTTTTGCTACAAACCCAGCTTCTTATTGATCATTCATTATAAATGTAATACTGGTCAATGTTTTTATATGAACTATGTGCTCAGAGTGTCTTTGTGATAACTATCTTTCGTTCTTGTTAGCTTCGTACATCATGTGGCTTCGTGCCTCGTCTGGGGCGATTTCCATCAAAAGCAAAATATAAAATTTAAATAAATAAAATACATCAACGGAAACAATTATTTGTTACTTATCAGTTGACTAGCAGGACGCCCGGCGTTTCCCAGTCGTACAATATACTTAAACATTATGTTTTAATTTATGCAGATTGCATTCTATTATTATAGAATCAATCCTCTATTGAATATCATATAGTTTGCTCAGTCGACTAATTCGAATTAAATAATAATAATAATGATAATGTCGTTCATTAAATTCCATCTGTGTTTGTTTACAATATCGCATCAGCTGATATTTGGGCTTGACAATGAATGCCCTGGAAAAATCACTTCTGATTAATGTTTAGTTTTAAAATATGCACACGAAGAAATGATTTGTGATGCTTCAAAATGGTACATATTCTTTTATCGTAAATTGAACTCATTAATAAGAAAAAAATAAAATAAAATGGTGAGGTACACCCGGGCTTGAACAGGGAATCAGTCGATCTTTTTTTATTAATAAGTTCAATTTCCAATAAAAAAGAGACACCGTTTAAAATCGCTGCAAATCATTTCTCGTTTGCATATTTTAAAATTAATCATTAATCAGAAGTGACTTTTCCATGGCATTCATCGTCAATCCCAAATATTAGCTGACATGATATTGTAAACAAGCACAGAAGGAATTTGATGGACGATATTATCATTATTATTTATCATTATACAGGATTGATTCTATAATATTACATACGCCATCTGCATAAATTAAAATATCATATTTAAGCGTATTGTATGTTACAATATTTTTTATTCATAATGAAGAAAAAGAAAGAAAATTCACGAACCGGACTGGTTGTTACAATGAATTACTATAGGTTTTTTACTTAGATCTGGTCTTAAAATAGATTTTAGGAAGTTCTTCATAAAAATTGCCTTTTGCGCGGAAGTTTGCTTCACAAGTAGAAAGGGCAACAATTTGTTGCTTTTTAGTTTTCTCAGAGATCATAGGTCCAGCATATTGAATCTACTTTCCGGACCAAAATGCCATAAAAAGGGGTTAGATGTGTAAAATTCAATGATATATTAAATTTAAAAAATGGCGAGGCGGTGGACGAAAAACGTGAGAAAATATTACCTAGTATCTTAATTGATCACAATGAAAATATTAATAATGACGACAATTGCAGTAGAACTACTGATGTAAATATTAACCAGACACGTTGATACCCGATAAGAGAGCGAAAAAGGCCAGACTTCTTAAAAATTGAAAGGATACAAGACTACGTAGTGGATTACTGTTAATCATTGAAAAGCACACCAGAAAGTTATAATGAGGCGATTAATTCAGAAAATCACCAAGAATGGGAACAAGCTATGGAATCCGAATTGAAAGCTGTATCTGAAAATAACACATACGAAATAGTGGCAAAACCAACAGATAAAAATATGATTTCTTCACGATGGGTTTTTTCCCCAAAACACAGCTTCTGGCAGTGAAACTTTTAAAGCAAGATTTGTTGCAAAAGGTTTTTCACAAATTTCTGGAGTGGAATATTTTGCCACATTTTCACCAACGACAAATTTAACGACAATTAGAATTTTATTACAATTTGCCGCTCAATACAATTTAAAAATACATCAAATGGATGTAAAAAAATGCTTATTTAAATGCTCCGATTGATTGTGAAATCTATCCAGAGGGATTCAAAATCCAAAATAAAAATTTCGTGTGGAAACTGAATAAATCGTTATACGGACTGAGACAAAGTGCGCACAATTGGAATTTAACACTCCATAATTATTTAATAGAACAAGAATTCAAGCAATGTCCCGTAGACGCGTGCATGTATACCAAAAATATTGTTGATTTTGTTTTTGTTTGTTTTTTTTTGTTTTTTTTGGTTAACGATATATTACTCGCCTCAAATTGTGACAATACTTTAAAAGGTGTTAAAAATAGATTAAATAAAAAATTTAGAATTGCCGATCTTGGATAATTGTCATGGTTCCTCTGTATAAAATTTACCTGTGCAAATGAAACTATAACAATGAACCAATCACGGTACATTGAAAAAATTCTGCTCAAGTTCGGAATGCAAGATTCCAAACCGCGTACAACTCCCGTTGAGATGGATATAAGTAAAAATATATAGACCGAAACAAAATTAATAGACGATCGATTATACAGAGAAATGACTGGAAGCCTCATCTTATGATGACCGCCACTAGGCCTGATATATGTTACACTCAAAACTTATCGAAACCGACAATTAAAGACCTTAATCGTGCAAAACAAACCCTTCGTTATCTAAAACGAACCAAGGAACACTCTTTAATATTTAAAACGTCAACATATCCTCTAAATTTAGAAGGATTTTCAGATTCAGATTGGGGTAACTCTGGGGATAGAAAAAGTATAACGGGATATCGTTTTAGACTGTCAAAGACTGAGCCCATAACTTGTTAAGTGTTGAGACATTATGTTGAACAAAGATGACGGTGAAGAATCAGTGCAGTTTTGATCTTTTTTAGAACTGTAAACCTGTGGAACTCTCTTCTGTTTGTCTGCTTTACAGCTGACTACAATATGTTCGCCTTCAAGTCCAACGTAAACAAGTTCTTTAAGTAATCCAGTTTACCAAATTTACACTTTTAACGATTACTATGATATTGTCCCTTTGACTACTGTAACTCTTTAACCCTTATCTTCGAGTGGCCTCTGGGCCTTGATAAGTGATGATTCCTTTGTAAAAAACATCCTTCTCCACAAAATTTGGGACCAGGGTCGAATTTGTTTTGCCTGTCTTCCCGTGTTTGATGAGATCTACTTAATTCGCTCATTGTAATCTCTTGCTTGTTTCGAGCTTTTCCAATCTCAATACTAGCTATTATTTTAGCTGTTTCTAGTTCGACTTGAGCGGGCGTCATGGTCGTTCTTTCCGATTGTAATTCTTCCATTATTAGTTCGTCGAAGATATCATTGTCCACCATATGCTCAGTGATCAATTTGGCATTTCCTCATGACTCCCCTAACCTCAAAATCTCGCTTCCTCCCTATTTCAATTAATTCATCCTTCTGTAATCTCTCTCTATGATGATGGCTCTCTCGGTGGAGCATTAGAATACGCCGACTGCCCCCCCCCTACAGAAGGTAAAAGTCCTTCAATGGGGGTCCTGGATATGACCTTAAACTATATCCAGTGGTGAGGCCCCAGCTTGTGGGCTTTGGAGAATGTGGAGCCACCCTTTAATTACCATTGCTCCCAAGTCCACTCTGACCAGGAGTGGTAGTACCTGTTAGGGTCCCAACTATGGGTTAAATAGAAACCGACGTGAAAGCAACAAATATATTCTATTAAAAAAAATTTCTTCAAAATCTTTGGATTCGGCATCTAATAACCCGAAAAGGGTTGATATGCCGTAAAACAAAAACAACCAACCAACTCTCTATGATGAGTTAGAAAGTCTTTCTTGTCCATTTTACCTTATTCGTCAGTGCAAAATATTTGGATATTTCAACGAGGGTTATTATCCAAGAGGTAAGATATCACTAACTTGGTGTTTACTGATCTCTCAGCGAGCCCCACGTTACGATATGCAATTGATGGGTTCCAAATTGGAATTTATTCCCGATTATGTATCGTGTTAAGAAAAGACCAAAATGTAATATGCCGATCGTGAAATGTTACAACCCAAATAGCAAGGTAATCCTAGGTTCTTGGATCATGGTCATGAAATAACCCAGCGCACGAATCGACAAGACAAAAAAATAACCGAACATAACAACAAGATGATATAAATGTATTTATATATACATTAATTATTTTATTGTGTAATAACATTTCATAAGCACAAAACAAAAAAAAACGGAATGTAATATCCCAATGGGTCAAAACAAAGCGAAGCAAAAGAAGGACGTTCGTAAGTTAACCAATATCTCTCTTTTCTTTTTCTTTTTCTTTATATTATATAAGATAATATATAGTCATAGGAGTGGACAGGATTGGGATAAAAAGGATGGATTAATAATCACAGAGTACTCATCTCTTAGAAAAGGTATAATCCGAATGAGATGAATGATCCACGGAAACAAAACATTCAAGAAAAATCATCGTCCGAGCTTCTCGGAATTTTATCAGTTCCTTAATATTCGCGGTAATACATCCATTCCTCGCTTTGAAGTAAACATGTAATTTTGAGGTGTCTGCCCTTTTTTGCTGCATTGATAAATACATATAGGCATTTTGGCCCTTTATCCAGTGCAGTTATCCTCAAATTGAGTTAATTAGGGCACATGACGAATTTAACAATTTCTTCACCACGAATTTTGTCATTCTGCGTTTGCCACCTGTTATGGTTGATTTAAGAATGATTTTTTTTTCATGCGGTTGGATCTGTGCGCCAACTTTATTTCAAAATCCTCACCCTTTTTCTGCTTTTTATGAAACAGAAAGAACGAATATGGGGAGGGGGGTAATGGGGATAAAGAAATGTGTGACGTAACGGTGAGGGGTGAGGGCTGTTTGTCTGGCCCATTTACGTTAGAAACCCGTGAGCGTCATGAACGATTTGCTTCTCTTTTCGCCGATCGAATAAAAATCTAATCAAGGAAGGGAGTGAAAATCTTTGTCACCACACATTTTAACTGGCTCTCATAACGGTATCATCATTTAATCGCGCTCGCGTAACATTCAATTTAAGAGCATGTTGAGTTATGAAAAACTATGTGTCCAATCCATCGACCCTTTCTTCGTCTTGACTACTGTTGAATTTTGTTTCTCATCGTCCACATACTTCTGCTTGTAATTCTGTCAAATCACCGTAATTGGTAAACCTATCTGTATGTTTCTAGGCTTTAGGTCCGAGAAACATTGGTTATAATGAATGAATGAATTTATTGGAGATTCGAATTTGATGTCTGAATTTGATTGATTGGTGTCTTCTAAATTGGTTATAGGTTGGCAAAGGTTTGTCTGGTTTTCGTAATTCTAGTCTTCATGTTTTCGTCTGTTCCTACTGTCTGACTGATTTATGCAAACAACCTCATCTATGTCTTCCGTGTCTTTCACAATAATAGTTACTGTCGTTTTCTGTTAATCATTGGTGCGCAGTATTTTTTGTCTTTTTCTCGTTGATGTTAAGGTATATTTGTTGTTTTTAAGGTGTCTATTTTGTGTGCCATGGATTGTAGAAGAATGATAACAGAACTATTCCAGATGCACGAGGTTTTGTTTGTTTGTTTTTATTGCCCCTTTGTTGACCTGCAAATACTGTTTGGTTATCCAGTCAATAACTTCCCGAAAAGCAGAAGGGAAGCCGATAGTTTTATCCCATTCTCTTGGTTATCTGCATATCTTCGAATAGTTTACTTCGTGGATTACTTTTCAATAAAAGTATAATGTCTTGATGACTTCTACAATCTAATTTGGCATAGTACAGAGTCCAAGAATGTTTCATATGGTTTTCCGGTCGATGCTGTCGAATTCTTCCAAATGTTCACAACACTGACACAATAGGCCTTTTCTACTCAAACGTTTGCTCTACAATGATTCTGATGATTCTGATGATTCGGATGATTCGGTGGTTGCACAGTCGCTCCCTTGTGTTCGTCATGTCTACAGTTCTCTTGCAAATTCTCTTCTAAATACAGCGTCTAGAATAGAAAAATCTCAACGTCGCTTAACTTTATAAATATAACGAGACACCCATCCACGGACAGGTGTTTCGTCGTTTACAATTACCCAGGTGGAATAACCTGGCGAAATTCAAAAGCAGGAGGTCAGAGTCTGAAGTATGACGCCTTACCACTCAACTAATGTGCGGTGGTCCTTGGATGTATCGAGTTTTTTTCTATATAGATTTTATATATTTGTTTATTTTGTTTGCTGTATTTTTGGAACGAATTCAGCGAAAGTGCATTTTCACCTTGATACTAGTTGGGGATAATTTGCTCTTCACCAATGTGGTGCCCTTATATGTATATTTTTCAAATAGCTAGGTATATATATATATATATATATATATATATATATATATATAGAGAGAGAGAGAGAGAGAGAGAGAGAGAGATAGATAGATAGATAGATAGATAGATATAGATATATATATATATAGGGGGAATATTCTTATTCAATTATATTTCACCTTTTATTTATATAAATAGAGAGTATATACAAATAAATGACAAAAAGTCTATATACTAAGTTTCAAGAGGTTCTCCGTTTATTTCTTTAAGCATGTTAAAAAGTTCAGTCATTGGCCGCACCTGTTCGTAGCGTAGAAGCATCCATGTAATTATTATGTCAATTTTTAATTTATTCTGCCTTTACTCATGAAAAGGATAGAAACTCGTCAACCTTAAATAAAAAAGCAACATGGGCATGATTATAAAATCCGAAAATCGGAAGAGAAGTTGCAATTTATATATATATATATATATATATATATACATATATATATATATATATATTACATTATATTATATTATAGTATATAATCGAGATAAGACACTGATTAGATATTACTTCAAGTAATACTTTCATAGCGATCCTAGCCAAAAAGGAGAAGCTCAATTTTATATTGCTCTATTGTTTATATATATATATATATATATATATATATATATATATATATATATATATATATATATGGCGGGATCTCCCGTGCTCAGGTCAAGAACTGACATATAACTTCTTCGGAAACTGTGGCTCGTGATGTCAAATCTACCGGGAGATTCTTGTCGTCTCGGTGTTGAATTCTGTTGAAAAGCAAAAACAAAGCTTTGCATGCGCCGGAAAGAAGACAGACAAAATCAGGGTTTCTAGCTGCTAAAAGTTAATTAATAAACAATCAACAGGAAGAGAGTTTCACAAAGCCTGCACTTCTTGGACAGAAATTACTGGAATAGAAAATTGTATTACAATAAAATATAAAAACAGCAAATTAATTGATACCACTAGACTAACGCGTAAAACGAACTAAAATTTTACAAAATGACGGGATTAGATGAAAAAATTTGGAGGAAAACATGCCATAATAGCATTTATAGAAACGATTGAGACTAGAAACATCACTTCTGTGAGAAAGAGGTCACAAAGGAGAATAAAGAGTAAGTGGTCAATCAAATTATAGATGTATTTCTGCACCTTATATAGCGATTACTGACTTTACGAAAAGTGGAAATAGAGAAATGTGTAACAGAAAATTCAAGAAATTTGCTTTTTTTAATTCAAATTTCATCTCAAATAAAGCGCAGTGCCACTTTGAAGTACTATTCGGGACATAAGTTGCAGGAGCATTATGAAGGGAGATGAGTTGCAAGATGGCTGTAAACATTAAATTTGAACCTCTGCGTGTCAGTACAGTTGGGAAAGCAGAATACCGGAAGCGAGTTCCAAAGTTTAGAAGTTCTGGGGAAGAAACTATTGGAGTAGAAGGCTTTCTTATACCTAGGGATCTCTACTGTGAAGAGGTGGGATTTAGCTGCTTGTCGGGTTTGTCGGGGGGAATTCACATCGAGGGGGTACAAGTGATTGTAGTTCGTCAAAGCATTCGCCATTAAAGTACTTGTAGAACAAGCAGAGGGATGCAAAATTTCGTCAATGGGACAGAAGCTAAAGTCTAGATGACAGTTCAAGACCTATCAGGTTGGCGACTGTCTTTTAAACCCTGTCAAGAAGTGAGAGACAAGTAGCAGATGTACCAGCCCAAATGTGACAACAGTACTCCATACATGTGCGAATGGTAGCCTTATAGAGGTACAGGATACTTTGAGGCGTAAGTAGTTTTCTAGCACGGTAGAGAGAACCCACCTTTTTCGCAGCAGCCTTGGCAATACCCTCAATGTATATATTCCAGTTCATGTTCCCTGTAAACGTTAGGTCGAGAAGTTTAAAGGGAGTATTTTCGGGTAATGTGTTCTTGGCCATTGCTATTGGTGATAGAAAAGGTTTATTGTAATTATTGGGGGAAACAAACTTAGTCTTGGCAGCATTGAATGTGACCATCCACTACAGATTGGAGGTCATCCTCTATTTTTTCTGCCATTTCCTTAGATATGTGTTCATTTGTTTCCCCTCGTACCTGTTATAGAGAGTGGTGTCATCGGAAAATATACCCATCTCAGTAACAATTTTATCAGGGAGGTCATTTATGAATATCAAGAATAATAAAGGTCCAAGGATAGACCCCTGGGGTACTCCCCCATGTATATCATATTGTTTAAATGTACGACCGTCGAGGACAACCTGGATTTTTCTCTTACTTAAGAAGGATTTAATTACATTATGTACCATATGATCTAATTTTCCTTAGAAGACCATCATGCCGTACCCTGTCAATAGATACCGCTCTACTCTCCCCTGTTTTGTCCTTTGAACGATATATACGTTCAGAGATTACAGTTAGGATATCTGCTGTTGAACGGGCTTGCCTAAATCCATATTGATTGTCGGTCAGGGGTTTAGCAGCTGTAAGGTGATGGACTAGAGCTTGATTAATTAATGACTCAAATATTTTGGCGAAAAGCGGGAGAAGGCTAATGGGGAGATAATTTAATTGCTTAGTTCTTTCTCCAGACTTCTTGAAAACTGGTATCAGAGAAGCGGTTTTCCAGCAGTCAGGAAAGCAAGATTCGTTGAGGCATTTGTTGTAAAGTTTGGAGAGAACTGGAAAAACCTCAGCGGAGCATTTTTTTAATAGCACAGCCGAGATGAGATCGGGTCCACATGATTTTGAGGTGTCTAGGTTTTTATGATACCATGTACCTGAGAAGGGGTGATTTTCAAGTCATCTAGTGTGGCGTCTGTCCGCAAAGGAAAGTTAGGAAGGAAGTGGTGTGCCGGGTCCAATGTGGAGTTTGAGGCAAACCGACTGGCAAGTAGGTTAACCTTCTCGATTGCCGTGCAATTAACCTCATCATTGTTGATAGTGGGGGAATCGTTGACTGCCCATTATTTACTACACTGTTGTAGATTTTAAAAAAATCACGGGTTCCTAATTTCTGTGCTTTGATGCGTTTTCTGGTGGTTTCAGTGTATTCTGTCTTAGCTGTCGCTATTTCTCTCTTACAATTACTTTTGGCTTAAGTTCAAACTTGGCCATAAATTATCACATGTAATAACAACGAATGTTGACTACAATATTTATTTCTAAAATGTTTGTCATGGTGACAATCGTTTAAGATTAAACCAAAAAAAAGTTGCAGGTGCTCACGTGCATTTAACAATATCAAATTGAAGGATTTAAACAGGATTATGGACAACTTATTGAAAATATGCTGGCAAAGTTATGCTTTATTCATCCGACTGTTCCGGGCCACCTTAAGCACCTGATGAAACCAAAGATCTAAATGTGGATATCGTATGAAATAAAGCAAACTTACAGAAACCATTAATCAGTGATCACAAGACTTCTTTTACAAGGCAAAAACATATTTTCTCATTTTTTTTTTCTCATTTTGGTTTAGTTGAGATTAGAGCATCCTCCCGGATTTAAGACATTCACCCACTATCTCATACATTGTAACCGAAAGATCTTTCTACGATTCTAACCTCCCTTTATATACAATTGTTTGTATTTTCCTTGCACTTGGTTCACCGGGTATGCTTTATAAGTAGGTTATGAAAATCTTTTTATGAGATCGATTACTGTAATGATGAAGATCTTCCTAAGCTTCCAGTTTCTTTTCATGACATTAGTTTTGCGTTATCTTTTCCCTCTCGGATCTGTTTAACCCAGCATCATTGGGGATATTAACTTCTACTAAGGTTGTATCTTTCTAGGTACGTAACTGTAGGGATTGTATAGTCATAGCGGATGATGTATGACTTCTTTTCAACCATTGTTTCTGGTATATGGTCCCAGTATTTCTGCAACGTTCGGTATTAAACATTTACAGATTCGAGTAAATTGTTACGTGCAACAAAATAGGGAATTTCTTTTTTATAATAATGAGCTTAACGATTGGTTCAACACGGGCGATGAATCATTTCACTAATTCTCAAACGCATCGGAATACGGTGATGTGTTGTATACGTCTGACAACCTGGAGCGGCGTAACGACTCAATCTGATTCTTTTACTGGCTGAAGAGTTGACATTATCAGCGTTATTTAATAGTTTTGGTGAATGGGAAATTGCAGAAACACTCCAAATGAAACACCACAACTTAGAACATTCCACAAGCTGTCGTAAAAGAACATTTTATATTCTAGATTTAGAACTCTATAGAAACTCTATAAAAAGAACATTTTATATTCTGATTTTAATGTAATGTCTTTAATAATATCAATACATTTCTAATATTATTATAAGAAATTTTAATATAATAGTTAATACTTAATGTAATATTTAATATAATACTTAATATAATAGTTAATACTTTTATGAGAAAATGTCCTTTCATGACATTGATCAATAACTTTTAATCAAATTAATTAGTGTTATTGAGTGGGAAAAATTTTTTACGACTTTCCAGACCTGTGGATAATTCACGGCACTTAAATTATCGATATTGGTTGCTTCAATATCAAAATTAATGAATCCCCTTGTTCAAAGACTATCAATATATGAATAAATATTCTGTTCTCCTATATATGTAAACTTTCATTTGAAACATACTAGTAGAAAGAACCGACGTTACACGGGATTAACGAATGTTTCACACTCCCATATTAATATTATCACCGAATTTGGTGAAATCGACAAATTTTCTATCAAATCGATTGTCTGCTATAGTAGATTGCCACGTTGTACTGTGAGGACTCTTCACACGCCTCCACGCTGTGACTTAATCCAATATACATTGTGGTCTACATTTCATTGTAGAGAACCTATAAAATTATGTTTATATAATGGCTTACACTAAAGTTTAAAATGCAAAATTCAAGTAACATGCTTCAATTGTGCTCTAAATAGAAACATTTATTTCGAACGCACCTCTGTCCAATCAAAGAGCATACTGTTGATTTATACACCGGACGCTTCTGCTTATCCAATGATAAGACCTTGAATTAAAGTTTAAAATGAAAAAGTCAAGTATCATGGTTCAATTGTGTTCTAAACAGAAACATTTACGTCGAACGCGCCACTGTCATATAAAAGAACATTCTGTTGAATTTATATGGCGCGCTTTTTTGCTTATGCGGTAATAAAGCTTCTCAAATACACTTGTCATGTTAGGCTGTATAAGGTGTTTACTTTGGTCAAAATCGGACTGTTCGTTCTTTGATTGGATTTTTTAGATTATCTATTTTCGATACTTATAGGAGACATTATGACACAAAATTTATTTTAGAACACTGTCAGACACATAAAGTACTCCAAATCCATAGCGAAAAAACTTACAAACACACACAGACACACAAAGTTAATTTATATAATGATAGATAGATAGATAGATAGATAGATAGATAGATAGATAGAATATCTCCTTTATGAGTTTTGGGGTTTTGAACTCGTGATTCTGTTTGTGTTTATCATATAACATTTTTTTTTACTCTTTAATAGTTGAGTCTTACCTCAAAAGAGTTTTCTTTTAAAATCTCTACTATTAGATAAAAAGGACTTTGTCTCTCTGTGTGTATCTGTATTGTGGACTAAGTCACTACGAGAGGCATGTGAGGTTCCTCACAATGCAGCACGATGGTCCCCAACTAGAGCAGGCAATCACTCGATTTGATTGAAAATTGAGCCATTTCACCGATTTTGATGACAATAAAATATGATAGTGTCAAACATTCGTCGCTCATCATTCAATCTCGAGCAACGTCGAATCACCTTGCTAGTCGTCTCTAAAACTGACTCTCCTCAAATCCCCCGAACTAAAGCTCTCAAATGACTTCCGCCCAAATATCTATTCGGCATTTCTCACCAACAATAGTGCAATTCCTCTGAACCTCAGTTAATTGGGCCATTAAATTTTGCCTCACCAAACGTATTCGCCTAATTCTCCTTCACTGACTATCTAGTGAGTAATGCGACACTTGCAATACATGTTCGAATCCTGTGAACATCTTCTTTTTAGTCTTTTTGATTTTCTATATTTAGTCCAGTCAAATTGGTTAAAATAACCGTTTATTTAAAAGATATTACCTGTGCACGCAGATAGAGTCAACAAAAGAGAATAGTGAAACAAGTTGGGATAGATAGATAGATAGATAGATAGATAGATAGATAGATAGATAGATACATACATACATACATACATACATACATGATTATTACTTTTTCTTGACAAAACGTTGTCATCTCTTCAGTTAACTGCTATACATTTGTGTACACGTAGGTGGCTCTTTAACCTAGCTTCAGTCCTACATAAACATTCATGTGTATGATACAAAACATTCCTTCTTTTATGGGTGCCCTTTCCTTTCAATTTCCTTATCAGTTTGTTTAAGCTGGGGATGGAACATCCTACCTTATGCCAAAATTTCACCCGATAACTCAGATATTCCAACCGAGAGATCTTTTTTTTTTTTTGTTCTTATCAATTACTGGAATGATGGAGATTTCAGTTTGTTTTCATGTCATACATAAGATCTTGGTACTTCGTTATCTTTTCCCTTTCAGTTCTGTTTGACTTAGCATCATTAGGGACACTAACTTCTACTAAGGTTTCTTATTTCTACTGATCACTATATCTCGAATGTTATCTCAAACCAGTTTTAGATTTACAGATTAGACCAAAACTATGACAACTTAGCATTGAAGATGACACTGTTTTGCCTCCTCTTAAAACTGTCGAACCGGTTTTTAGTTATGTGATTTTAGATAATTTACAAATCTAGCTTTTGAGAGAAGGAATTTATCACATACGGTACACTTCACTGCCTGTTGTATATTCTCTGACACTATATGTTCATCCTGATTTCTTAAAACAGCTTTAAGACAGCATAGTCTACATGCAATTCTTCAAGATCTTTATCTGATGTTTTTCCTTCATTCGATCTTTTGATTAGACTTCCCATTTCTTTACATCCATCTCAAGTAGTTTTAATATCCTTATGTCTATCTCGCCATGAAACATTTGTTTAAGGAGTCTTTTTCCTCCATCCTAACAATGTATCCAGCTGACCACATCAATTCCAATGATTTCTATTTCTACGCTGTTGTTATTCGATCAATCAAGAAACTAAAATGCGAGGCGTGGGAATCGTTCAGTTAATGTAAAGTAATCTCCAAACACAAATTTGATGAATGTATTCATTCTT
This sequence comes from Euprymna scolopes, assembly GCF_053919585.1. NCBI lineage: Eukaryota > Metazoa > Mollusca > Cephalopoda > Sepiida > Sepiolidae > Euprymna > Euprymna scolopes. The sequence continues at coordinate 107,106,674 of NC_136494.1, read as the reverse complement.
TTGCGGCCTGTTATCCTCATCTCCGTGGTTGTTGTTGTTTCTTCACCACATTTCGGCATTCTTTAAGATAGATTAGACAAGATAGGAATGCTGAGTCTCTTAACTGTATCCGCAGTAATTACTGCCTTCCATAGTTGTTGTTGTCTCAACACGTTTTGGCCAACTAATCCTCTGGCTTGCTTACGTAGAATTAAAACCGTTATCTCCAAGCAATGCTCGCCTAAAACCGCGGAGACTCAACCTCTCTATCCATTGCGCCACGTGGACCCGTGTCGCAGTGGATATTGTTGACGAAAACCTGGTGAGACAGCTATAGGAGACAGTAATTACTGAGTATAGTTACAAAAGTCAACATTCCTATGACGTCGCGGTTAATATCCTAAAAATAAGACAGAGGATGAGTTGGCTGAAACGTGGTGAAACAATAGCAACTATGATGAGGGTAACTCCGCAAAAAGCTTGAATACATAAAATATATAATGTTTCGTCTAAAAGATTATATATATATATATATATATATATATATATATATATATATATATATATATATATATATAGTAGGTTATAAAAATATATATGGCAATTAAGCTACACAGAATATTCCGGGTTTCATTCTCATGAGAAACCGTCAGGCGAGAATGAAACGCGGAATATTCCGTGTAGCTTAATTGCCATATATATTTTTATAACTTACTATATATATATATATATATATATATATATATATATATATATATATATACACTTTGATGAAATTTTTCTAATAATTAGAGGTACATACATATATACGTACAAGAAATTCTTCAATATGTTTTCTTGTTGATGGGTTTCTTTCTTTCTTTGAGTTGAACATTTTTATTTTATTTATCGTTTTGCTTCAACCGATTCTGCTATCTTCTGCTAATCTCAATTTTCTTTTGAATATATTTTTTATCTCTCGCTGACAAACGGCCAGTTTGTTATCCTCTGTCCACCCCATCTGTCCACTTTTTTTCTGGTCTAACGTCTCCTCCCCTTTTGCGACTCCCCATTCGTCCGGTAACCAACCGGAACCCCCTTCCCATACTCTCGGATCCTTTTACATCGCCCCTTCTTCTCGCGCCTCTTATGTAAAAGTCGCGTGCCGTGTCCTGCTTACGGATATCCGTTTCCGGTTGGTGGATTAACTGTTTCCTTTATGAAACCATTCATTCATTTTAGGTTGATTTTTTTTCATTTTATCTTCTTGTACCCCATTAACTCACCCTCTCTCTCTCTCTCTCTCTCTCTCTCTCTCTCTCTCTCGCGCGCGCGCGCGCACGCGCGTTCCATCGTTCTATTTATCCATCTAATCTATCTGTACATCTTCTTTCACTCTCTCCCCCTCCCTCTCGCTCGCTGTCTCTCTCTCTTTCTCTCTCTCTCTCTCTCTCTCTCTCTCTGTTATCCGTCTCAATTTTTCTCATTATCGTTGTCTATTAATTTATTTAATGTTTGGCCGATATCACCCATTGTCCGATTCCACTCTAATAGCAACAATGACCGCAGCCTCCCTCCATGAAAACCCCTAAGAAAAATAACAAAAATTAAAATAAAAGTGAGAGAGGAGGGGGGGGGATGAATAATAAATAAACGGAACATATCGGCCTGTAAAAGTTTCGCAGATAATCGCACACACAGACACACAGGTGAAACAACAACTAAATAAATTTCGCACACACACACACGTACACGCACGTGCTCGTAAGTGAACTCGACCCCATCTGTCAGTTGATTTCTGATTGTTAAGCATGGGATCTCGTGAAGAGGCCCTTAGCCTCCACCCCCATATTCCGCCCCTTTTCTAATTGTCCCCACTGACTCGTTTTTCTCCATCCTCCATTCTGGTGCACATTTTTTGTCTGCTCCCCAATTCTGAAACTTCGCTCATTTTTTTTTTTTTAACTCCATATTTCGTTTCGTTGCTTTAACATCTCTCCAGCACATAAAGGTACTTGGACACATACGAAAATAAGAAACAAAAAATAAGGGTACTTGGACACATACGAAAATAAGAAAACCAAAGTAAGGGTACTTGGACACATACGAAAATAAAAAACAAAATGTAAGGGTACTTGGACACATACGAAAATAAAAAACAAAAAGTAAGGGTACTTGGACACATACGAAAATAAGAAACAAAAAATAAGGGTACTTGGACACATACAAAAATAAGAAACAAAAAATAAGGGTACTTGGACACATACGAAAATAAGAAACAAAAAGTAAGGGTACTTGGACACATACGAAAATAAGAAACAAAAAGTAAGGGTACTTGGACACATACGAAAATAAGAAACAAAAAATAAGGGTACTTGGACACATACGAAAATAAAAAACAAAATGTAAGGGTACTTGGACACATACGAAAATAAGGGTACTTGGACACATACGAAAATAACAGCAAAATCAACGTACGAGTGCGCACTATTTTATTCACTGTGTCAACCGCACTGCATTTGGGTTTTTTTTTCCATCGTAGTCATCTGCAAATAGGTTTTTCGCCGTATCACGGACATTTACTGTTGCTAGACGAGCGAAACTTAACTGCTTTGGTAGGTCTTTTATCCATACTCTGCCACTATACGAAATAAAGAAAAATCAGAATATTTATCTATACTCCTATAAATTTCGTTTTTTTTATTTTTGTTTTTGTTTGTGTGTGTGTCCGCACGCGCGCGTGTGTGTGTGTGTGTGTGTATGTGTGTGTGTGTGTGTGTGCGCGCGAGCGTGTGTGTGTGTGTGTGTGTGTGTGTGTGTGTGTGTGTGTGTGTGTGTGTACGTGTGTGTGTGTTCATATTCATATTCAAAACCCTTTTTTCTATTTATTTATATTGGGTTCAACTCTCGTTATTTTCAAGGCAAGTGCTCGACTAAGCTTCAATCTATGGTCCCCCCTCGCTAAACTTTCACAAGAAACACTCGTCTAGCTGAAAGCAGTATCTATAATTCCCCACTCTTTATTTAAACGTAGATTCCATGAACAAAGCTTCTTTCTTAGAACTGCACGCCTGTGGAATTGTCTTCCATTTTCCTGCTTTCCAGCTGACTACAATATGGTTGTCTTCAAGTCCAACGTAAACAAGTTCTTGATGAGCCGTTCCACTTAAGTTAACAAATTTACCGAATTTCCATTACTTACGATTACTATATTGTCCAATTGACTACTGTACACTATTAACCCTTATCCCCGAGTGGTCTCTGGGTCTTGATAAGTAGCTATGCCTATGTAAAAAGAAATCTCTCTTCCTGATCTGCATCAATAATTTTCCAAATCACATCCTTAGATCATTCATAGACATTTTTGCCGACGACACTACCATCTATAGCAGCACATCAAAGGCCGTAAACTACCAAGTTCTCTGATTCTCTCTCTAAAAACTAAGCTTCTATCTTTACATCATCAACGCTTTGATCCCCTATCTGGCATCAATTGAAATGAATGGCTTTCGTCTTGAGGTGGCTCCATATTTTGACAAGCTTTTGGGTCTGACCTTTACTTCTGATCTGAAATGGAAAACGTACATCAAATCCGTTGCAAACGTCGGAAAATGGTTGGATCCTTCGATCGATCCAGTAGATATCTCACTGCTAATGCAATTCTCTACCTATATGAGCCAGATACTTCCAAGGATGGAGTATTGTTGCCACATATGGGCAGGAGCTGCTAGAAAGACTTATCCTGCCTTGACAAAGTTCAAAATAGACTTCGTAGCCTATTGGGAGGCCCTTTTCTCTTCCCTGCAACCTCTTTCTCACAGAAGAGATGTTGCGAGCATGTCTCTGCTTTATCGTTATTTTCATGGCAAGTGCTCGTCTTAACTCCAATCTATGTGCCCTCACCTCGCCAAATATTCACGAGTAATACTCGTCTAACTGAAGACATTATCAATAATTCCCCCCATTCTTTATCTGTGCCTAAACATAAGCGTAGATTCCATAAACAAAGCTTCTTTCTTAGAACTATACATCTGTGGAACTCGCTTCCGTTTTACTGCTTTCCAGCTAACTATAATATGGTCGTCTTCAAGTCCAACGTAAACAAGTTCTTGATGAGCCGTTCCACTTAAGTAATTCAGTTTACCGAATTTACACTGCAAACGATTACTATGATATTGTCTGATTAACTACTGTCCACTCATCAACCCTTATCCTCGAGTGGTCTTTGGGCCTTGATAATGGTGATTTTTTTGTAAAAAAAAGAAATAGATGCTGTCTTTTAATCCCGCCTTTCAACCTGGTATTACATGTTAATACGGTAGGATTTAGGTAAATGTAAATTTGGTGGATTATGAAGGAGAGGGGAGAGAAGGATTTCAAAGTTTTTTTTTAATCAGCAGGGGCTATTATGTCTGATAATTTTAAGGATCTGGTTTAAGCAATACAATTTTGCATTATTAGCATTTTGTACTAATGTACTACCGGTTATGAGGCCCACTGGCCACTCGAGTGGAGGGGTTAAATGAACAACACCTCCAGAGGATTAGAAATTATGAGTCAAATGAGTAGAATTGGATTATATAGGCAAACTGCGCAGCAATGATTTGTTAACTTTGGACTTGAAAATGACCATGTAACAGTCAGCTGAGAAACAAATACGTATTTTGTTCCACAGATTGGAAATTCTTAGAAATAAATTTATTCGTAGAATTTCCGTTTGGTTTAAAGAACACAGAAAAAAGAAAAGGAAATACATTCATTTGATGTAGCTAGACCAGTTATTTACAGTCAATATTTTACAAGTGAGAGGGGGACATGGGATTGGAGTTAAGTCGAGCACCTCTTGCGAGCTGGCATTCTAATCCCCACCTTTTGACCTTGTCACGTCTTTCCATGATAAGAGCATGGTAAATACAACCATTTCGACGAGAGAAGGGGTAACAAGATTAAGGAGAGAGAAGGAGAGAGAAATAGAAAGAAGGGGAGTGGTGAGAGGTGTAAAAGAGAGGTATTTAATAATGCATAGATCAAATACTGTTCTAACAAGTCACGGGTCACAATATGAATCGTGGTTCCGTGTCTTCTTATCTGACAATTACCCAGACAGAATATATATTTACTTTAAAATGGTTGACTTCTTGAAGGATAAATGATTGGCAAAGGCAGTGTGAAGTCATGAAGGATGAATGGTAATTAGCAAAGCCAGTGTTGCGTCATAAAGATAAATGGTAGTTGTCAACGGTTATAGACGCATATATTTTTAATGCAACAACAGCAGTAGCTGTTGTTGCTTTATCAACCAATGTAAAAGTTAAAAAAATATATGTATTTAATAATATATATATATGTATAGCCTTACAATGGAATCACCACTTATTAAGGCCCGAAAGCCACTCGAGGATAAGGGCTAATGAATGTATGGTGGTATTGTAGTAATTATTAATGGTGTAAGTTGGGTAAAATTTGATTATTTAAGGGGACAAAAACTTGTTTACATTGTACTTGAAGGCTACGATATTGTAGTTGACCGGGAAGTAGGACAGCGGAACACTACTCCACAAGCGGACAGTTCTAGGAAAGAAGCTTTGTTCATGAAATCTGCATTTAGATTTAGGCACAAACAGAGAGAGGGGAGAATTTGTTGATATGAGTTACAAATAGGCGAGCGTTTTTCGTGATAGTCCAACAAGAGGGGCAATAGATTGGGGCTCAAATAGACGAGAGACAGGCTCGCAACCTCTTTTCAATCGAAAGGAGGTTTCATGGAAGAGAAAAGGGTTTCGAAGTCGGTTTGGAACTCTACCAAAGCAGGATATGGTTCGCCGAGTAGCTCCTGTTCAGATGTGGCAACAGTACTCCATTTTTATAGAAATTATATATTTAATAATAAATATAAAATAAACTCTCTCGTTGCATTCATACTCAACGATCGGCTGAGCTTCAATCTATGCAGCCTCCTGTATATCATTCACAATAAAACCTGATCTAGATACAAACATTGATGATAGTTTCTCTCTCTCTCTCTCTCTCTCACTCTCTCTCTCTCTCTCTCTCTCTCTCTCTCTCTCTCTCTCTCTCTCTCTCTCTCTCTCTACCTACCTAATTACCTAAAATTAAACGCAACTTCCATGACCAAAGTTTTTCCCCAGAATATAATACCGGGGAACTACCTCAACATCTTTTTGTACATTGTTATATTTTTATACTCTATATATTCTATATAAGTATTTGTGTATCTACTATTCCTTAGTACAGTGTCATAAATGTTTTTGTGATAATTAAACGTTGCTTCGTTTGAGAAGTTGTTGCTAATCCTGCTATCAATAGATTTAGGTATGTGCTTAATTATGGAAGGTGGGTAGTTTAACTGGGTGTGTACATATATAGGTTTGGCATTTTCTTTCATAAAAAATTAGGAATTTTGAACGGAAACCTTTATTAAATGCATGGTTGGAGCATGCTATTGTTAGTCAGTCATGACCGGTTAAAAGTAATTCACTAATATATGCTGAATCCTCGGTGCGGCCGATACGAAAAATACCACTGCGAATTATTTAAGACTTCTACGTAGTCATGGCTGATTGGATACTCACATGCTACCGTGTTGATTAAATAAAAGGTTACGTTCGAAATTCTGTGCAGATTCTCGAGTTCGACAGAAAGATTACCGAGTTCGACAAGACATGCCTGAAGAAGGACGGAGATAGCAGCGACTGAAACATTGTGAAAATAATCAAGATAAGAACATTAATACGAATATTGTTTCTCCTTTTCAATTTTTCAGATTTGATTTGAGACTCAAGTAAATAATAAAAAAACAGAAATGGACTGGATTTTCTAGCATGAAGTGCAACAGATTTCTTTAGTAAATTTCAAAGGTCAAAGAAAACCTACCACAGAAAATGATTTGTGTTTAAACGTTGCTTTCATGTTCCATATTTATTACACTGTTTTAAGAAATTTCGAACATTAGCCTTTATTTAATCCATCACGTTTTATATATTTTGTATTAGTTTATTATATTTTTTATAGTTCTTTAAGCAGGAATTGAACTCAAACCCTAGAGGAATAATTCAGTTTTGAACGTCTCGTAAACAGCACCCTTGTCTACTAGACTGTACATCCAGTAGGAAAATTAAACATAGTATCGCTTGGGGAATTAATAAGCCTCAGGTTTAGTGTGTTTATTATTTCGGCTGAAACGTTAATAACGATGCCAGAGAAAAAATTCCAAATTACTACGAAATATACAAATATCTAATATATATATATATATATATATATATATATATATATAGTGGCTTCTCTACATACGAGCTGCTCTAGTTACAAGACATTCGAGATACGCGATGTCTTCAGAGCACAATCTTGCCCTACATACGAACGAAAATCCAAGTTACGGGTCTAAACTTCCTTTATTCACTTTTCTTTATTTCTACCTTCTTGTATTTCTCTCATTATAGCCAGTCACGCGTTTTATTTATTTTAATTAATTTCCCTGAAACTGTCATAGCAAGATTTCCCGCCATACAGACCTGATTCTGCGCTCATGTGCTGTTTTCATCAAATTGCATCTCCTTTTTGTGACTTTCTTTTTACTCTAACCACGTGTTCGAAAAAAGGAAATGGAAAGATGTCTTCTGAGAAAAAAAAGAGGATGATGTCGATCAAAATGAAGCAAGAAATAATAGACAAGCATGAGTGTGGTGTTTGTGCGAATGATCTCATGAAGCAGTACGATAGGCCATTGTTGACGGTCTATACGATATTGCAACAAAAAGATGCCATAAAAGTTATAAAACCGACCAGGGGTGTTACTATTGTTTCCAAATTCAGAACAGACGCCCATGACGAGATGGAGAGATTTCGGTTGTAGTGGATACCCGACTAGGAGCTAGCGGGAGATACCATCACGGAGGGCATTATCACCGAGAAGGCGCTCTCCATCTACAAGGACGTACAATTTGAGGCAGCGTCAACAAAGGGAGAGACCTCGTCGAGTATACATGGAGTGAATTTCGAGTTCAGTCATGGCTGGTTTGATAAATTCAAGAAGAGGAATGGCATCCACTATGAGATAAGGCATAGAGAAGCAGCGAGAGCTGATGCCGAAACGGCGGACGAGTTTGTGCAGTGTCTGTTTCGCTTCACTAATTTCGGAATAAACTTATGTCTCACAGCAAGTTTTTAACTGCAACGAGACAGGGTTTTTTTTTTGGGGGGGGGGCACGCAGAACATTCATTACCGCTGAGGAGAAAAAGCTGCCGGACCACCAGCACATAGAAGATCGTGTAACCTTAGCACTGTGTTCCTATTTACAATGCCTCCCCACGGGGCAGAGTTAGACACCAGGGTCGTTTTTTAACGTGGAGAAAAGGAACAAAAATAAAAATTGTCTCAGTCGTGAAGGATTTCTCCTCCACTGACAGAGAACAAGAAATTGAAGTGCAGCATCTGAAGAACAGATACTACACTTTGATCTTGTTTTTTATTTTGTTTTTGTTTTTGTTTTTGTTTCGTTTTGTTTTTGCTATTATTGTTTCTGCTTTTATTATTGTTGTTGTTTTAATTTTCTTATTTTGTTCTAGCTGGGAATTGTGCATCCCACTTGATACCAGATATTCACGTATTGTCTAAGACATTACAACCAGGAGATCTTTTTAAGATCCTGCCCGTCCTTTTATTTGCAATTGTTTACATTCTCTTGAACTAGTTCATCGGGGATATTTGCGAGTAGTTTTTTTAATTCTTTTTTCCTGAATCCGGTTACTCCAAATGTTGCTGAAATGATGGAAATCTTCCGAAGATTCCAGTTTCTTTTCATGTTATACGTGATTACCTTGGTATTTCGTTATCTTTTCCCTTTTCAGCTGTGTTTAAACCCATCATCATTGGGGACACTAACTTCTACTAAGGCTGCTTCTTTCTTGTCCCATATCACTACGTCAGGTTTAATAGTGCCGCCTTCTAGGTACTAAGCTGTAGGAATTACATAGTGGATCGTGTAAATGATGTTTTAATTGTTTTTAAACCAACGACCTTTACACTTTTTAATCGATCTATTACATGTATTAGTTTAAAAACCACCACCATTTCATCGATAATTTTAATTTCTCTTTTTCAGCTCTTTCTCGATTACAATATATTGTGTACCAACGATTATCTCCTGACACGTTTATTTAAAACTACTTATATTGATACATATATAAGTTTACCATATGCGTACCATACATAAATATATGTGTATTTTTAATGTTGAAGGGTTGGTTTCCTAGCTGCTCCTGTTGCTTGCAGACCTGGGTAGAAAGTAACAGTCAAGAATCCATTCTTGACAATCAGCCCGACAGGTGAGGGGCAAGGAACTGGTTCCAATACTTGTCGGACTGAGGTACACCGCCTGGGTATTACCTAGACGGTTCACCGTCCCAGGACTTGCCACACGGCTTTCAGGTGGGGCAAGTTCATTACTTGTTGCCTGGGGCACCCCGACCCGGGAATGCCAACAGACATGCTCACGTAATTTTTGATAGGCTAGAGTGCCCCCTCCTTTAGGGGCATTGGCTTAACATCCCCACTTTCCAACCTTGTGTCACAGCTTCCTAAAGTGGGCAGCAAGTCAATATATATATATATATATATATATATATATATAAAAGTGAAAGTGTCTGTGTGTGTGTGTGTGTCTGTGTACATTTCCCTACGCAATAACTCTGTCAAGTTTTAGTCTACGGACTCGAAATTTGATATACAGGGTACTGAGATTTGGGAAAATCGATGTGATCGGTTTTTGGCCAGATATTTGGCGATTAAGGGGGCAAAGCTCAACGATTTGATCTTTGAGAACTCTACCAAACTCCTCCGACAATTTTGGGTCTACACACTTGAAATTTTAGATATAGGTTCCTTGGACGTGGATCTAACTTAATAATTTGATTTGAGCCCAAAACAATAAATTTCAAGGGGTCATAGTAGGGGTCAAAGTTTTTTTTAAAATTGACCGCTTTTGTTTTCTTCTTTTTTTTTTTTTGCTCAACATACACCTCCAAATACCCGGGAAACGCCGGGAACCCATGCTAGTATATATATATATATATATATATATATATATATATATATATATATATATATATATATATATATATATATATATGAGTGCGTGTGTGTGCGTGTGTTTCATTTTATAGTTTTATTAAGAACTAGTAAATTATTTACTCATAAAAACTTATTTTATGCGTACATTCCGAAACAGAAATCATATCATCCTATATCTCCGCATGTGTAAGTTTTATGCTTTTATCTATATTAATTAACATACTGACAAAAAACAAACGCATTGTTTTTACAACGACAAAAAAAATCGCTTAATTATCCCCCAAAAGCGAATTTAGTAAATCGACTTCCGCTGGCTAATGAACAAACGACAGGGCGTCGCGCAGAATTTCTATGGAATCCCAAAATGTGACCATTTCAATTTTATTTATAAATTCATAAAGAAATTGAGTACTTGTGCATAATTTTAACCCAACATAACTCAGCGTCCGATCGGGTTTGCTCGAAACATGACGTCATACCCTCGGGTTTGATTTAAATGTGACGTAAGATGTCGATTAGCCAATCAATGCACTGCAAAGTAGCAGACGAACTTTTCGAAATAAAAATTGGAAGGAAATAAAAATCATTAAATTCATTAAGCGGCACACACCTGTAAGAGCCCTTTTCTGAAAATTGTGTAAACAAAAAAAATGAATATCTCCAGTTTGGAAAAATATTTTATGGCACCGGAACGAGCGATCTCATATAGTCAAGAAAAAAACATTAATTGCTGAAAAAAAGAAAAAAAAAACTGCGTTTCCTGTAGCGAGAAGTGTATCATCGTAAAAAGAAGATCTGAGAAGAATCCATGTGGGTGGAGATGCACGCGCACGCAATGCACCCCCAACCTCCCCATGTTAAGAACGGCTTTCGAAATAAACACCCCCAACCTCCCCATATTAAGAACGGCTTTTGAAATAGACACCCCTCTCCAACTTCCCTATGTTAAGAACCACCATTCCAAAAAACAAAACAATTTATTAATCTTTTTCTTGAAAAAAAGTTTCTTTAATTGTTACATAAAAGCTTTAAAAAAAAACTTTGCTTATCTGTTTTTGTTTTGAAGTTTTTCGTTGGACACAAAAGAAAAACAAATTATAATAAGAAAACTTGGTACTTGTGCATTTAACGAACCAGACGTAACTCAGCATTTGCTCGGTTTTGTCCGACGCATGACGTCAACTGCTCGGGTTTTGCTGCTGTCTGACGAAACATGGTCATCAGCCAATCAAAACGCTGCGCGCTTAGTTTCAACTCGACACGCATGCGCGCGCGTCGAGCAGCAGACGAGAATTCCGATATGAGCGTTCGAGATGGCGGCGACTAGGAATCTCCAGCGCGAATTGTGGACTGGAAGAATTTCCTGCGAGATATAATATGCTGGGATTACTTTCTCAGGAATCCCCGGCAGATAGGAGGCCCAGCAGCAGGCCATACGGTCAAAATCGACGAGTTTGTCTCCTTCAACCGTCGGAAACACAACGTCGGCAGACGTCTAACACAGGTCTGTGTCCTCGGTGGATACGTCGACCCCGCCAAAAAGGAGTTTTTTGTTTTTTGTTTTTTGATAACGTAGCAAATAGGAATGCCGAACCCCTCCTTCCACTAATAAGAAAATACATTCTGCCGGGAACTACGCACGGTCGTATCAGACTTGGAGCAAAGTGGGAGGAGAGGGGTATCACTATTTAACGGTGAACCACCACAGCCTTAATTTCGTAAAAAAAAGTAAATAGTTGAAAAAAAAACGTTTTATAAAAAAAACAATTACTCACTATTATTTGTTAAAAAAAAATTGATCCTACAAATATCATTTTTGTTGGTCATTTTACGTAAATAGTTGAAAAAAAAAACGTTTCATTAAAAAAAAAATAATTACTATTATTTGTTTACAAAAAATGTTTTATATGTATTTATTTTGCAAACAGAAAACAATTTCAAACAACAATACTAATAATAAAAAAATAACATAAATGAACGGTTTTGCTTTTTACTTATTTATTTTTGGATGTTTCTACATTTTACAATTTCATTTTACAGCTATTTTGTTGTAGTGTTATTTTTATTTTATCGGCAACGCTCGGTTTTATCCGGCTGTTGACGTCATGCGTGTCGGGCAAAGCCGAGCAAATGCTGAGTTACGTCTGGTTCGTTAAATGCACAAGTATCGAAAACTTATTACAAAAAATAAAACAAAAAAAATTGTTACGGTAGGTCGTTGTTTCTTGGGTTTTTTTTTTTTTTTGCTTAGTTAAATTATTATTATTCCTTCATTTTTTTTTTGCTTATTTTTTTTTGTTAAATTATTATTATACCTTCATTTTTTTTGCTTATTTTTTATTTGTTAAATTATTATTATTCCTTCATTTTTTTTGCTTATTTTTTATTTGTTAAATTATTATTATTCCTTCATTTTTTTTTGCTTATTTTTTGTTGTTAAATTATTATTATTTCTTCATTTGTTTTTTTTTTGCTTATTTTTTTTGTTAAATTATTATTATTCCTTCATTTTTTTTTCTTATTTTTTTATTTGTTAAATTATTATTATTATTCCTTCGTTATTTTTTTTGCTTATTTTTTTTTGTTAAATTATTATTATTATTATTCCTTCATTATTTTTTTTGCTTATTTTTTTTTGTTAAATTATTATTATTCCTTCATTTTTTTTAATTATTATTATTCCTTCATTTTTTTGCTTATTTTTTTTTTGTTAAATTATTATTATTCCTTCATTTTTTTGTTTATTTTTTTGTTAAATTATTATTATTCCTTCATTTTTTTTGCTTATTTTTTTTTGTTAAATTATTATTATTCCTTCATTACTTTTTTTTGCTTATTTTTTTTTGTTAAATTATTATTATTCCTTCATTTTTTTTGCTAATTTTTTTTAAATTATTATTATTCCTTCATTTTTTTTAATTATTATTATTCCTTCATTTTTTTGCTTATTTTTTTTTTGTTAAATTATTATTATTCCTTCATTTTTTTGTTTATTTTTTTGTTAAATTATTATTATTCCTTCATTTTTTTTGCTTATTTTTTTTTGTTAAATTATTATTATTCCTTCATTTTTTTTTTTGCTTATTTTTTTGTTAAATTATTATTATTCCTTCATTTTTTTGCTTATTTTTTTGTTAAATTATTATCATTCCTTCATTATTTTGTTGGCTTATTTTTTTAAAATTATTATTATTCCTTCATTTTTTTTTTTTTAAGCAGCGTTTGTTAAGCTTTTATAATCGGCGAAGCTCGGCGGTTAACGTCGTGTTCCGAACAACACCGATCGGACGTTGAGTTACGTCCTGTTTAAATTATGCATAAGTACCGAGAATTTATAAATCATACATTCTTTTTATTACTAGTTCTCGACGGTTAAATATTCTGCATTTTACCGATTTATTTATTCTTGTTATAAAGTTGTGAAAATGATATCAACCCCATTGAGAATGAAAGATTTACCCTTGATTAAGCCCCTTTTCAATTCTTAGCAATTGATTTTTTCATGTAATATAGCTTATCTGATGGCAGATCTGAGGGGGTGTTGTTGCTTGGCATGAAAGCCAACAGAATTTAGGCCATTTTTTTTTTTTTTTTTTTACATAAGAGTCACCACTTATCAAGGTCCGGAGGCCGCTCGAATATAAGGATTAATGGGTGTACATTAATCAATGGGATTATAGCGTAATAATCACAAGTAGTGTAAATTTGGTAAATTGGATTACTTAGGGGGACGGTTTATCAATAACTTGTTTACGTTAGACTTGACAATCAAGTGGGAAAGCAGACAAACGGAAGAGAGTTCCACAGGCGTGCAGTTCTAAGAAATAAACTTTGTTCATGGAATCTGCATTTAGGTTTAGGCACAGATAAAGTGGATGGCAAATTATTGATAGTGGTTTGAGCTAAACGAGTGTTCTATGGCTTTTATTTAAAGATCTGAATTTTTTAAATGAGGGTTAAGTGTATATATTACTTGTATCGATCGGACTATTGTTCTCATCTTTTTTGTTATTTGTACAACGTTTCAGTCGGATAAGCCTTCGACCGCCCTAAGGCATGTTAGTTTTTGTTTGGATAAGAAAAGAGAAAAGTTATTAGCTCTGTAGATATTTTCGTATTCTTTGAGTTAGTTAAAAATCGACTGGGGATTATCTTCTTTCCATCGCCGAAATTTTAAGGATATACAATGTTTATTTTTTCTACAATTAGGTTTCTTTTTTTTTTTTTTAGCTGCACTATGTGTTGCTAGTTCTGTGCAGTTCTTCGTGGTCCATCCTCCCAGACTTTGCTTTCTCCCTTTGAGAAAGGGTTAGCTTATTGCTAATCGCCTGAGGCACCACTACTGGGGAATGCCGACCTGGCTGTCCAGGCATTTCTTACGGGCCAGAATTCTCTTCTTCTAGGGCGCTGGCTCTTCAATCCAACTTTTCGACGTTTGTATCACATCTTCCGGGCCGAGGGAGGAAATAAATAACTACATCGTTTTTCGCGATGTCGTTCAGAGCTAGGCAAATTTCGTTAGTAAATGGTAAGCCACACGTGAATATTGGAAAAAAGATTTCACTATACTTGATTGTTATTAAGTTAAGTGCCAACAAGTTAGAAAAGCAGCTAATCATATTTATATTTGGATTCTTCATTTTGCTCATTTTGTCCTTTAGTCTTTATATTCCATTAGCGATATTTTTGACAAAGAGAGAATATTGATGTTTTCTGGCTCTGAATATTTATATAAAACATCTATCGTTGGTAGTTTGTAAGCTTGAAGTATTTTTCTTCATTTAGCTGCTTATATCAGGTGGTTTCATGTCTTGTCGGGAGAGATTTTCATAAAAAGTTATGTGTTTTTGCTAGGAGCACAGTGTAATACCATTGTCGATGCTGCACTTAGCCTTTTATGTCCTTGATCAGTTAAGGTGAAATCCTGCTAGACTAAAATATTTTCGTTCCAATTCAAGATGCCATTTTTGGGAAAGCTTGATTTTTTTTCACGTTCAAAACAGACCTTTCATCTCAGTCTACTATCGTGGGGAGGGAAGTAAATAGGAAATGGGTATTTATCTCTCTCTCTCTCTCTCTCTCTCTCTCTCTCTCTCTCTCTCTCTCTCTCTCTCTCTCTCTCTCTCTCTCTCTCTAACACACACACACACACAGCGAGAAAATATGACACTAGTATTGGAATGTCAGATTAAAGAGCCACCACCATAACGGAGGGGCACTCTAACCAGCGAAATATGCTTAGGTAGTCCCGTTGGCATTCTCGGGTAAAGGCGCCTCAGGCAATTATCAATAAACAAACCACTTTTCAGATGAGGATGATGGGTCTACTAGAACTCCAGAACCTGCCATATACAGCTGTTAACAAAGAAAAAACAATTTCAGAACTGGCATATACTTTGTTGATTTTAGTGCCGTGTGCAAAAGCTCCCACTATGAACTGATTCATTTTATCAAAAAAAAAAAGGGAATATGACGTAATAATGTATTTTGACGTCAGATAGTAGTATGCTAAATCATGCAAGCGACAAATGTGAAGAAATGGTCGCCTTTCTGTTTGGTTGATTCAGAACTAAAACAAAAACTTAAGTATTCCAAAATTATTCGGATCTATGGCGATGGAGTCCCGAGCTTAACATCTACCACACGTGTTTGTTTTACATAGAAGCTTCAAAATCATAAAAAAAATGAAACATCAATAAGTTTATTGAGTTTACATTTCAAGCTTCTCGAACAATATGAAAAAGTTATTTCGTAAACAACAAATATTGACATAATCAGAATAATACGTCGGGTGTTCAACTGGTGTATGAAATAAGATGTCTATTTGCAATGAACACTTCGGGAATCACAGAACGGAAAACGAAATCCAATTTGACGACGAGAGTATCGCTGATACGTCGTCCGTATACGTGGAGGAACGGTACTCAGAAGTTGTCACTCGAAAGTTTCGAGGTGGCAAGTCGTGGATGGTCGGTTATGAAACCTTCTACACGACAAATCGAACAGAAAATCCAGACAAGGAAAACGGCAATAAATATCGCCAAGGATCAAAATGGCGTCCAGCGAACACCGTTAAAGAGGTCGCAAAAGGCGGCAATCTTCGGAGTTACAAGCAGGATTGTAATGCCGCGGACTTACCAACGAGGCCTAAAGTCAATGGAGGAGCTCGATCGGATGTTTTTGATGTGAAATGGAACGAACCTGCAGTGAGGGTGGATGAAAAGAATAGAGTCGAAGAAACAGCTACGAAAGAGTTGGTAAAAAATGAAAACGCGATCGAAAGTCGAATTAATAACAGCAGGTCTTTGATTGCTGACAATAAAACAGACAACCCTTATAGAAGTGATGACGAAAGCTTAAATGGTACCATGATGTCTTGTGCTAATAAGAAATGCTCTAAAAGCGTTAAAAATGGCGACATTAATTTCGAAAAGAGTTTCGTCAATAGTTTAAGACAAAGACGTCGCAGATCATCAGGCCCCGATATTGTAACGCCCATCGAAGGAGGTGATGTCTTTGAATCTGAGAAGAGAAGAAGTCGCGCCAGCCGTAGAAATCAGTCCCGTGACCGTATGAAACCCAGAGGACCGCCAAACGAAGCATTTAAATCTCGAGAAGATCCGGATGGAGACTATAACATGAACAAAAAAATTTACGTCGAGAACTGGTTGAAACACAGCACACGTTTTAATACTCACGACCAGTTCAAATCCGATATTGCCTGCATTGATTTCATCGAAGTGAATCGCTTGGCGTTTACGGATTTCGAAAGGGGATCATTATCCACACGAAATATAAGTGACCTAGGAAGCCACTCAATGTTTAGCAACGGATGTCAGAACCTATGTAGCAATATGTTGCCGTTTCGAGACGCGTCATTCTGGGAGGGACAGAGTGGAAGCGGCTATTCTGCAAGGGTTTACAGCGACAACAACAACGAGGATTTCTTTTTATGCGCCAGCGTCTTTCTATTTGGGCATGCCAATCGTAATTTGGAACTACGTCAGGAGATCGAGCTCTTCAGCCATCGATTGCACATTCGTTACGAGAGTGATTACGCGGACCCGGTGACGCCGGAAGAGAGACAAGTCTTATCTTTTGCCTCTAAGTACAACATTAAAGTTGAAGCGCTTGTCAGGGTGTCGGCGGATAAATATTACTGGATGACATTTGATCCACCTGGCGAGAGCCGGCCAACACAGACAATGCATTTGTACTATTATGCCAGAAACTATTGCGATCTTATAATGAAAAGAGACGAGCTTTGTCCGGATTGCGCTTAACAATTTATCGTCAGTGTTTATTTTATACATACATAAATAAAATTAAACAGACTGTTTTTTTTTGTTTTTGTTTTTTTTTTTGTTTTTTTTGTTTTTTGTTTTTTTGTTTTTTTTTCAAAACTGACATCTCAAATTAAATTCTTATATATTAATAACGTTGTCATAGTTATCAACTATAAAAAAAAACATTTTTGAAAAGCATACTCTTACAGCAGGTAGGTTCAATTCTCTATGCAAAATCGGTGGCGTCATCTTGTGCATCCATTCAATATGGACAAATGATCAAAACAGCCAAATATGAATAATGGATGTAACTTTTGTTTGCTATTATTTTGTTTTGTTAGATTTTCATATTAACACAAATATTATATTTATTCAAAAACACAAAATTATTATTTTACAATATTTATGTATGTATTTGTGTGCTGCGCTCATATTTTCTGATGCAATAAATATGTGAATTCAACCAGCTAACGTATTAACAAGTTATTCGTTATGGGTTTTCAATATTTTGGAGGTTATAAAATTGCAAAAACCGTAATCACGAATGACAAAAAATATTTTTAATTTGGTGTCAATTTCGCTATTTTACAATAGTCATTTTGTTTGCAATAGTCATATTTATATTACATTAAAGTATAGAAAAAAAGACCGTTACTCAAAAACCTATCAGGTAAATAAAAATTTAGCACCATCAGAATTAACAAACTTTTGCCAACGCAAAGCAATTGTATTAATGCCAGTAACGTAAAAAAAATCTTGCGTTCTGGTGACGATAAAGTCGCTGAAAGTGTTTTTGATATCGCTTAAGTTTTCGATCCATTTCTCACGCAGCAGTTGTCGAGATGCTTGAAAAAGTGGTAGTCGGTAGGTGAGAGGTCTAGTGAGTATGGCCGATGAGGCAGAGTTTCGTAGCCCAATTCGTTGATCTTCTGCAGGGTCGGTTCAGCAAGGTGGACCTTTTTTGTTTACTAATGCTGGGTGTTATGGGTGAAATTTCTGACGCATTTCATCCATTTGTTGACAGTACTTCTCCACCGTAATGGTTTCGCCTGCATTTAAAAAAAAACACTGTAATGGATGAGACTAATTACAGATCACCAAACAGTCAGCATGACCTTCTTTTGATGCAACGCTAACTTAGGGAAGAGTCGTGAATCTTCATCGGCGTCTAACAACAGAGCTGAGCGTCGTCGGTTGTCATAAAGAATCCACTTTTCATCGCAAGTCCCAACCCGATCGAGAAACGGGTCGTTCTTGTTGCGTAAAAGGTAGAATGACACATCATAACGGTGTTTCTTTTCATTGTCGTTCAATTTGTGATTATTTATCAAGATGTTTTGTCTTTCCAATCTCTCTCAAGTGGTTGTAAATCACCATATACGTTACGTCTGATTCAGAAGCAAGTTCTTGAATAGTTTTGCGTGGTTTAACCTCGACTAAGGCTCTTAATTGATCGTTGTCGCTATTTCTTTCTTACAGATACTTCTGGCTTCTATATACTTCTGCCTTTGTGCGATGGCTGCTGCACAAGTAGAAGTAAACTATTAGGAAGAGTGTGACTTGCTATAAAATTTCCATATGGGAACATGTGGTTCAATAGTTGTTTTAAACCATTCATTGGTATCATTTGCGCACTGTTCAACAGGAAGTGAAAAGATATTTTGCCATGGGGCGTCCCTGATGAGATCCCTGATGGTTTCCCAGTCAGCCTTTTTATAATATCTCGTTTTTTGAGCAGTGGATCTTCAGTTTTGGCTCTAAAGTTTAGGGCTATTTCAACTATTACCACTGCATGATCGGCGTTCCCAAGTGGACTGTGGGCTTTAGTTACACAGTCATCGGGAACTGTGTTCTTGCTGGTCTAGGAAACGGGTTGGAAACGTAACCATCTGTGATAGGGAATGAGATATAGAGAAGTTATGTGTAGTCATACCAGCTCCGTCTGTGTGAGTAGAAAACCCAAGCCAGTTGCTGTGGTGGACATTGAAGTCACCAAATACATACACTTGTGTCGAGGGAAAGTGCTGTATCTATGCTGTCAGAGACTTTGTTTATTAGGGTGCAGTCCTGGGTCGAGGGAGAGCGGTAGAGAAAATAAAAGTAACTAATGTTATGTTGCATGTTAAGTCTAAAGCACATAAAGAGTTGGTCGTCCGATTCTAGTTCAGTTTCTCTAGTCAAGGGGAGGGTGTTCCAAATATATACTCCAAGCCCGTGCATATGTCTGTCAGAGTCCTTACGGCAGAGTGGGAGATATCCAGGCATGTTAAAGTAGTTAGAGTGGATGGAGGAGTGTAGGTTAGTCTCACTTAGTGCTAAGATATCCAGGGTGTTTGTTAGGAGAAATGCTTCGACATCATTTAAATTAGTTCTAAGCCCACGGATGTTCGTAAATGCAAGCCTCACGGGAAAGGCAGGTTGGTTTTGTTTGAGTTTAGACCTGGTTTTAGCGTTATCATCCATAATAAAATACTAAATGTTGAATCATTTGCAAAGGAAAGAAAAAGAATTATAACAATTATTTATTTATTTTCAAAATAGGAACGTCCAAAAGTAAGGGACAAAATTGAAAAAACAATGTAAACAGCCAAAAAACAATAAAAATACATGTACAATCAATATTTAGTAAATGAACCCTTGCTCTCAATGACAGCTGCACGTCTTTGACTAAAAGAACGAATCAGTTCTTGACAATCTTCAATACTAATTTTAGACCCTTCTTCTTGAAGCTTCACCCACAAATCCTTCGCGTTTGTGGGATTTCTTTCCATAACTTTCACTCCTAAGGTCTTCCAAAGATTTTCTATTGGATTTAAGTCAGGAGTTTGCGGTGGCCAATCCATAATTTCGAAATCTTACTCACTAAGGTAACTCATTACATCCTTTATCTTGTGACATGGGTCATTATCTCGCATAAAGATAGCCCTATCGAAGGCTGAATTCTGTATGATTGGCACAAAATGATCTTGAACAATGTTTTTTATAGATCTGCAGGTTTACACGAGTTTGTAACAGGACAAGAGGCGTTGTGCCTTGGCTAGAAAACATTCCAAATTCACAGTTTTGTTAGTATATTTTGCACCTTATCTTCTACCAATACGTCTCTTTACATTGTTTTTTTTTTTTTTTCATCATTTTCAAATAAATTAAACTTGCTTTCAGGACTGAAAAATACTTTTGCCCAATTTTCATGTCCAAATTACATACCTATTTGCAAACTCGGTACCAGTGCACTTATTGATCCGTGCTGAAATAATAACGTTATTATTTAAAAAGCCATTCTTAACATGGGGAGGGGAGGGTGTTTTGTACCTATACTGTACTTTAACCTTACAATTGAATAAAAAACATATCATAAAACTTTAATTAACCTTGGAAATACGATTTAAAAAATAGCGCGGATCAGTAAGTGCACTAATACCGCAAACTCTAATCTCTTCTTATTCTTCGGACTAACAACTGGTTTCTTCCCTGGGGCTCGATTAAACAGCCGTATTTCTTGCAGTCGTCTAGAAACAGTCTGCCTTGTCACATTAACACATGAGGTACTATTCATAACCCTTTTAATTTCCGTGCAAAACTTAAAATGGTCCTTTAATGACATACGCTGGATTATTCAGACCTTTTCTTTCCGAAGTTTTGCGAGGTTTTAAAAACACTAACTATTTTGCTAGTATCATTGTAGGATTTAACTATCCTGCCTACAACACTCTTGGAACGTTTCGCTTTCTCTGAAATCTCTCTAATGGTGTGCTTTTCCTTGTGTAGCTTCACAATAGCTGGTCTCACAGAGTAATCAAGATTTTGGCGTTTCGCCATGGTGCCGGCTGATACAACGTTTACAAATGACTAAGTAAGACTTATTCTTTAGAACAAATTAAACAATTTGAATATAACATACTGTGCACATTGTTTTTCTCAATTTTGTCCGTTACTTTTGGATTTTCCTATTTTGAAAATAAATGAATAAATGTTATAATTCTTTTTTATCCTTTGCAAATGATTTAAATTTTAGTATTAGGGTTTTAAATATTGTCCCTTAGTTTTGGACACTATTCTATGTGTGATTACTTCATTTAATCACATAAAGTAATATACAAAGATATAATTTTATGCGTCAATTTTTCAGTATTTACTTCAGCAGTGCTCAATGCATAAGTAGAGCTAGGTAGTAAGTTATGAAAATATGTATGGCAATTAAGCTACACATAATATTCCGCGTTTCATTCTCGTGAGAATGAAACACGGAATATTCTGTATAGCTTAGTTGCCATATATATATATATTTTCATAACTTACTATATATATATATATATATATATATATATATATATATATATATATTGATAAAAATGAAATACACTTAGTTTCAGAATATATATATATATATATATCACAGTTTCATTAGTAGTCCTATTGACTCGAAATCTTTTGTGTTGCAAGCTAACCATTTTAAGGCCATTAAGTCTTCGAAATCCAATAAAGACATTTATATTACAAAACCAGACAAAGGTTCTGGAGTCGTTATTCTCGACCAAAACGTCTATATCGAGAAAATGATGATGATACTTGGGGATGCTACAAAATTTGAATATTTAGGCAACGTCAGTATAAATGATAGGACACTCAATACAGAAACTAAACGACAATCTCGCTTTCTTAGATTTTGTAAAAGTGGATGACTTTCCAAAGAAACTTAAGATCGAATTTCTCCTGTGCGTTCGGAACGTCCCAGGATGTACGGTTTACCCAAAGTCCATAAGGAAAATATTCCTATGCGACCTATTCTTTCAATGTTGGGTTCCGCCCAACATGAATTGGGCAGATGGTTAGCCGAGATCCTAAAACCTGTCCTGGAAATATATATTGGATTCTGCAATCCTGATTCTTTTTGGTTTGCCGAATTTATTCGTGATGTAAAGGGTTCATCAAATTCCTATGACATATTCAGTTTGTTCACCAATGTGCCTTTGGATAAAACTATCGGGATTTGTGCCGATAGTCTTTATCGTTGTTCCCTGACTAAACCGACCTTTCCTGAGCATATATTTCTTGAGCTTATGGGTTTAGCTATTAAATTGGTTGAATTTAGTTTTGACGGGAACATGTATCGTCGAGTTGATGGGGTAGCAATGGGAAATCTTTTGGGTCCAACATTGGCTAATATTTTGTCGGACTTCAATAAAAACTACTTTTTGATCGTTTTCCTAAACCAATGTGCTATTTCCGTTACGTGGATGACATTTTGGTTATGTGTTCTTCCTGTACGGAAGCTGAGTCGTTGTTAGAACAATTAAACCTACTTCACCCTGCATTGATGTTTACTATGAAGAGTGAAGTTAATGACTCATTACCGTTCAAAGATCCTGTATGAGTTTTACTACTAGCATATATAGAAAAACTTACATTTACAGCGCAATACATTAGCTGGGTTTCGTTCTCCCCTAAAATCAGAAAATTAAATCTGATTAAAACTTTAGTGCATCGGGTTTTGTTGATCTGCTCTAGTACTAAACTAGATGCAGAACTCCAAAGCATAACTGACATCCTTTTGGCTAATGGTTATCCTTTACACGTAATTCAAAAATGTATGAGGAATAAAATCTAGACGTTTAAAGGTGGAACGTTTGTGGGCCCTCAAAAAGGTCCCATATATGTGAAACTCCCGTGAATTGGTGTAAAAAGCCAGGAGTTTTCGCATAAAATTGCTACAGCCCTTTCAAATTAATATTTTGCAACGAAGGTTGGTACGGTGTCTGGGACGAGAAATGCTTTCCCCTCCTTTCGAAAGGATGGTATCGCTACCACTAAATATAATATGGTTGTTTATCGGTTTTACGGTCAGAGTGAAGCTGACTACGTGGGCCATACCATTCAACGTTTCGGGATAAGAATTTCTCAACATGCCCCCCTTCGATACGTAGGCACAAAAAGGCCAACATCCGGGCGTTTACCAGCTCATAAGTCGGCCATTGGTGAACATTTATTACAGTGCCAGATCTGTAATGACGAATACACTGGTGAAACTTTCTCGGTTTTACAGAGAGCGCGCTCGAGAATTCACTTAAAAATTCTCGAGACAGTATCCATTAATTTGTGCCAACCATTTCTGTGTAAGCAAAGACAGTATACCCATAATTTAGGACTTATGGGTATTCGCTGATATTGTTTCTTTCTCTCCTATTCCCTATACAATTTCTTTCTTTTTTTTACCCTCGCTATTAATTTATGGTCATTTGACCACGTTTTTAAACGATGTTTTCCCCCCGTTGCCAACGTTAATCTTGAAAAGGGTTGGCTGAAAGACGTCTCGATAGGGTTTTTTTCTGTCCCACTCCTTATTTATCCCTTTTATCTAATTTATGTTTGTTAACATATGCTTAGAGCTTAGGAGAAATATACTTTAGAAGTGTATTTTGGTCTTTTTTAAAGTTTCTTTTTAATGGTTTATGTTTAAACTATAGAAAGAAAAAAACCTCAACAATTAATAATGGCATTTCGATCGGTGTTATTCAAAAGTGTTATAAAATGATGTACCCATAAAGTCTATATATATATATATATATATATATATATATATATATATATATATATATATATATATATATATATATATATATATGGGGGTCTGTGTTTGTGAGTACGAAAACGCTTGATGTCCGAGCTATAGATCATTGTAATAAATACCGAACCATATAAATCTCTAACACGCGCAATGTTTGTGATAGTGAACGGTTATTCTTACATGTAGGCTACATAAGCATTTGACAGAATCACATGTAAAATAAGCACGTAGATGACGTTGACTAAGTTGTTAACGACATGAATAGACAACCTGTGAGTGTTAAGTTCGAATCGAGTTCATTGCACAAGAATATTTTTAGTTAAGGATGTTTGGCAACCTTTATGCGGACTCTCCCATGAATAACAGGTATCTTTCTGGAAATAATTATAATTAGTATGATGTCGGGGAAACGAATGTCAACAATAATTATCTGATTCATTTGAATGAATGAGTGAATGAATGAATGATTTCCAGCAGCAATAACAACAATCAACAGACAACAAAATTATCAGACACCAAATAAATATGAGGGGTATGAGTCTAAGAAGAAAGATCTAAGAATTATGAGCGGCAGAGTGTCTTTTGATAGCCAGCATGAGAGGATCTGGTCCGCATCTTGAATACAACCCACCAGACCAAATACAGGTAAATAGTTATATGACCAGCATGAACGGAAAACCACAAAGAAGTAGACCATAAACGCAATAAAAATTGACTAGTAATCGATGTGTGATACTGTTGTGGGGTACAAATCACCCCTATTTGAATACTAAGTGAAATCAACCAGTCCTATGAATAACTCTGGTTTCAGAGACTAAATGAAGACATTCATATCATGTTTAACCGCATGCTACGAACACGTTCCTCTCATACCACTTTAGTGGCTCCTGTATTCTTTATGATTAATACATATTATATTTTATACACTGTACACTAATTGTGGTTTCTTTCATTTGTAACCTCCTAGCACGGGTCTACAACAGATACAATATAGCATACACGCACAAATAGGTTCGTTTACACATATACAACATATTCCCAATTTACAAACACTTGTATTTACAGTCGTAGATGTTTACTTCAGCTAGTACACACTAGTTAATTTCATATTAGCATGACACTAACCCATTAGTGTATTCGGGAAGTGTGCCCTAAGGTAGCGAGTCCGTAGGGACTGAGTGTATTTCGTTAATTGATTGCTTTCGGTTTAAAGCGAGAAACGGGGTTTTAAAAGTTCAAATAGAGTCGCTCCGAGGAGTATCTGTCCAACATTAGATGCTGTTGTTTTGCCAACATGGGATAATTGATATAATTTGATATGATTCTTTGTCATTCTATTTAGAAACATTGTTGACGCTGCTTTTTTGGTCAATTCATCCGTTACCTCCTTCCAGGATTTTCCGGTATATCTCTTATAGTTGTATTATTGTGTATGTTTGTTTCTTTTTATAAAAGATGCGAGATATCTCGTGTTTTCTCCTATCCTACTGTACCATTCTGATAAACAAACTTGCCTTCATCATCGATGTAACTGTCCCGAACGACTATAATAAAACAAGGAAATATCAGAACCTAAAGAATGGCTTGATAATTACAAACAAACAAAAAAACATTATAATAGTTTAGTAAGAAAAACTGGTCAAATGAAAACAAAATCTAAATTACTTTGACACTTGAAAGACCAATCTGCAGTGAAGTACAAATAGCATACCTTAAATAGGCAGCATTTATTTTCAAAAACGTCCTCAGATATGAATTGAACACAGCTAAACTATAAATTAACCACAGACAGGGGTCAATCGATATCTTCAATCTGACTGAACTAAAATATAAAAAAGAGCCTTCTCGAGAATTATGTAGCTCTGCTGGCGAAGAATTTTGAAGCTTTTCTGACAGACTCCACTCAGAGTTTTTACTTTTTTCTTCTTCTTCTTCTTCTTCTTCTTCTTCTTCTGCTTCTTCTTCAACAACAAGAACAACAACACCACGGTTCAAAATGAAACATTTTAGACAGGTGTAACCTAGAATATGGTTCATTAACCGCAGGTATGTGCCAAATGAATGACCGATCCCCCAAAACGTATGAATATTTTGACTCATCCTTTCACTTAAAAATTCACAAAAATTTAGAAAATCAACCAATTTTAATGAAACTTTCAGTATTTATTACTTAATGATCTCAAAATATAATGAACTTATTATTTTCTAAAAACATTTTGTGGAAAGGTAGTATTTTATGTAAGCAAAAAAACACTTTTGCTAAAGTTGTAGTTCTATGTACTTAAAAAATGCATGAATTTATTTTTGTTTTTATGAAAAGTAAAACTGCATCGTAAATATACTTCAGGAAAATTGCAAAGAAAAAGCCTTTAAAGTCCGTGTTAATGAAATGAATATAACTTGAACAAAATTAATTTCTCGAACTAAGAATATTATACTTACATTGATTCAATATTATCATTGCATTGATTCGATAGTTTCATTACATTGATTCAATATTATCATTACATTGATTCAATATTATAATTACATTTATTCAATATTATCATTACATTGATTCAATATTATAATTACATTTATTCAATATTATCATTACATTGATTCAATATAATCATTACATTGATTCAATATTATCATTACATTGATTCAATATTTTCATTTCATTGATTCAATATTATCATTGCATTGATTCAATATTATAATTACATTTATTCAATATTATAATTACATTTATTCAATATTATAATTACATTGATTCAATATTATCATTTCATTGATTCAATATTATCATTACATTGATTCAATATAATCATTACATTGATTCAATATTATCATTACATTGATTCAATATTTTCATTTCATTCAATATTATCATTTCATTGATTCAATATTATCATTACATTGATTCAATATTATCATTACATTGATTCAATATTATAATTACATTTATTCAATATTATCATTACATTGATTCAATATTATCATTACATTGATTCAATATTATCATTGCATTGATTCGATAGTTTCATTACATTGATTCAATATTATCATTACATTGATTCAATATTATAATTACATTTATTCAATATTATCATTACATTGATTCAATATTATCATTTCATTGATTCAATATTATCATTACATTGATTCAATATAATCATTACATTGATTCAATATTATCATTACATTGATTCAATATTTTCATTTCATTGATTCAATATTATCATTACATTGATTCAATATTATAATTACATTGATTCAATATTATCATTACATTGATTCAATATTATCATTACATTTATTCAATATTATCATTTCATTGATTCAATATTTTCATTACATTGATTCAATATTTTCATTACATTGATTTAATATTATCATTACACTGTTTCAATATTTTAATTAAAAAAAATAATATAATTGCCAAAAATATTTCATGATAACAATTCTCGCGAACTTTTCAAATATAATATTTTAATATTTTTGTACGTATGAACGTGTAAACATCAGCTTAAGAATATGTTTTTATAATCTTGGAAATAAAAATAAAATTGAAAAAATACGAGACCGAGGATCACAAAAAAAATAATTTGGAAAAATACGGATGGGCAACATTGTAAAAAAAACAGACATAATTTGCACCCTATCCACCGTATTTTATAAAATTATTAATAAATAATTGTTTTAGCTTAATTTTTCAATCAATATATTATCAGTGTATTCAGTGATTTTAAATGACTTTTTTTCACATATAAAATACACTTTTAATTTTATTGAAAAAGGATTAATTGTGTGTGCTCTATTTAGCCTGGATATTTAGCTTCTTGATCTGTTTTTTTTATTAATGTTAGTTCATATATAAATATATATATATGTGTACACACATATATGGACACATATATATACATATATATATATATATGCATACATATATGTGTGATCGTTTATGTATATTCATGTTTATTTTATTTATTTATTTGTTTATTTTCTATTGTTTTTGTTAGTTTTAAAACTATTTTGTATCGCTATGCTAGAGTAAATTTTATCTTGTGAATACAGTTGTTTGATATTTCTCTTCTACAGTTTAATATATGTTGGGGTTCTTTAAAGTACAGGATAGCAAATTTTTCATGAAGGCATAATCTACATGGGTCATCTAGGTCCCTACACGTGGTAGCTTGTCTTATTATTTTCCATTTGACTACCGGTGAATGTCCGCTTTCTTTGAGTTCCCAGTATTTATTCGCTAGCGTTGTTTTCATACGGTGTTTTTTTATTGTTGAATGTACTTTTGTGGTCATAGTATCGAGTTTTGAAATCTAAGAAAGTCATGCCTACGTAATATTTCTTGTTATTCGAGTTTTCTTTCGCAAATATTGTGGCCTGGTAAACTACGCTTTTGGTTAGACATTAATTTTGAAGTGGGCAAAGTGTGCGGTGTCTACAGTTGCATTTATCTTGGTCGTTATTAGTATTTTTATTTATATTATGGTTGTTCTTGTCCGGGGTTGGTTTATTATTATTATTATTATTATTATTATTATTATTATTATTATTATTATTATTATTATTATTATTATTATTATTCTGCTAGTGTTGGTTTTATTTTTGTCATGGTGTCTACTTTTTTATTGTTTATTTTGTTGTTGTTTACATTGTTTTTATTTAATATTTTGTTATTATGTGCTTTAATTATAATCTCTAAATTTTCGCAACAGCTATAGGATAACTTTAAGGTATTTTTATTGAAAATTTTGTGTAAGGGGTTGGTTGCGGGACAGTGTTTTTCAATAAGATCTAGAAATTTCTTGCCAAGTTTTGTTTTTAACATTTAATTCTATGGGACCGTATACCAAATTATAGTTCTTTTTCTTCTATTTTTAATTTATTACAGTAATGGTGTTTTGTTGCTTATATTTTATATCGATATTTTTGTATCCACTATTTTTAGGGCTGTTTCGTAGATATTGGTTGACCTGTTAAATGCATTTCATCACTTGAGTTATTACTGAGTCTACTTACGATCGAGTTAGGAATCTGTTTTATAATTGATGGTGGATGATTGGACTTAGGGGTTACTCCAACAAAGTCAATGGAGATAACTTTAAGAAAATCATACACAAGGAAATGAAAACATTAGGCCTAAAAACAGACGTATCAGCTAACATAAAAATAACAAACTTCCTGGACGTCACGTTCAACTTAGATAAAAACACATATGAACCCTACTTAAAAGATAACGCTACTCCAATATACGTAAACCCTTAGTCAATAACCCACCATCAATTATAAAACAGATTCCTTACTCGATCGTAAGTAGGTTCAGTAATAACTCAAGCGATGAAAATGCATTAAACACTACATTATGTAAAATATATCATCATATTTTCTTTTCTAATCTATTCTAATATATATCTGATTATAACTAGTGATAATTCTTTTTTTTACATAGGCGTCACCACATATCAAGGCCGATAGACCACTCAAGGATAAGGGTTAAAGAGTGTACAGTAGTCAAAAGAACAATAGTAATGGAATTTCGGTAAATTTGTTAACTTAAGTGGAACGGCTCTTTAGAAACTTGTTCACGTTGAATTTGAAGACAACCATATTATAGACGACTGGAAAGCAGGAAAACGGAAGACAATTCCACAGGCGTGCAGTTCTAAGAAAGAAGCTTTGATCATGGAATCTATGTTTAGGTTTAGACAAAGATAAAGAGTGTGGGGAATTATTGAGAGTGTTTTCAGCTAGACGAGTGTTTCTTGTGAAAGTTTGGCGAGGGGGGGGCCATAGATTGAAGCTCAGTCGAACACTTTCCATGAAAATAACGATAAAGCAGATACAAATTCGCAACATCTCTTCTGTGAGATAGAGGTTGCAGCGAAGAGAAAAGGACATCTCCCACCAGGCCACAAAGTCTATTTTGAACCCTGCTATCATTATGTTATTACATATATATATATGTGTGTGTGTGTGTGTGTGTGTACATATATATATATATATATATATATATATATTATGTATCGACATTAAATTTCACGTATCTATTTTCAGTATTAACTTAAATAGTGCTAAATAAAAAAAGAAAGGGTTGAATTGCAGGTCAGGTGAATAATTGCGTAATAAACACGCGACCATTGGCTGCAGAAAACAGAAGCGAGAATAACAAAAGAATCTGATTGGCTAACTAGCAAAACTCAACACCACGTGAATAAAAAGCAAGCAGTAACATCAATTCTATACAATAGTCTGACGATTCCTGATGAGAATTAAATATGGAAAATTCTGTATAAATAAAATGCCATATATATTTTAATAACTTGTTACTATATATATATATATATATATATATATATATATATATATATATATATATATATATACATGTGCGTGTGTGTTGAATAACAAATCCAACACAAACTTAACATTTCTATTTAGAAATTTATTTCACCCCTGTGCGGGCCTCATCAAACGAGACGAGATTGAACTGCAGGGATAATTCCTATTTGTTTCTATTGTGATCCGTTTTTTATGTTTTGCTTTGATTTTTTTTCAGTGTTTTCAATCAAACATGCATGAGAGAATAATGTTGCACACACACACACACACACACATATATATATATATATATATATATATATATATATATATATATATATGTGTGTGTGTGTGTGTGTGTGTGTGTGTGTGTGTGCAACATTATATATATATATATATATATATATATATATATATATATATATATATACTAGCATTAGTGCCCGGCGTTGCCCGAGTGTTTGGAGGTGTATGTTGAGCAACAAAATAGTGGTAGTAGGAAGGCAAGCTCGAACCCGTACAGCAAAGGAGGAAAAGAACGGAAAGAAAATGATGTCTTTGCTGTTACGACCAATGCTTAATGCTGCAATATTTTAAGTTATAAATTTATTATATTTTATACTAGAAAAGCTTGTCCTTTTCTTTTCCAGTTTTAACAATTAGTCCTTTACTTTTCCATGTTTAAGCTTAACCATATTACTTTTCATGCTCGCATATTTTATTGTAATCTATGATTTTTTCCAGACTTTCAGTAAATTCATCTGTTCTTTGTTTAATTTCAGTCTTATTTTTTTTTGCCGCATAAACGTAACATACACATATGTAATAGCAATGTACGACACTCGTCTGCTTTCAATAAACTCGCCCAATTATCTCCCTTTAATTCTTTCATTTTCTCTGTTTCACTTGTTATTTATCTTTTCGCGAGAGCATTCTAAATGACTAAAACTGCCATTTAAGCATATACTCAAACACTACTGTGTTTGAATGATATCTATCTATCTATCTATCTATCTAATATATATATATATATATTATATATATATATATTATTTATTAATTAATAATTACTACGTGCATAAAAGTAACTCATCTATGTACATGCATGTTTCAGTTTACTCCTCATCAGTATAGCTAGACTTTATTGACAAGGATCGAACCTACAAGGGCTCGATAAGTAGTCTAGTGTTTTACCACGCGACCACCGGCTCTTGCCAATTTTTATGCACGATTTTTATACTTATAAATGTAAGCTTGTTGAATTTTTATTTATTTTTTTATTAGCGATTAATTTCTTTCTTTTTTTTCGCTTCCTTAACGTTTTTATTATAAGGAAGGGGTTATTTACTCTTTGTTTACATTTTTTCCGCCCAAATTTTAGGACGTATTACTTTTTTATTTAATTATTTAATTATTAATTAATAATTATTACGTGCATAAAAGTAAGTCATCTATTACATGCATGTTTCAGAATTTACTCCTCATCAGTATAACTAGACTTTATTGACAAGGATCGAACCTACAACGGCTCGACAGGTATATATATATATATATATATATATATATATATATATATATATATGTGTGTGTGTGTGTGTGTGTGTGTGTGTGTGTGTGTGTGTGTGTGTGTGTGTGTGTGTGTGTTTTGAGAAAAATAGAAAAACCGAATGAAATTATTAAAATAATCAACGTTTCGTCCTTATTTCAGAGAACATCTTCAGGATATTGAAGTAAAAATGTAAGAAAAGAGAAAGTCATAGATCGTACGAAAAAGAGAACATAGGTGAAACACAACGAAAATTGGAATTAAGACTTTACGAACATAGAAGAGATATAAGGAATGGTAACGCCCTAAATGCACTCTTTTGCCATTGTGCAGAACACGATCACTCATTTAATTTAGATCAAGCGAAAATTATTAAATACGTGATAGATAGAGCTAAAAGAAGACTGTTAGAATCAGCACTAATATTAAATACTAATACTATTACGCAAAGAAAAGGCTTCTACCATTTAACCCCTAGCATAGGGAAAATAATAATCAAAGAACAAAATATCAAAACAGATCCTGGCTAACCGTTTTTCCTTAAATATTTCAACAAAATGAATAAGTTTACAGGAGGAAAAAAAAAATGTACATATTTATTTTAACGCATTTTTAAAAGTGTATATATAGACATCGAACAACCCAACCTTCCCATACGCACACATATGTTTGTCCTTCCCGACATGGGTAGGATTCAAAAACTGTTCTTTTTTTCGTACGATCTATGACTTTTTCTTTTCTTGCATTTTTACTTCAATATCCTGAAGATGTCCTCTGAAATAAGGACGAAACGTTGATTATTTTAATAATTTCATTCGGTTTTTCTATTTTTCTCAAAACATAACGTCAACCACCTGGTATTTTTACATTTCTTATACATACACACACACACACACACACACACACACACATATATATATATATATATATATATATATATATATATATATACTTTTGATGTTGTCAAATCTTCTGGTATTAATGTACCTTTGCTTTTGCATTACTTCACTGCCTGTATCCTGCGTTACGATAATATCTAACACTGCTACCTAGCGAAATAGACCAAATATCTAGACTATGGTAATATTGGCAAGCCCTATGTGTCGATTAGAAACATTGTTTAGCATTCCTCAGTTGGGAGGTGGTTAATCTACCCTATGAGTTTGCAATACGTTCAGGTCGATATCAAACTCTGCTCCATTGAGGGACAGGTCACATTTTCCGGTCCTTTTCTTGCTGATAAACATTGTTGAAGTACATTTTAGTGATCGTTTCCAATTTCTAAAAGGTTGGTATATTCTTTAATTTCACAATATATGACAAATAACATCCTATCTGAGAGCACATCTTTAAACTCCTCGGCTTAACATTCGGCGAAAATCAGAGTTGGAACAAATACATTGAAGACATTACCAAAGCTGCTGGAAATAAAGTGGGCTCTTTCTATCATGCTAGAAAATTGCTTACACCAGAGAGTATCCTATATCTTTACTGTGCCACAATACGCGCAAATTTGAAATATTGTTGCCACATCTGGGCTGATGCATTTATCATTAGTCTCTCACTCTTAGAAAGATTTGAAAAAGAGTCTCGAATCTAATAGATCCCGCCTGTTTACAGGTGCTTTAACGTAATATTCTCTGATGAATTCACAGCACTTGTGCCTCCTCGGCGTACATAAACCCAATAAGCAGCAAATTACACCACTACACTATTGAGATCTCTAGATATCTGACAGTTTTCTACTCAAATAGTTTTCCGTCAGATTTAGAAATTTTCTTCCATTTTTCTTGCTTTCTTGACTGTATAAACATTCAAAATCTTAAATGTAATCTGACTAGACATCTCGCTGTTCAACAGATACGATTCTCTACGTTCTAAGTAGCAATAAGCTTTGTTTGGGGTGAGAAAATAGTAGTCTGTATTCTCTAGTTAAAATCAGATTCAAATGCTGCTTCCATTGAAGAACGGATCTGTCTGTTATTTTTGTTGACGATGTATATTTGCAAGCATATCTTAATGATGTCTTCTGAGTTTTAAAGGTAAGTGTAGCGTCTTCTATTCACAGTGCGTCAATGTCTGTATCCTCTAATTGTGATACTCTTTGAACACTGCCTGGACCAAATTCTTTAGTGTTTTTCTTTTGTGGGTGTGCGTAAGCGCGCGTGTGTGCTGATGATGTGTGCGTGTGTGTGTGTGTTTTATCAAACATTTCCTATGATGACTGCTGCCGCTTTCGATAAAGCATGCGCATTTCGGATGCTTTTTGTCTGTTTTGTTTTTGTTTCAAACAAACCTACGTGTCCACAGCTTTTGGCAACCACCATTTGTCTTCTACGGCCTCGCAATTTAGTTCGTTTGTTTGTTTTTGCTTGTTTTTTTTTTTGTTTTTTTGTATGTTTGTTTGTTTTTGTTTTTGTTTTGTTTTTGTTTTTTGTTTGTTTTTTGCAACTACCAGTTATTGTTTATGACATCACATAGCTTTAACAAATATCATTCATACTTTATATCTACAAGTAATTGCTTGATAATTGCACGCTGACAAGCAAGCAATCCAGCAAACAGACCCGTTAGTAATACAGGACTATTTCTATCATGTTTGTAAGATAATTTGGCATCTAAAACACTTATGATTAAGATTCTATTATTCATATTAAAATCGAAACAACCTTATTTTATTTTTATGGTCATTTATTCTAGTAAAACGTCGACATTTTTTCGTAATGACAACTCACTTCGGCCACAAGTATAGTTCTATTTCTTTTTTCGATTCTTTCGGGTGACTTAACTTTGGAAATTGTTTTTCGGACATTCCTCTGATGGATAATTCTCAAAATACAAACAATAAAACGTTTATATTTTAATTTGCCCTGAACTGTGTCAGCTTCTGTTCTGTTTCCACTTGGATCTTCCGACCACTCAGTTGTATCAGCTAAGATAAAAATGAAATGTAATAAGCCCCCAAATGTACCTCTCCGTCGTACAGTATATCGATACCCTATGGCTGACTGGGATAGCTTCCGCACATTTATATCAGATCTACCTCTGCGTTCCATGTTTAAAAAGGATGTGTCCTCTATAGTATCAGACCTGACAGAATGGTTAATTGTAGGTATAGAACGTTTAATACCCTCTAAAAAACTCCAGCAAAAACCTAACAGCCAGCCATGGTTCTCTCCGGAAGGTGCTGTTACATTGCGCATAGAAATCACTTTTTCAGTTTTGGCAAATAGCAAACAGAATTCTGAACAGAAGTGTGCGCTCCATTCCAACTATCATCAATGGACCTGAGGTAATCTCGTCAGCATCAAACAAAGCCAAAATCTTTGCCAAGAATTTTGAAGCTTTCTAACCTTTGCGACCAAGGCTGCCGACCTCCAATATTTCCTCCTGTATCAGAAAACATGCTATGTGATGTACAAATATCTGTACGTGATGTTGCCAAGCTAATCAAAAACCTTGATTCCAGTAAAGCAACCGGCCCTGACGGTATTCCAATTATAGTGCTCAAAGGATTTCAAATAGAACTTGTGCCCATCCTTACAAAACTGTTTAAACGTTATCTTAAGGAGAATTGCTTCCCGTCACCCTGGAAAAACTCATTAGTATGCCCCGTATTTAAGAATTCAGGTGATCGCTCATCTCCCTCACAGTACAGGCCAATAAGTCTTCTGTGCGTCATGAGTAAGTTGCTGGAATCTGTGTTAAATAAGGAACTAATCAACCATCTCAGGAAAAAATAACCTTCTTAGTGACACGCAATATGGTTTCCGTTCTGCTAAATCTACAGCAGATGTGCTTACAGTTATATCTCATAGGATTAGCGAATCTCTCGATGGAGACTACCTTTCTAGGGCAATTGCTCTTGACATATCAAAGGCCTTTGATAGAGTATGGCATAAGATCTCCAGCTACGGTATAGCTGGAAATATCTTCTCAATTATTAAATCATTTCTCTCTGATAGGTTCATAAGAGTAATGGTTGATGGGTAGAAATCAGAAGCTCTTAGTATTAATGCTGGAGCCCCTCAGGATTCCATCCTGGGCCCAACTCTTTCCCTGATCTATATTAATGATCTTCCAAATCACATCCTTACATCATTCGTAGAAATCTATGCTGATGACACAACTATCTATGGTAGCACATTTAAGACCGTAAACGACCAAGTTCTCTTTGGTTCTCTCTCCTTTGATCTTGCGCAAGTGGTACAATGGGGAAAGAGGTGGCTTGTTACTTTTAATGCATCTAAAACCAAGTTTTTATCTTTACATCATCAACGCTCTGATCCCCATCTGGCATCAATTGAAATGAATGGCTCTCGTCTTGGGGAGGCCTCATGTTTTGACAAGCTTCTGGGCTTAACCTTTACTCCTGATCTTAAATGGAACACATACATTAAATTCGTTGCCAAGGCCGCTGGAAAAATGGTGGGATCCTTCAATCGATCCAGTAGATATCTCACTGCTGATGCATTCTCTATCAATATAAGAGCTAGGTACGTCCAAGGATGGAGTACTGTTGCCACATCTGAGCAGGAGCTGCTAGAAAGGACTTATCCTTCCTTGATAGAGTTCAAAATAGACTTCGTAGCCTTGTGGGAGATGTCATTTTCTCTTCCCTGCAACCTCTTTCTCGCAGAAGAGATGTTTCGAATTTGTATCTGCCTTATCGTTATTTTTATGGCAAGTGCTCGGCTGAGCTCCATTCTATGGTCCCCACTCACCAAACTTTCACAAGAAACACCCGTCTAGCAAAAAACACTATCACTAATTTCCCCCACTCTTTATCTGTGCCTAAACCTAAACGTAGATTCCATGAACAAAGCTTCTTTCTTAGAACTGCACGCCTATGGAATTGTCCTCTGTTTTTCTGCTTTTCAGCTGACTACAATATGGTTGTCTTCAAGTCTAACGTAAACAAGTTTTTGATGAGCCGTTCCATATGAGTTAACAAATTTACCGAATCTCCATTACTAACGGTTACTATATTGTCTAATGTCTACTGTACACTCTTTGCCCCTTATCTTTGAGTGGCCTCTTGGCCTTGATAAGTGGTGATGCCTATGTAAAAAAAATTGCCTCAACCTTGAAATTATCACGGCAATCACAGTCGAATTCCAAACTTGATATCCACCCACACAACTGTTTCCATATTATTTTCTCTGTTCGCGGAAATCGCTCTAGACAATGTATGAAGCCGATTGACCGGCACTAAAAGATCCGATTTAAAGAGCTAAAAATAGCACTTCATGGTCAAAACCCACATCTAGGCTAGTGCATCTACCACCCACTAGTCTCTCCCTCTTAGATAAAGTCCAAAGAAAGAGTTGTCAATCTAATCGGTCCCACTTTATCAACTAATATCAACTGATATGCAGAAGGTGTAATGTAACATAAACAAATATCTTGTTAATCTTTCCTAGATATGGACCCAAATATTAGTCCCTTACGTCCAAGTGGCGATATGTTTTTCAAGGGGTGAACATGAATAAAAAAAAAATTTTTTAAACCTGATAAGTGTGAGGTAGATAGATACCGACCCAGAAAACAACAATTCTTCACCCTTGGTCCAAAACATCGCTTATTGAATGTGAGGTCTAGAAGACAAAATTAGTAAAGTGAGAATTAGGAGGTTGTCGAAAGTAAATACAGGGTTCGCTTTTTACTCTCTTGTATGATTTTCTGTAAAATCATCTCTTGTTTAATTGCAAATGTGTATTTTTTGTTGTATAAATAATACATTTTTTGGT
Source organism: Euprymna scolopes (assembly GCF_053919585.1). Taxonomy (NCBI): domain Eukaryota; kingdom Metazoa; phylum Mollusca; class Cephalopoda; order Sepiida; family Sepiolidae; genus Euprymna; species Euprymna scolopes. The sequence continues at coordinate 107,069,155 of NC_136494.1, read as the reverse complement.
ACTCTTGCATAATTTGACCCGGATCCTCGTGATTGCCCGTCAAGAACGGATCGGGCGAGACCGGCAATCATCGGCGTACGCCGAGCGTTGTTGAAACGCGAATCCGACTTTAGTTTGTAACTGTAAGCAGACGACAATCGAATTGGAAGAAAGTAACTACTGAAAAAAAAATGACAGCCATGGAAATAGATCTGTGCACGATTGAAAAACAAATGGAAACACCGACGCAGACAATTTTCTTTTGTCAGGAAAAGAAATTGGGTTTTTTGGTCACCGTCCCAAATCGAAACGCCGAAACCCTCCTTCCAATAATAAAAAATATATATTCTGCCGGGTACAACAGTCGTTTCCGACTGTTGGAAGGCCTATAACAAAGTTGGGGGAGAAGGGTTTAAACACCTCTCTGTGAATCATAGTATTCACTTTGTAGACCCTACGACGAAGGCAACAACGAACCATGTCGAGAGGATGTGGAAGGAAGCGAAACAGCGTAACAAGCAAGAATGTGGGACCAGCCGGGACCCGGGAGCTTTTGAATACATATTTACTAGAATTTATGTGGAGACAAAAATTTGGAAACTATCCGTTTGTCTCCATCATTAATCATATTTCCGAAAGCTACCCGGTTGGGGAGCTTTCTCCCATTTCCTCTGCCCCATCACCTCTCTCTTTGCTGTTGATGGCCGATCAACAGTCGAACGAAGAAAAAGATTCCTAAGGAAATATCCTCCTCTCCAGAAACTTCTTCCGCCAGCAGATTACAACCGTTTAAAAAAAAATTTTTTTTTTAGATCAATATTTTTTATAAAAAAAATAATACTAATAATTAAACAAAAAAATTGTACTTACACCTAACAATTATATGGGTAAACACCCTTTTTTTTTTTTTTACAGATAAATTTTAAAAAAAAAACTTGTTGCTGATAAATATTATGCAAAAAAAATAAATAAAATGAAACAAAAAATTGTACTTACACCTAACAGTTATACCCGTAATCAACCCTTTTTTTTTGCAGATAAATTAAATAAACATATTTGTTTTTTTTAAGGTAAGTTTCTGGTTATTATTTGAAAATTTTCAGGGGGGGGGGTGTTTTGTTTTGCTTTTTTTTCCTTAGCCTGCGTCTTTTACGCTGCTCGGCTGTCACCGAGTATTGCTGGTCTCGCCCGATCCGGGCTTGACGGGAAATCACGAGGATTCAGGTCAAATTATGCAAGAGTACCCATTTTTTTTTATCCAAAGTGCCGTTTTAAGGGCTAGCTGGATTTTCTATGCATTAAAAACTGTCCTTGTGTCTAACCTATATGTCTTAAGTCTTCTGGGTTATAATTCTTGTGTATTATTATGTTTTACTAGCACTCTGGGGTAACTTCGTTGCCCAAAAATCCATCGACAAAAAAGAGAATATAGGGCTACCCAGGCCAACAGGACCATGTGTTTAAGCACAACTAAGCACAACGTTAAATTTAACTTTTGGCGCAATTTATATATAAACATATTTAAAACTCAATAATTGCATATAAATGTAGAGAGAGACGCTGAAATGACAAATTGTGAAAAAGTTGTTGCATTTGCAGGCGTCCATTGAATGAGATAACTTTAGCCATTGCAACAAATCGGATGAAACCAAAATCGCCAGCCGCCGAATTACAGCCAGTCAGTCAGTAGCCATCGTGATGAATATCTAACAGAAAACGAACGAAGAATTAAAGACAAATCCTGGAGATGAGCAACAAAACTATAAAAATAAAAAATAAAAAATTTCGATAAAATCTTTGGCTGCTCATCTTTTACGCATATACCAATCGTTTAATAATAAAATCATCCATCAAATATTGCTGCCTCATCTTGGCCGACAGAACGACGAGCAGGCGAGGGAAATGATTCTGAAGCTCAGAAAGTACTATCTATATTTGTCAGCATAGAGAAGAGCGACAAATTTACCGGCACTAAAAGATCCGATCGTTTATTTTCATGCTGCACTGTCAGTTTTCTAGGTTTCGATGAGTCTTCGTGTCGTTTGAAATAACTTTTCCATCGCTAAACGAGCCGGATTTAATGAACGCATGCATTCAACAATGTTTAGAAGGTGATCTGTCCGTCTGTCTAAGTATTCCCCCCCCCACGAGGGTAGAATTATACACAAGGTCTGGTTTTAATGTGGGAAAATCAGACTCCCCGAAAAGGAGATCTTAGAATTGAAAGAAAAATAAATAAAAAAATTTCAGTCTGGAAGGATTATTTCTTCACTGATCGAAAACGCCAAAATTGAAGTGTAGTACCAGAACAGATACTATACTTATTATTAGCCCAAAGGTCAATGAAGGCTCTGTCTTTTTTTTTTTTTTTTTTTTTTGTCACGCTTAAGTTTCAAGTGGCTTTCTAATTGGTCTGCCACGATTCAGTGAGGATATGAGCGGGATGTCTGTTCACATTACTTTTAAATTTCTGCATGCTAGTATGCCAGGCAAAACAAGAAACATGAAGGGAATTCCAAAGTATAACACTCTGAGAGAAGAAGTTATTAGTGTAAAAGGCTTCCCGGTATCTAGAGACCTCTACAGTGAAGGTGTGCGATTTTGTGTTTGCCGGATTTGTCGGGAATATGTACGTCGAGGGGGTACAATTGCAATAAGTTTATCAGAGCACATTTCATTAACGTACTTGTATTATAGGGTGCGGTGATGGGACAGGGGTCGGAGCTTGGTTTATACTGCGGGATCTATCAGATTGAAAACTCTATTTTGGGCCCTTTCTAAGAGAAAAGGACTAATGGTTGATGAACAAGACGTGGCAATAATACTCCATGCATGGGTGAATCGTGGCTTTGTAGAGATACCGTCGTAAGTAATTGTTCTGTCATATTTTCATCGCCAAGCCGTCTGTCCGTTAGTCAGTCCATCATATTTATGTTTGCAATAGAATTTTTATCGTTAAACACATTGATTAAATGGATGTGTTTTATTTTGAATGTGTTGAAGGATCGCCACTAAAATACTGTATGCAGGTCTGTTACCTTTGAGTTCGAAATGGCATTTTTTTTTAGTTTGCTAAACGCAAGTTTTAAATTATATTTTTGTGACGTTTAAGTTTGAAGCAGCATTTTCATAGTTCTGTCACACAGCGCTGTTTTTGTTCGTAACACTCAATTTTGAAATAGCATTTTCTTTCATTTGTCACACACAAGTTTGAAATAGAATTGTATTTTTGCTGTCACATACAAGTTTGAAACAACCGTTTCTTCGATCAGATACATTGTCTGTTCGTCTATAAATTGGTCGATTCGTCGGTCGCTCTTTTATAATTGTTTGAAATCTAATATTCATCGCTAACCTCGCAGTTTGAATGAACGCATTTCAAGAATATCTGTTCTTGTTATTTTTGTTTATTGTTGTTATCTATTCGAATGTCGTTAGCTAAAAATGCTCAAATGAAAGGCAAAATGGCGGTGAGGGGAATCTATAAAATTAGAAAACAAACGATGCAGTTTGACGATCATAAATCCATCTGAAGCCACAGTTTCGTACTAGACTAAAATTAAACTTGGAAAAAAGAATAAATTCATGATTAATAGCCGACACTAATCTCTAGCGTATACTGACGATTTTTAACGAACACCGTCAACCCTACCCATAACAAATTATAAAGTTTGTACCCAGAGCGCAATGAAAACGTATTTAGTCATTCGATGAGTTATTTGTTATTACTGAATAACAAGCATATCGATGCATAAGGTTATATAAAAAAACACGTTTATTTTTTTTATTTGTTTAATTAGAATGATTCCATCTAACGTTTTGATTCCATCGCTTGTAATTACGTGAACAAAACGAAACGAAATTCGAAGCAAAGAAATGCAGTCAAAAGTACGCATAATAAAGTTAGTTCTGTATTATCATTTAGTGTGATCTTATTTCTCTTTTTCTTGTTTGATTTTGACATTGTTGTTGTTGTTGTTGTTTTTATTATTTAAGAGATTCAATCTTCAGCTTATGGCAGAACTAGTTAAAATGTAAACAAGTTTAGCTGTCCCCTTGAATAATGAAATTATGCTCAATTTCCACCACTAGTGCGCTATTGTCCCGATGTCCATCGTACATCCTTATTCTCGGGTAGTTTTCGGGCTTGATAAGGGGTGTATCCTTTGTAAAAAAGAAGAAAAAATAGTTTTGTCTTGTGAATGTGTTTACTTGAGAATATTAGTAAGGACGAGGTTTATATCCATTTTAATTTATTTCATTCGTAAAATATAAAGTATTTTTAAAAGGTATTTTTAAAAGGCTAAAACAATGCAGGAATGTACAGACGTTATGTGAAGATAAATAAATAAATATATAAATAATAAATAATTCAATATTTTTTCTTTTTTTTTATTATATATATATTTTTTTTAATATATATTTATTCATTTATCTACCTGAATTTTAACTGTGGGTGGTATTTAATTCCAAAGGTCCTTTCGGGTAAGAACCCATCGTCAGTGGAGAAATTAATCCTCTCTCTAGGATGTAAATTGGAAAATGACTGTTTTATTTAGATTTAAATCCAAACTCTCAAAGATTAATTAATGTCTTTAAATGATCAGGGGAAATAATTCTCTAGATTTTAAGGTCAATAGACGTAATTCAAATTCTGCTAAAAATATTTTACTTTAAAACCATACAATATATTGAGTATTTGGTGTATCGGGGCTTCATCGATCTCTACATGTAGTTTCTGGGATAGAATCCCTCTTGATCAGCACCATTCTGTGCTAAATAGAGTTGAATATTAGATTCGATAATAATAAAACCTTGAATACGAGTAGTATTCATAAAGACAAGGAAGGCAAAGGAATATATTTGGTAAAATATAGATAAATAAATAAAATTTGAAATAAAACGAATTAAATTTTTTATGGAAAATGCTCAGGACAACGCATGAAGGCACTAATGTAAGAAGCTTAGCCACGTAAGTTGGTCACGTTTTAGAACTACACTTCTGACGTCATAGCAAAAAGGGGATTCTCAATATAGGCGCTAGATTTAGTCAGATGGCAATAGTTGAGGCAGAGAAGTTGAGTCTGCTAGTCAGTCAGGGAGAGAGTTGAGAGTCCTTTGGAAGCGAAAGGAAGAACAGTAAACTATGTAGATCCCAAGATTGAATTCCTGACGTCATCATCATTCGACCGGTCCAATGAAATAAAGAATCATCTTTGTGTTTTTGTAAAACTGTTGTCGTGTCATCTTTCAACACCCAAAAGGTACTGTGAAACATCTTATTATGAACTTTGCGTAACCCTTCCAAGAATATGTATCATCCTATCACCCTCGCTATATGTTATGAAGAAGCATCACAGAACTGTAATATGTATAAATGTCTCTCCCCCACATCATTGTTATATATATGTTCCCTATGCAACACACACGCTATTTATTTTTCTATTCTTTTTTTTCTCCCCCCCCCCCGCCCTCATCGTGGACATAATTTAACATTATTAACACAAATCCACACATTTTTTTTTTGTTTGTTTGTTTTGTTTTGTTTTTTCATTTCTTTTTCTCGGGGTCTCAATGTATGTTTTTGTTTCTTTTTCAAATAACATCAGTGGTATTTTCACCTCAATTTTGAAATTGACATTGAGTCAGCCGACGTCCGATAGACTATGCTTGCTTTTGCTAAAGTTACTTAATTTTTTACTTTACATTCCAATTACTTTGTTGAAACGGGGAGCAGATCTATCTTTTACTAAGACGTCAGTTGCTTGGACCATGGAGATAAGGCATCTTTTATTTTCTCTTATTGAAGAGGATGATGTTCGCAGTTTACTTAATTTACCTAAACGCAAAGTATTTTTTCTCACTAATCCTAAACAATTCCCTCTCTCCTGTTCTTCCTCCCCGCTACCAAACCTCGTTCTAACTCTATTTACGATAGGTTGGTTCCTATTCCTACTATCGTGCACTGCGTACATAAGATTCCTCATCCGACCCCTCCGGTTGATAAGGACTCTTCTGCATTGGATAATCAGCTTCGTCTGTGGCTGATTCGCTGTCTGAATCTCTAGATTCCTTTGGAACAGACAATGCAGCTTTTCTTAATGGCCTCTCTGTAGTGGGAACCTCCCACTTCTCGATAAACGCTTCCCCGAGATGTTCTGCATGCGCTTTTGTTACCGAGCCCGTTAATTGGTCCTTAATTCTATGAGATTGGGCCAGTTTTTTCTATCATTACGTAGTACGGTTTCCATCGTACATCTAGCTTTCCTTGCTTTTTGGTGGTTTCTATAATGCACCAAATCACAATTCGACAGCTTTTGTTTTCTTCTTAGATCTATCTATTATTTCCCCCTAGAATTCTTTACATTACTCCTTACTAAAGTGAAGGTCCGATTCATTTCCTGTAGAGCGATTTCGTGATTCTCATCCCCATAGTATACTCTACGGGGTCTTAGAATATTGCCCAACGGCAGGACAGCATCTCTATTGTAGAGTAAATAATAGGGTGAAAATTTCGTCGTTTCGCTTACATGGAACCTGACAGCCGCTAACATTTGATTCATGTATATGTCCCACGACTGTTCATTGTCCCTTATTTTCTTCGCTAGGACGTCATGCATCGTTCTATGAAACCTTTCAACTTTGCCACTAATCCGGGGGTGATGGAACGATATGGTCACATGATGCACGTTGAGGTCCTCTAATGCCTTTCTCATTATTTTGTTTATGTTCTCAGGCCCATTATCCATTAAAAGCGGCAGTGGTGCCCCGAATCTGGGAAAAAACTCGTCAATCAACAGATGCACAACTAGGTGTATCAGAATTTTTGTAGGAATTTTTGATACCCCTAACACGAAACTGCGAATAAAATATAAAAAAAACTCGTAATTTCTCTTTTAAAAGTGGGTTGTTTATTTTCTTTATGGATTATACTTCCAAAATAAACTATTAAAGTTGTAAAAAAATAATAGAAATATTATTTTTTTATTTTTTAAAAACAGTAATGAAATTAATTGAATTTTACGACTTCAGTATTTTTCAATTTTTAAACTTTAAAAATCTATCAAAATTTCTCTATTGATTCTATTTTTAGTATATTTGCAGGGTCAATGTGAAATTTTATGCTCTTTCCAATAAACTGAATATAATATTTTACACGAACGTTTTTTTTTAATTCACGCCCCCTCCCCATTTTGAAATGTCTACTAAAAAATAAATAATTAATTTACTCACCAAAGTTTTATTTATCACAAATTTAAGATAAAAGATCAATAAATAATATATTCAAATTTAAAACAAAAAAAAGTAGTGTTTTTCAGAAATTTGCCTGTAAAGTCCGAAGTTTAAAACCTTTTTTTAACCACGTTGTTTGTTTGTTTGTTTTTTTTATTTCTTGTTGTTTTTTATTGTAACCTTGGTCCTTGCTCCTTTAATTGAAAAAAATATTAGGGTTTGAATTATATTTTTCGAATAGTTATAAGCTTGGAAAGACAGGGAGTCGAATTAATTCACGCCCCCCCCCCCCATTTTGAAATGTCTACTAAAAAATAAATAATTAATTTACTCACCAAAGTTTTATATATCACAAATTTAAGATAAAAGATCAATAAATAATATATTCAAATTTAAAACAAGGATGGAATACTGTTGCCATATCTGGGCAGGAGCTGCCAAAAACAGCCTATCATGCCTTGACAGAGTACAAAATAGACTTCGTGGCTTAGTGGGGGATGCCCTTTTCTCTACCCTGCAACCTCTCTCCCACAGAAGAGACGTTGCGAGCCTATCCTTGTTTTATCGTTATTTTCATGGCAGGTGCTCGTCTGAACTCCAATCCCTGGTGCCCCTCGCCAATCTTTCACGAAAAACACCCGTCTAGCTGAATCCACTGTGAAAAATTTCACCCACTCTGTATCTGTGCCTAAATCAAAACGCGGATTCCATGAGCAAAGCTTCTTTCTTAGAACTGCACGCCTGTGGAACTCTGTTCCGTCTGCCTGCTTCCCTCCGGACTACAACTTGGATGTCTTCAAGTCTAATGTTAACAAATTCCTAATGAACCGCCCCTTAAGTAAACACTCCATCAAATCTCCACACTAACGTAATGTACTTGCAATAACCCTTATCCCTGAGTGGCTTCCGGGCCTTGATAAGTGGTGATCACTGTGTAAAAAAAAAAAAAAAGTAGTGTTTTTTCTAAATTTACCTGTAAAGTCCGAAGTTTAAAACCTTTTTTTAAATCACGTTGTTTTTGTTTTGTTTTTTGTTTTTTAAATGAAACCATGGTTCTTGCTCCTTTAATTGAAAAAAAAAATAGGGTTTGAATTACATTTTTCGAGTAGTTATAAGCTTGAAAAGACAGGGAGTCGAATTATTCAATATTTTTCACAAAGTTTCTGACACACCAAATGCACCATTCTTTCTGCATTCTTATTAAGAACCGCAAAAGCCTCTAGCCAACCACTGTACATATCTATAAAAGTCATTATGTATTGGTTGCTAGTTTAGCGAAAGGAAAAGGGGTCAAATCGCTCTCCTGCATTTAAGGTTGCTGTTTCCTCAAATTTCTGGTTTGGCACGGAATACATTTACCTATGTATTACTTGTTTAAATAAACCAGGCCAGAAATATTTTTGCTTAATAGCGCGAAACGTTTTTTCCACACCCATGTGACCATTATCATCGTGGTATTGAACTAACACCCTTTTTCTTAGATGCGACAGCATATATAACCTAATTATTGGTTCGTCGTCGGATTGCGACAAGTAATAAACTATATCGTCCATTACTATGTACTTCTTCTTGGATGCTTTACCACTTTTCATTCGAATCTTTAAATCTACCATCTCCCTATCTGCTTCCTGTTTCTTACATATATCTAAACCCGATAATGTAGGATGCTCGTGTGCTACCGATGAGTCTTCAGCATCCTTATGTGATGCAAAATCTTTTGGCTCAAAATGATTTGAGTTTATTGCACTCGCTGTGTAATTCCTACTGTCTATTTCTACTGGGGGGGGATCATCATTATCCTGGCTCAAATCCACAGCGCGTGACAAGAGATCTGTCTTTCCCCTTTAGATACTGTATGGTGCAATTATAGCCAGCCATACTTAAAGCACACGTCTGTATTTTCCTATTTTTATTGGTGAGTTTAGTAGATATTCCAATCGTCTATGATCTATATATATGCTGAACGTTGCACTATGCAAATAGTGATTTAATTTATTCAGCGCATAGTGTATCGCATATGCCTCTTTCTCTATCGTTGACCATCTGGTTTGAGTATTACTCAACTTATGGGATAAAAAGTAAATAGGCTTTTCTACCTCTTTACCCTCCCTTGGGTTATAGACCATTTGTGACAAACATGCTCCTATCGAATGATCAGAGGCATCTGTATACAGTCGGTAGTCCTTATCCGGATCGGGATAAGCCAGTGTTACAATATCTGCAAGCTTCGTTTTTAAGCTATCAAAGGCAGACTGACATGCATCGTCCCAATAAAATCGTGCATGCTTCCTCGTTAATCGGACTAACGGCTCGGCGATATCAGAAATTTTTTTTTTATAAATCACCGATAGTACGATGTCATACCAATGAAAGCTCTTACTTGCTTTACAGTGGTTGGAGTCGAAATCATTTTTATAGACTTGACTTTATCCATGTCTGGTTGTATACCCCTCTCACTAACTTTGAACCCCAAATACTGCATTTCTTTACTAAAAACTCACACTTTGTTGCCTTTAACCTAAGATTGTGCTTGCGCAAACTACCTAAGACCTTATCGATGTATTTTATATGGTCTTCCTTTGTATTGGAGAACATTAGAATGTCATCCAAATACGGTCCATCGAATTCTTCCTGTCCTTATAAAACTACAGACATCAATTCCTGGAAGACCCCGGGGGCGTTTGCAAGTCCGAACGGCATTACGTTAAAATGGAGCAACCCCTTGTGGCAGGTTAACGCATTTTTTCCTTGTCGTTCTCATTCAATTTAACCTGCCAGTATCCTGACTTCAAATCTAACCTTGAGAAGTATTTTGCCGACCCAAGCGAGGCTAAAATATTATCAATAACTGGTAACGCTCGTGCATACTTCTTTGATATTTTATTTAATACTCTAAAATCTACACAGAACCTTTTAGTTCCGTCTTTCTTCTCTACTAAGACTATCGGAAAACTCCACGGGCTGTTTGATCTTTCGATTACTCCAGCCTGCACCATTTCCCCTATTGCTGACTCTATTCTTTGCTTAAACGGTGTCCGGTACGGGAATTTCCGTATGGGCTCATGCGTTCCAGTATCATTACGCATCTCTACCGTATCGGTACTGCCCAAGTTTTTATCTTCCGTAACGAACAAGTCTTTGTTCCGCGTTAGCACCTTATTAATCTCAAACTTGAATTGCTCGGCCACTTTTATCCCTTTCAAGTTTTCTTCAGAGATCTTATCATTATGTTTCTTTGGCATGGTAATCGCCATTATTTTGTCAGCTGCTCTACACCTAGATATTTTATATAACAAGAACAAAAGCTAATTATCGAAAAGACAGATGCCTATTGACCTTAGTTATGAAACGGTCAAGGCTATAGGTAAGAGGAAATCAGTCATTTGGAAAAGAACTCTGCAAACCTGAAGTTACTGGAATAAAAAGTGTCTTACAATAAGGTATCAAAAAAATAAAATATCAAAACAATAAAATATCAAAACAATAAAATATCAAAACAACAATGCAATGCTAAATACAAAACTGAACCGATACTCTATAATGCAAAATACAACTTCCTGATTTTTTTTAACGAAAGCTGAAGATATCTTCATTAGAAATGGAAACATACTTAATACCTACAATCTCCATATATTCGCATCGACTGGAAATCTGCCCATATATCTATTTACTGTACTATGCTACTGTTTACAGCATAACATAACATAGCATATAATTTACTCCCAATTATATCTGTACTGTAATGTACCTCATATAAAAAAATAACGCTACTTGTGTCTATTGAATATACAACTTAACCCTTCTGCCATCTAAAATATCCAGAGCTTATACAATTTCTTTAAAGTAATTCGTAATAGCATGTCAATCTGTATTCAATGTCAATCCTATTCCTAAGCCAACATAAAAAGAAAAGGAAGGTTTCTTTATATAAAGCTAAAGGAAAAATGTTAAACCACGTTAACTCCTTCCAACAGATTTGTTTGCAAATTAAGCTGCTTCCACTGCATGAACTCTTACTCACCCCCTCCTCCAGTAACAAAAAATTGAAATAGTAATGTCCCGTAATCACTTTGAGGAGTATAATTTTTCAGTAGATATATAACCTATATAAACTAACCCAGTAACATTAACTACCAACGCGGGATCGCAGAAATTATTAAAATGGATTAGGACCCAGGTGCGGGGAAAACCCTCTTGGTGCTGATGAATCCGTAGATCTTTCCGAGTCATCCGTCTAGGAGAAGGAAAACTCTGAAGCTAAACCTAAGGGGAGGAAGGCTTCTCCAGTCTTGGATGACAACCTTCCTAGAGCTGGTGACTCAAACAAATTACCGGTCTGCAAACCTAAACTGCTTGAGGAGTAGATAGGCACTGTCTATCGACCGGCTTCCATACTCCTTCTTTGTCTATATGCTAGACGTAGAGGTCGAATCACTGGGAGTTGACAGAAACACTCAGTGGTCGATCTTGTTTCCTGACTAGGGCAATGAACGCCGTTTTCCCCACTCCCGACACATCCCATCCCTTAAACTGGGCACTTGAATGCCGTAATGTCAGTGCAAGCAGGTTGGGTTGACCACCGTCTGATCGGTTATGGGTACCGGATAGACAGTTCCTGGCTGCTGTTCCTGACTGGTAGTACAGGAGCCCTAACTCTTTGGTAGCGCATAGAGCGGCTGCTTAATCAACAGTTGTATAATATAGGGTTTTGTAGTGTCATGTCGCGCATGGAAAGGGACCATGCACTCATCCCCGGTGGGCTATCCGGAGGCCACAATCCTAGTAGATGGAAGGACAACTGATGGTCTGCTTGTGTTGCATGTCTGGTATTCTGCATAACCACTTGTTCAGCACCCCCTTACCTGAACTGAAACTCTTAAAAAAATATGATGACCGTACAATAAAAACATTACCCTAAAACCAGGCCTAAACTCAAACAAAACCAACCTGCCTTCTCCCTTGAGACTTGCATTTACGAACATCCGTGCGCTTAGAACTAATTTAAATGATGTTGAAGCATTCCTCCTAACAAACACCCCGGATATCTTAGCACTAAGTGAGACTAACCTGCACTCCTCCATCCCCTCTAACTACTTTAACATGCCTGGATATCTCCCACTCTACTGTAAGGACTCTGACAGACATATGCACGGACTTGGAGTCTATATTCAAAACACCCTCCTCTTGACTAGAGAAACTAAGCTAGAATCGGACGATCAAACGTTTATGTTCTTTAGACTTAACATGCAACATAACATTAGCTACTTTTATTTTCTCTACCGCTCTCCCTCGACCCAGGACTGTACCCTAATAAACAAAGTCTCTGACAGAAAAGATGCAGCACTTTCCCTCGACACTAGCGCACAAGTGTGTGTATTTGGTGACTTCAATGTCCACCATAGCAACTGGCTTGGATTTTCTACTCACACAGACGCAGCTGGTATCACAAAACATAGCTTCTCTATATCTCATTCACTATCACAGATGGTTACGTTTCCAACCCGTTTCCCAGACCAGCAAGAACAACACGCATCACTTCTAGATCTGTTTCTGACCACAGTTCCCGATGACTGTGTAACTAAGACCCACAGCCCACTTGGGGACGCCGATCATGCAGTGGTAATGGTTGAAATAGCCCTAAACTTTAGAGCCAAAACTGACGATCGACTGCTCAAAACAACGAGATCTTCCAAATAATATCCTTACATCATTTGTAGACATTTATGCTGACGACACTACCATATATGGTACCACATCTAAGACAGTAAACGACCAAGTTCTCTCCAATTCTCTCTCCTCTGATCTTGAGCACCTAGTACAATGGGGAAAGGAGTGGCTGGTTACTTTTAATGCATCTAAAACCAAGCTTCTCTCTTTACATCATCAACATTCTAATCCACATTTGTCATCAATTGAAATGAATGGCTCTCGTCTTGAGGAGGCCTCAAGTTTTGACAAGCTTCTGGGCTTGACCATTAACCTGATCTTAAATGGAACACGTACATCAAATCTGTTGCCAAGGCCGCTGGAAAAATGGTGGGATTTTTCTATCGATCCGGTAGATATCTCACTGCTGATGCTATTCTCTATCTATATAAGAGCCAGGTACGTCCAAGGATGAAATACTTCTGCCACATCTGGGCAGGAGCTGCTAGAAAGGACTTGTCCTGCCTTGATAGAGTTCAAAATAGACTTCGTAGCCTCGTAGGAGATGTCCTTTTCTCGTCCTTGCAACCTCTATCTCACAGAAGAGATGTTGCGAGTTTGTCTCTGATGTATCGTTATTTTCATGGAAAGTATTCAACTGAGCTTCAATCTATGGTCCCCCCTCGCCAAACTTTCACAAGAAACACTCGTCTAGCTGTAAACACTATCAATAATTTCCCCCACTCTTTATCTGTGCCTAAACCTAAACGTAGATTCCATGAACAAAGCTTCTTTCTTAGAACTGCACGCCTGTGGAATTGTCTTCCGTTTTCCTGCTTTCCGGCTGACTACAATATGGTTGTGTTCAAGTCTAAAGTAAATAAATTCTTGATGAGTCGTTCCATATAAGTTATCAAATTTACCAAATTTTCATTACTAATGATTACTATATTGTCCAATTTCTACTGTACACTCTTTAACCCTTATCCTTGAGTGGCCTCTGGGCCTTGATAATGTGGTGATGCCTATGTAAAAAAAAAAAAAAAAAAGGCTGACTTGGAAACCATCAGGGATCTCATCAGGGACGCCCCATGGCAAAATATCTTTTCACTTCCTGTTGAACAGTGCGCAAATGAGATCACTGAATGGTTCAAAATGGCAATTGAAGCACATGTTTCCATGCACAAATTTTATAGCAAGCTCCACTCTCCCCAATGGTTTACTTCTACTTTTGCAGCTGCAATAGCGCAAATGCAGCATGCGTACCGCAAATTTAACGACGTAAGTCCAGTTCAAACAGGCAGAAGTATATATAGAAGACAGAAGTAACTCTAAGAAAGAAATAGCGGTAGCTAAGAGAGAATTTACTGAAACTACCAAAAAAAACGCATTGAAGCACAGAAATTAGGAACCCGAGACTTATGGAAAATATACAACAGTGTAGTAAATAATGGGAAATCAACAATTCCTCCACTATCTAACAATCATGAGGATGTTTGCTGTGCAACTGAGAAGGCTAAAATGCTTGCCAGTCGGTTTGCCTCCAACTCCACACTGGACCCTGCCAACCACCCCCTCCCTGACTTTCCTTTGCGGACAGACACCACACTAGAAGATCTGAAAATCACCCCTGCTCAGGTGAATGCTATCATAAGAAAGCTTGACACTGCAAAAGCGTGTGGACCCGATCTCATCCCGGCTGTGCTATTAAAAAAGTGCTCCGCTTCTCTCCAAACTTTACAACAAATGCCTTAATGAATCTTGCTTTCCTGCCTGCTGGAAAACTGCTTTTGTAGTACCAGTTTTCAAGGATTCTGGAGAAAGAACTGACCCAGTAAGTTATCGCCCCATTAACCTCCTCCCACTTTTCGCCAAAATATTTGAGACCATAATTAACCAAGCTCTAGTCCACCACCTTACAGATACTAAACTTCTGACTGACCAACAATATGGATTTAGACAAGCCCGTTCCACAGCAGACATCCTAACTGTAATCTCAGAACGTATGTACCATTCACTGGATAAAGCGGGGCAGGGTAGAGCGGTAGCTCTAGATATATCTAAGACTTTTGACAGGGTATGGCATGAAGGTCTTTTCAGGAAAATCAGATCATATGGTATCACTGGAAGAATACATAACATTATTAAATCCTTCTTTGATAAGAGAAAAATCCAGGTTGTCCTCTACGGTCGTACATCTAAGCAATATTTATAAATGCGGGAGTACCTCAGGGGTCTATCCTTGGAACTCCGTTATTCCTAATATTCATAAATGACCTCCTGACAAAATTGCCTGTGAGATGGATATATATTCTGACGACACCACGCTCTATAACAGACACGACAGGAAAACAAATGAGCTTATATCTAAGGAAATGGCAGAAACACTAGAGGGTGACCTCCGATCTGTAGTGGAATGGGGACATAAATGGATGGTCTCATTCAATACTGCCAAGACTAAACTGGTTTCCTTCAATAATTACAAGAAACCTTCTCTACCACCAATAGCAATGGTCAAAGACTCTTTATCTGAAAGTACATCTTTTAAACTCCTCGGCTTAACGCTCACAGGAAACATGAGTTGGAAAAATTACATTGAGAGTATCGCCAGGACCACTGCGAAGAAGGTGGGCTCTCTCTGCCGTGCTAGAAAGATACTAACACCCGAAAGTATCCTGTACCTCTATAAGGCCATCATTCGCCCATGTATGGAGTATTGTCATATTTGGGCTGGTGCATCTGCCACTAGTCTCTCGCTCCTAGACAAGGTTCAAAAGAGAGTCGCCAATCTGATAGGTCCTGAACTGTCATCTCAACTTCAGCCTCTGTCCCATCGACGAAATGTTGCATTCCTCTGCCTGTTCTACAAGTACTTTAACGGCGAATGCTCTGTAGAACTGCAAACGCTTGTGCCCTCTCGACGTAAATACCCCCGACAAACCCGACAAGCAGCTAAATCCCACCCCTTTACAATAGAGATCCCTAGATGTAAGATAGCCTTCTACTCCAATAGTTTCTTCCCCAGAACAGCTAAACTGGAATTCCCTTCCGTGCCCCTGCTTCCCCAACTGTACTGACATGCAGAAGTTCAAGTTCAACGTGAACCGACATCTAGCTGCCCAACTCCCTACACAGTACCCCTGATGCCTATGTCCCTGATAGTAGCCCCTATAACAAAGTGGCAATGTGCCTTGTTTGGGGTGTAAATGTATTTTTTTTAAATTGATGAAGACAAGACCAATATGTCAAACGAGCTGGAACAAATAACGCATGGCACAGATCGGACAATTTTGAAGAACAAATGGCACAATAGTATTTACAAAAAAACTGAGATTAACCAAATCACGTCGAGGAGAGAGAGGTTGCAGAAAGGATGGGAGCCAATCAAATTACAGATACGTTTCTGCGCTATCTCAAGAACCATCAAATGAGATAGAGATTCACCAGCTCAAACAGTACCCCATATATGGTCTGATAATAGATTTGTAATGATGGAGAATAACTTTAGATGTGAGAAAGTGTTTAGGGCGAAACGATATACGACAAGTAGAAAGAGCAATGAATCTAATATATTAACCTCAAGAAAGATTTAATAAGAAAGAAAAACCAAGACGTTTTAGCGACGATTTCACATCGAGAGCAGAGCTATCTATAAGAATCTTAAAAAGAAAAGAGACACGCCTACAATTGAAAGACAATGTCTTCATCTTAGTAGGATTAAACGAAGCAAATCATTTCTTACCCCAGTCCATAAATGAACACAGGTCAACTTCTAGATCAGCTGTATATTTCAACTGATCCAAGGAAAAATAATTAAATAGAAGGTAGTGTCATTAGCATAAATGTTCATTTTCTGAATAATATTCTCTGGGAGGTCATTTACATAGAGATGAAATAGTGTTGAACCTAGAATAGAGCCCCGAGGAAGACCAGCATTGATAGGAAAATAACATGAAGGGATACAGTCTAGGGTTACTGGCAAGATTCGTTCAGAAAGAAAAGAATCTTATAATGTTAAGAAGCTTATCAGCAATAATATGACCTCGAAGTTGATTCATTCTACTGAACGCCTTCAAAATGTCAAGCGTAATTGCTCTATACTCTCTATAGTCAGACTGACGATGGGCGTGCAATAAGTAATGCCCCTGACCCACTTCCAGTTGTCTGATCTAGCTGAAATTTTGCATGTGCAATTATTTATATCTCTACGGGCTATGTGGCAAATTATAGCTCTGAACTAATTGTGGTTTCTGTTTTACAGGTGTTTGAACTGAGTCAGGTTTGAAATGGAGCCTGTTGAATATCGAGCAGTGATCCGGTTTTTGCATTTGAAAGGACGCACACCACAGGAGACTTTTGATGAAATGAAAGAAATGTATGGTGACAATGCCCCATCATATGGCCTTATAAAACGCTGGCATCGTGAATTCAAACATGGTCGGAAGTCTGTGGAAACAGCTCCCAGACCTGGTCACCCCCTTCTGCCATTGATGAAGCATCTGTCCGTCAAGTTGAGGCTGCTATTTTGGAAGATCGACGCATTACTATTCGTTAAATAGCCCAAGATGTCAAGATTATTGCAGGGTCTGTGCAAACTATCATTCATGACCATTTGCATATGCATAAGGTGTCTGCCAGATGGATTCCCAGGTTGCTCACCATTCCAGAAGCGAAAACGCGTCGAGTTCTCGAGGATGAATTTGGAGATGTGCCAAGAAGATGAGTCAAAGTTTTTCAGAAAACTGATGTACCAAGAAGATGAGTCAAAGTTTTTCAAAAGACTGATTACGCAGGATGAAACCACTATGATCCAGAGACCAAAGCCCAGTCAATGCAGTGGAAGCACTTAGACTCACCACCTCCAAAGAAGGCAAGGGTGCAGCCCTCCGCTGGAAAGGTCATGCTCACAGTCTTCTGGGACCAGGACAGAGTAGTGATGAAAGATTTCCTGGCAAAGGGTACCACAATTATAGGAGCCTATTATGCTTCACTTTTTAGGAAATTAAGGGAAGCTATCAAAATCAAGAGGTGGGACATGATCAGCAAAGGTACCCTCCTCCTGCAGGACAACGCTCCGGTCTACAACTGGCATGTCGCCAGATCAGAAGCACGGTCGTGTGGTTATGAAATCCATCCCCATCCTCCCTACTCTCCTGGCCTTGCTCTCTCTGACTTTCACCTCTTCCCAGTCATGAAGTCGTTTTTGAAAGGAAAGCATTTCCCAGATGATGCAGCCTTGATTTCTGAAGTAACGTCGTGGTTGGAGGACCAACCTGGGGTGTTCTACAAAAACGGTCTCCAGAGCTGCATCAAACAATGGGAGAAATGCATAACTCTGGGTGGTTCCTATGTAGAGCAAGACTAATAACTGCGCCAAGTGTCGTTGTTCTATTGCTATGGGAAGTGGGTCAGGGGCATTACTTATTGCACGCCACTCGGATTACCATGATTTTGAAAATAGAGACAACAGAGGACTCCTTCCAACAGAAACTGAAATAGGATTGAGACAAATAAAGATTGATTTCGAGTGGATAGAAGACAGTCCAGGAGCACGACCTCATGAGAACAGGAATCAATTCGGGGCGAGAAGTCTTAGACGTGTCCAGACCAGAAAGAACCTTAAAAACCATGTTTGGAGTGATAATATAGAATCAAGAAACTAGTTAGTTTTCAAGGAAATTCAGGAAGAACAATACCAGAATCATCAAGAGAAGCATTGTCAGCATAAAGACGAGCAAAGAGATAAGCTTTATCCTAAAAAACTGAAATGACCATTAAAAAGAGGAGAAATAGCAGATATGCAACTAATAATAACACTATTGTGGATTCTCCAAAAATCAGAAGCCAACATTTTGAGATGAGATAGAGCTGCGAATCCTTTGAGAATGGCTAAACTTGGTTTCAGAGATTGCTCTTTTGCAGACATTGCTAGCCCTTCTGTTTGACTGTCTAGAAGACTCAGCACTATCACGATGATACTGATTAAAGAAAAGATAACGATAAGCAATAGCAGAAGTACAAACCGATGAAAACTAGGTAGGATAATGAGGTTTGGTTTGAAGCTTACAATGAGGAATTACAGTGCCATATTTCAACAAGAAGCCTGTCAGTAGCCTCCTTAGCAGCAGTATTCGAAGATATGCCAAAAATAGGATCCGATTGAATACATATATATATATATATATATATATATATATATATATATATATATATATATGTATATATATATAGTCGTCCCCTATTCTACTATTTTATCTTTTCGATAATAAAGATGTGAGTACGATACAATTGAAAAATATACAATAAGGACAAAAGATATATATTGTAAGAAATGGATTAATATTATTATTATTTATATTAATTTATATTATCACATATTGCTATTCTTCCCGATTTTATGCTGATAGCGGGATCATAACAAATGACCATAGGATATCATCAGTATCTTCTTTTCTAAGGCATCCAGTACTTTATGAGAGATTCTGGCGTTTCCCAAAAGGGCAGTCTTCTGAAGCACTCTAACATTGTACTAGATCCCAATTTTCTCAATCAACTTGTCAAATCTTTTGTCACACTCGCCAGGGCTTCCATCCAAACATGTACAAAGAAAATATATTTTAAAAATATGTAGGTGGACCTGAACAATTGGTACCCCCTTACATTTTTTCCTTTTCGTCTTTTTTTCAACTATTTCTGCGGATCATTGGACACTAAGCCTCCAGATTATAATTATTTAATCAATATTTAAAGATTTGAAAGGGGGTTCAGTTTCACATGCAACGTTCTAGTAAATCAATCCCCCGTTTTCAGAACCGATTTACAACTCCGATTTGACGTTTCCTTTTCACAGAAAGATATGTGACACAAGAGTCGGAAAGTAGAATCTAAGAGAACGTTGTCCTGCAAAAATGCCGAGGCAGCTTAGTCAAAATTTCCGGTAGAAGCGCCTCAGCTCAGGTGATTATCAATAAATTATCACTTCTAAAAGAGAGAAGGCAAATCCTGAAGGGTTGAAGGGTGGACCTTCTAAAACTGCGCAGGATCAGCAACAAATTAATAGGGAAAAAAACATTTTAAGCAGAGCATAGACTTTTTTGATTTGAGGGCCAAGGAAGTCCATGGCTTAAATTGTGTTACTGTTAACTTTATACAATAATTTTTTAATGAATAGCGTCATAAAAGATGAATGGTAATTACCGAAACGAGTGTGACGTCATAAAATATGAGTAGTAAACGCTAAAATATAAAACGCATTATCAACCAATGTAAATTAACTATTTAATCTCTATACTTATGAAGTTGAGATTTTTCTCACTCTGACATTGATATTAAAAGGTTACTTTCTCTATATAAAAATTATAAAAACTTTTTAACATAATCAGTCATGGATATGTGAGCGACTACATGATGATTAACTAATTTGCATATTCCTTTGAAAAATGAGTGTTAATTAATTACTTGTTTATTTTTTTATGGTTTCTTATTAGATAATTGGGTCTAGTGCTGCGATGAATTCTGTTAATGCATAGTTTTTACATTCTGTATAATTGTGTAGAATTTAAGAAGTGACAGTGTCGGTGTGAGTACAAAAAGCTTCTACCAAACTCCCTCTCGAGATATTTGGTATACAGAGTTAGAATTTGATATACAGCGTATTTGAAAACGTTGCACACTTTCGATTTGGTTTTCAACCGAGAAAATAATTAAGATGTCAAACGTATTGACCTTGGTTAAGCTTTGACTATATGTTTTTTTTTCTGTGCATGTGCTAATTAAAGGTTATGAGTTAAACAACGGTATTTTGTGGGTTTTATATGCGTATGTATTTAGCTCATGCGCTAATGGATAAGGCTGGAAAGCTATATGTTTGAGTTTCGATTCTAGCTGATAGCACAAAAATTATTTTACGCTTGAAATCACTGCTATATATTAGGTACAATAGTGTCCCTCCTTGGGGGCGCTGACTTTTCAATCACACTTTCTGTTCTTGGTGTCACAGTTCTTACATGGGGTAGAAATCTAAATACTTCGACGGAGAATTGGTTCGATATAAATAATTATGAAATATGCATGAATTAAAATAGTATAGTACTCAAAAGACTTCAACCAGAACTTGCGCTCATCCTTACAAAACTGTTTAAACGTTATCTTAAGGAGAATTGCTACCCATCACCCTGGAAAATCTCATAAGTATGCCCCGTATTTAAGAATTCAGGTGATCGCTCATCTCCCTCACAGTACAGGCCAATAAGTCTCCTGTGCGTCATGAGTAAGTTGCTGGAATCTGTGTTAAATGCAGAAGTAATCAACTATCTCAGGAAAAAATAACCTTTTTAGTGACAAGTAATATGGTTTCCGTTCTGCTAGATCTACAGCAGATGTGCTTACAGCTATATCTCATAGGATTAGCGAATCTCTCGACGGAGGCTAACTTTCTAGGGCAATTGCTCTTGACATATCAAAGGCCTTTGATAGAGTATGGCATAAGGGCGTACATCACAAGATCTCCAGCTAAGGTATAGCTGGAAATGATGACTTCTCAATTATTAAATCGTTTCTCTCTGATAGGTTCATAAGAATAGTGGTTGCTGGGTAGAAATCAGAAGCTCTTAGTATTAATGCTGGAGCACCTCAGGGTTCCATCCTGGGCACAACTCTTTTCCTGATCTATATTAATGATCTTCCAAATCACATCCTTACATCATTCGTAGAAATCTATGCTGATGACACAACTATCTATGGTAGCACATCTAAGACCGTAAACGACCAAGTTCTCTCCAATTCTCTCTCCTCTGATCTTGAGCAAGTGGTACAATGGGGAAAGAGGTGGCTTGTTACTTTTAATGCATCTAAAACCAAGCTTTTATCTTTACATCATCAACGCTCTGATCCCCATCTGCCATCAATTAAAATGAATGGCTCTCGTCTTGGGGAGGTCTCATGTTTTGACAAGCTTCTGGGCTTAACCTTTACTCCTGATCTGAAATGGAACACATACATTAAATTCGTTGCCAAGGCCGCTGGAAAAATGGTAGGATCCTTCTATCGATCCAGTAGATATCTCACGGCTGATGCAATTCTTTATCTATATAAGAACCAGGTAGTCCAAGGATGGAGTACTGTTGCCACATCTGGGCAGGAGCTGCTAGAAAGGACTCATCCTTCCTTGATAGAGTTCAAAATAGACTTCGTATTCTTGTGGGAGGTGTCCTTTCTCTTCCCTGCAACCTCTTTCTCACAGAAGAGATGTTGCGAGTTTGTCTCTGATGTATCGTTATTTTCATGGAAAGTGTTCAACTGAGCTTCAATCTATGGTCCCCCCTCGCCAAACTTTCACAAGAAACACTCGTCTAGCTGTAAACACTATCAATAATTTCCCCCACTCTTTATCTGTGCCTAAACCTAAACGTATATTCCATGAACAAAGCTTCTTTCTTAGAACTGCACGCCTATGGAATTGTCTTCCGTTTTCCTGCTTTCCAGTTGACTACAATATGGTTGTCTTCAAGTCTAACGTAAACAAGTTTTTGATGAGCTGTTCCATATAAGTTAACAAATTTACCGAATCTCCATTACTAACGGTTACTATATTGTCCAATTTGTACTGTACGCTCTTTAACCCTTACCCTCGAGTGGCCTCTTGGTCTTGATAAGTGGTGATGCCTATGTAAAAAAAAATAGGGTTACAAAAATGTCCCTGCGGTTTTTAACTTTTACATTCGAATGAATACATCTCGGCTTAAACAAAAATGTATTAATTGAAATAAGCACCATCAGAATCAAAGCAAAGGAAATGTATTAATGCCAGTAACGTACAAAATCTTGTGTTCTGATAGCGATGAACTCGCTGAAGGCGTTTTTGATATCGCTTAATATTTCTTACGCAGACAGTTGTTGAGGTGCTTGAAAAAGTGGTAGTCGATAGGTCTGGAAAATATGCAGGATGAGACAGAGTTTCGTAATCCAATTCGTTCAACTTCTACAGAGTCGGTTTAGCAACATGCAGTTGGACATTGTCGTGGAGGAGAATTAGGCCTTTTCTGTTGACTAATGCTGGGTGTTATTGTCGAAGTTTCTGATGCATTTCATCCATTTGTTGGCAGTACTTTTCGTCGTAATGGTTTCGCTTGCATTTAAACAAAACTGTAATGGATGAAACCGGTCACAGATCACCAAACAGTCAGCATGTCCTTCTTTCGGTGCAACTCTGGCTTCGGGAAGTGTCGTGGAGCTTCGTCGGCGTCTAACCACTGAGCTGAGCGTCTTCGGTTGTCGTAAAAAGACATTTCATAGCAAGTCACAACCCGGTCGAGAAATGGATTGTTTTTGTTGCGTAAAAGAAGGAAAGATGACACTTCATAACGGTATTTCTTTTGGCTGTTGTTCGATTCGTAAGACATCCATTTATGAAGATTTTTTGTCTTTCCAATCTCTCAAGTGGTTGGAAATCGTCTTATACGTTAAGTCTAATTCAGACGCAACTTCTCGAACAGTTGTGAGTGGATTGGCTTTTACTAAGGCTCTTAATTGATCATTGTCAACATCTGATGGCCGACCCTTACGCTCATCATCTTCAAGACTCTCGTGGTTTCCCCGAAATTTCTTAAACCACCATTGTGCAGTGAGTTGTGTAGTGGTTCCTTAGCCAAACACTTTGGTGATAATCGTGAACTGTTTTAACAGCTTCTCGACCTAGCTTGAATTGAAATAAGAAAATTGTGCGAATTTGCTTTTTTTTCCATTTTGTATTCAACTTTCTGAAAATCAGACATAATTGTTTTAAAACGATTGTCATTTAAACAATTAGAGCGGACAACGCCTTTTAAAATGGTATATAAAGTAAATGTAGTATAAGGAAAACTTATTTGAAAATACATCATTTGAAATCAAAATTTTAAATTCCGCAAGAACTTTCTCGGCAACTTAAACTTATTTTACGACCGAAACAACGGCCAGCTAGTATATATAACAAATACTCACCTAACAGGTCGCCTCATTATAAGAAAATGTTATTTGTTTGTATTTCTCTCGTCAACGCAACTTTGAAATATTTATTTACAGAAAATATTTAAAAAAATAATTTAACAATAAATTAAACACAAGGTCATTCAAAAGTGTAGGAGTGTTTTTTTTTTGTTTTTTTTTTTCACAATAACTAGAAAATGTCTATCCTTACTCTTAACTAGAATCATCAATCACCACAATACCACATTTACTTCAGGGGCCATCCTACTTAAAATTTTCTAAATGGTTCAAAAATTTATTGAAAATAAATGTCGACGTCACTTTGATAATTACAAACTGAACTTTTATTTATTCATTTACGATTAATCGAATATTTATTCATATAAAAATAGTAATATCGTAAAATAATACGAAATTAAAAAAAAAAACTACGACATAAAATACATAAAAATGATTTATGGTTTCTACGTAAACAGATTTGCCATATTGATATTTTGTAAAAAGTTTAAAATAGACTGAATTACTTCGAATGTTGAAAGAAAGCCTTTAATCTATCGGGAAAAGAACATTATTTTTGTCTGTCATTTCTTAGCAAATACACACGTATGAAAAAAAATTGAAAGTTTTGAAAGTTATGAAGGACGTTCCAAAAGTAATGCTTCCTATTTTTTTTATTTCGTCTAAATGGGTCAGATGGGATTGCAAATTGCATTGTTATGATGACTGAACTTATGCATTCATGACCTGAAAATCTCATCTCTATGTTGCACATACTGACTCTAAGAAAGCAAACCCTGTCATGGGCGTGCGTCAGAAACGGAGATGCGCCATTGAATTTCTTCATGCAGAAAAAATTGAACCGATCAACATTCACCGGCGCATGTCGAACGTTTACAAAGCCGATGCAGTTGATGTCAGCACAGTTAAGAGATGGGTTCGTCCATTTCAGAGTGGCGAAAGAGATGTGAGTGACGAAGTGCGCGCCCGACTTTTATGAGCAAGGCATCAAAAGAGGCTGCATAAAGTGCATTGAGAATAGTGATTGCTATGTAGAAAAATAAATTCTGGAGCACAAAAACGTCGCTCGTTTCAATTGTACTACTCCTGCCTTTGAAGATCTTCAACTTTTTGGCTTTATAATTAAAAAATAGGTAGCTGTACTTTTGGAACAGCTCTCGTACAGTATAACCCCGGGATACGGTGGTCCTAGGATACTATTTTTTCAGGTTACGATGTGGAATACGATGTTTTTCCGGTCCCTGGTTACCATGTCGTAAAATACGCATTAATATATTTTAATTCTTGCAGATTTCGTATATATTATTATAGAGTTAATTTTTTATGTATTATAAACTTGAGATTTCAAAAATAAAAAATATATCTATATGACTTGGGTTCATCAGCTTGAATCGAAACCGAATCCCAAACTTATGAAGAAAAAAAAAATATATATATATATATATATATATATATATATAACTTTACTTACTTCAGCTACAATCGAAACCGAAACTAAAACTTATGAAGAATTCTTAATAAAATTATTTATAAAAAAAATAGATTATTAAGGTGCGATAAGCTAAAATCGAAACCGAAACCAAGACTTATGAAGAATTCTAAATAAACATTTTTTTTTTAAATAGATTATTGGAGTGTCATTAGATATGATCGAAACCGAAACCAAAACCTGTGAGGAATTCTGGGTAAAATTACTTATTAAAAAATTCAAATGACTTGGGTGCCATCAGCTATACTCGAAACCGAAACCAAAACTCATGAAGAATTCTTGGTAAAATTATTTATTACAAGAAATGGAAGTACATAACAATTAAACAACCTGGATGTAAGCGTGACACAGAAGATAACACACATTCTATCTATATATATAGATGATTTTATTAACAGAGATGTTTTAACAATATTACTTTGACGAAATTCGTTATAGTTTTATATGAATTAGGTTCATTTAATAATTTAATAACCAAGCTGTAATAATTATTTCTGACATTCAAAGCCAAATTTAGAAAAATTGTCACTTGGTAGAAACAATAATTGATATAGTTTTACAAATTAGGCGAAACAAAAATGAAAGTAAAAATCCTCACTGGTAACACATGGCAGATGTAACAGAGCAGAAGTGCATATTAAAATGCAGATCCGTGTGCGAAGATAAAGACTATAAAAAGAGCGTATGCCTAGACCGGTGATCACGTTCAGCACGTTCGGGAGCACGTTCGAAACGAGGTTCGAGAAGACAGAGGTCCGAGAGGAGAACGATCACGATTTATTCGGGAAAGTACCCGGAAATAAATGTTGGTGTTACAAAAGGAAAAAACGCAGTCGATTTATTATTTATTTTATTTATTTATTTTTATTTATTTTTATTTTTTTTATATGATTATTAAAAAAATCAATAAATAAAATTGATTATTAAAATAATCAATAAATAAAATTGATTATTAAAATAATCAATAAATAAAATAAAGTGAATAAATTAATAAATACATATGGTGATGGCATCAACATGAGTTAGTATCGCGAAAAATAGTTGTGAGTTAGTTGTCTTGGAGGGGTGAAAACATCGAGGAAGAAGAGCACCATTGAGACCTCCACTGCACGGACACAGATATTACTAAAATCTCGTTAAATCTTAGAAACAGCCAACGACTCTTATCTGCTAATACTGAATCTAACCGGATGTTGCAAAAAAGCAAATTGTTTTGCAACAATAAACACAATTAGGCAAACAGTAATGCAAATATGGGAAGACTTGTTGTCACTCAGATTCCAGAAAACACCACAGATTAAGAGCAATCGCTCTTTATTGCCTGCGTGAAAACTCCTTGTGAGTAAATAATAATAATAATAATAATAATAATAATAATAATAATAATAATAATAAAAATAACAATAATAATAATAATAATAACAACAACAACAATAATAATAATACTTTTTCGCAAATCTGTCACAAATAAATGTAGCATAAAAATATACACATTCAATTCCCAAAACGTTTATTAACTTCACACTCGAAGTTTGACGACTAAAAAAATATTTTTTTAATATTTTTTGTATTTGCTTAGAAGCTTAACATATATACATATTTTCCTAAAATCTTGCTCTTATTTTGACGTATCTCTGTTCTCAAAGGATCATGGTTTTACCATTCCTCTTGAATAAGATCAAAATGAACTCTGTCGCGATGCAGAAGCCGAAGAGTCTTTAAGATGTCGTTGGGGTCCGTATCTATCGGCATTGTTGTCGTCCAGATGTAAGGCGAACCGCGACCTCCAGTTAAAATGTCGATCCTGAGACGAAACATGTGTGAGGCGGCGTAGATCTCACACTCTGTTGCC
This sequence comes from Euprymna scolopes, assembly GCF_053919585.1. NCBI lineage: Eukaryota > Metazoa > Mollusca > Cephalopoda > Sepiida > Sepiolidae > Euprymna > Euprymna scolopes. The sequence goes on along the minus strand of NC_136494.1, from coordinate 107,041,973 downwards.
CAAGTTTGGGCTAGTAACATATTATCTATGTGATCTTCGAAAGCCATTTCGGTTGGTGGAATCGGATGTTTATCGAGATATAAAACTTTCAGGTATTCTACGACCTTCTTGCGAAACTGCAAATGACTGTCAGGCCGTCCTGTAAAATGCTCCGACAGGCACCTAAAGAAACAATTGCCATCCGGGTCCTGGTTTTGGATTTTCAGAGACGAGCATTCCAGGCCGTTTTGACGTCGATAGATTTCTAGATGTTCATTCAGCGAAAGTTTCGTTGACTCTTCGTTTGTTCGCGGAGACAGTGAAGACATCTTCAGCTCTTCGGCTGTGTATCTTGCTCGCTTGGCCAACGCAGAATCCAGACCGAAACGCTTTTCGGAGTGAACTTCGCCCTTGTACAGTTTCAAATTACTAAAAAATTTTCGTAGACCGGCGTTTCGTTTAGCCGATTTCCGGTATATAACGCAACGATTCATCTTCGTTCGTTTTAGTTGGCCATTGGGAACCCGGTTACAGATCCCCATGTGCCACCGACTGTAGGATATTGGTCGCATTCACCTGCTTTTCCTTTTCCTTAAATTTCTTGCCAAATATGTTATTCTTCGTTTACTGTTTTCGATTCATTTCTGTTAATCTTTAAATTTGGTCATTGTGCTTTGCATGTCCAAATGATTACTAAGAATAACGTTAAGTTCCGCAGTATTTTACGATAAACACAAATAGACGCAAATGTTTGCATTTATTTTGTATTTATTTATTTTACTAACTGGGCTCATCATATTCACAATTTTAAATATTAGAAACAAAAGTTTTAAATAAATATTTTACTCATAACTGTGTTATAAATACGAAACAAAATCTTCCGCCATTTTTCAGATGTATTTTGTCAAAAACTGTCGAACCTCATCATGTGTATGTTGTTGAAGGCATCTTTCTGTCTAACTCAAGAATCTGCAAGGAATTTCGAGGCCGGAAAACCTTTATTTAATCTACGGGTATAGCATATTTTCGTTCCGTCAGCCATGATCGGGTCTTAAGTCTTAAGTAATTAGCAATTGTATGAGAATGTGGTGACTATGTAGAAAAATAAATTATGGAGCACAAAACGTCGCTCGTTTTTAATGGTACCATTTTCGTCTTCGCTGCTCTTCAACTTTTTTAGTTAAAAAATAGAAGGCTTACTTTACTTGCATCGCCCGCAATAAGATATGAACCATTAAAACCAGAAGAATGTCATTCAGATTTGATCCGTGACGTAAGAAGAAGCATTTAGTTCAACTGACATTCTTCTGGGGTCAAGGGTTTAATCTTCAGTGCGAGCGATACTAACAATACGAATAGGCGTTCCAAAAGTAATGCCTCCTATTTTTATTCCGCCCGAATGGATTAAAGAATATTGCAAATTTCATTCTTATAATAACTGACCTTATGCATTCATTGCCTGAAAGTTTCATCCTTTTGTTGCAGATATTGACAGTGTTATACTCTCAGAAAACAACTCTTATCATAGACATTCGTCAGAAGCAAAGATGCGTCGTTGAATTCCTAGTAAACGTTCATTGAGAATGGTGGTGACTATGTAGAAAAATAAATTCCGGAGCACAAAAAATCGCTCGTTTTAATAGTACCACTCCCATCTTCGTAGCTCTTCAAGTTTCTTAGGAAAACAAATAGAAGGCTTTTCTTTTGAAACAAACCTTATACAATTGTACATTACTACAGACTTAGGTTGGGCTATCGCAACCAGAGCATGGATTAATAACACGGTTCCGTTCGATTGAAAGATTCCCGAGTTCGACGAGATGTACTTGATGAAGTTCGGAAGTTGTGAGAATTACACTCAAGAACAGTAATCCAAATAATCCAAATAATAGAAATTATCAAAAAAAAAAAGCATTCATATAGATGGATAAGCAATAGATTTTTTGTAATTAACTTATCTTTTTACATATGATTGTAAAGATAAGAAAAGAAAGAAGAAATCAATTTGCCTTTTTGATGATGATATGTGTTGGGCGAAAGGTTTGTTTTTAACTTGAAATTTTAAAAATGGATTGCAACATGTTTAAAATCAATTAAATCATAATCGAGTAATCCTGCAATCCGTCATGGAATAAAGTTTTGGAACGGGCACGAATTTATGAGGTTGAAAATGGAAACAATTAAAAAGATTTTATCATTTTTATTTGTATTCTTTCTCATTTTTTTTTTCAAAAAAAAAATAAATTGTCTACACTATTAACATATTAAAATTCTGTTAGGAATCTCTTCAAGTTAAACATCTCATTGATCGCTCAGCGTGAGAAGAGGAGAGAGCTTGAAAGACAAATCCTATACCAAGAACAAGCATAGCTTTTCGCGGGTAAAATTATACGAGGAATCCAATAATAATATTAATTTCAAATGATTTTTGTTTTTCTTCTTTTTTTACAATCAAATTGTGGGGGTCTGCGTTCGCACCAGACATCCGAACAGCAAGTATGGTGTTATTCCTTGTAGGATGTGACACAAGGTCGGAAGTTGAGTATTGAAAAGTCAACACATCGGGGGGGCTTCTCGGTAGGAACGCATTAGCAATTAGCTTACCCCTTTTCAAAAAGAAGCTTGGGAAGTCAAGATCCGTACGGATTTATATTACTTTACTAACATTTGTGGGCGTTGCTTGCTTATATGTTTATATCCTGTCACTTTGAATACTGGATGATATCAGAAAAAAAAGTGGATGACGTCATAAAGCTACCATTCATCCTTTATTACGCCATCTACGAGTAGGTTTGCGTCGGCCCTCAATACTCATACACAGACGACCCACATTAAACTCGAACTCACATCAAGCTCTCGTGGGAACACAAGTAAGCCATATTACGAAGATAGAGAGTAAACTGGGAAGAAAAGAGAGAAAAAGAAAAGAAAAAGAAAGGAAAAAATAAAGAGAGGGGAGAGGGATAAGGAAGAAAGATATTTAATTATATACGAGACGTACAGTCTAGTCTAGTCTAGTCTCTCAAGCACTTCTAGAAAAAAGTAATACCCCTTCTAAGTAGGACATTTTTGGCCGAATATTGGTGATCTCTGATAACTGAGTACGGGATATTGGTAACTGAAAAACTTGGATCGTTCTACCTCTTTATAACACCTGACGCAATCCTCTACCTTTATAAAAGTCAAATACGTCTGAACTCCACTCTATGGTCCTCTTTCTTGTCAAATTTTTACAAAAACCACTCGACTAGCTACAACCATTATCAATAATTTCCCCCACTCTCTATCTGTGCGTAAATCTAAATGCAGATTCCATGAACAAAGCTTCTTTTCTAGAACAGCCCGTCTGTAGAACACTGTTCCAATGGCCTGCTTCACGGGCGATTACAATATAGTAACCTTCAAGTCGAATGTAAACAAGTTCTTTGTTGAGCTATCTCCTTAAATAATCAAAAGTCTATCCAGTCTACACTATTAACGAGTACTAACCTAACATCTTACATTCATTAACTCTTATCGTCGTGTGACATTCGAGCCTTGGTGACTCTCTTATAAAAAAGATGGAGTAAGTAATGCTCGAATCGCCCTTTCTTTCCTAGACAGAGTATGAAACCGACTTGGAAATCTAGTGGGCGGTGCACTATTTTCCTCCCTACTATCTATTTATTACAGAAGAAACGTTGCTTTTTTTTTTTTTCTTACTTCATCGTTACTTTCATGACAGGTGCGTGATTCAGCTTCCTCTCCTGAAAGTATCCTGTACATCTACATGACGGCCATTCGCATGGAGTATTGTTGCCTCATCAGGGCTGGTGCATCTACCACGAGCCTCTCCCTCTTGGATAGGGCCCAAAAAAGAGTTTTCAATCTAATACATACCACTTTGTCAACGAAGCTCTAACTCCTGTCCCATCGCCGCAATTTTGCATCTCTGTGCCTGTTTTACAAATATTTTAATGGTATGTGCTGATGATCTCGTTACACTTGTGCACGCTCAACGTACATATCTCGACAAACCTGCTTAGCAACAAAATCTCACCCCTTCACTGTTGAAGTCCTTAAATACCCGAAAAGAAATTTTCTACTCTAATAGCTTCTCCTGTCGAACAGGTAGACTTTGGAATTCCTTCCTGCTACCTGCTTCCCTGACTGTACTGATATGCAGGAGTTTAAATGTGACATAAACCAACATCTTGTTCATCTTTCCAATGCATACCCCAAATAGTAACCCCTTACGTCCAAGTTGCGATATGTCTTGCTTGGAGTGAACGTGAAAATGTAAGACATACACAACAAAACTCGTCTAGCACAACCACTGTCAATAGTTTATCTCTCTCTCTCTCTCTCTCTCTCTCTCTCTATCTATCTATCTATCTATCTATCTCTATCTCTCTCTATATATATATGTCCTCTTTCTCTCTCTTTCCCCCTAAAAAAAACTAAATGAACCGTCCACGAGAAAGTTTTTTTCACCCATTTCCCATAACACAATCAATACTGTGGAGCTGCTTCCCAGCTGACTACAAAAAATACTTTTTAAGTCCAAAGTAAACAAATTCTGATTGAACTGCCTTTATAACTAATCAAATTGTGACCAATTACCACCATCATTACCAATGACAATCAGTGTTGCCTTGCCATCCTCCTATCAATTATTATACCCTACCCTCGAGTGACCTTTTGGTCTTGATAAGTGATGACCCCCATAGTAAAGAAAAGTAATAAGTAAATGGTCATTATCTGCCACATTCTACTTCGACTCTTACTTGGACTAGAGGGCAGGTGAAGGAGACCTGATCCAATCAATCGGCTAGTCGAGACAAACCTCTTCATATGTAATCTATAGCAGTTTACACCTAATAATAACACGTAAACTCCAACAGGTCACCTCGTGATGTTGCTTCTTTTAATATTAAACTAGCAAATTTATCCGGCATTGCCCGGTATTAAACGTTACGTTAAATTCTTTTTTAAAAAAATTAGTAAAAACACGGAAAGAAACTGAGACATGTGCATGCGACTATTATGGGTTTTTTTTTCTAAAAAGTTCACTTTTTGTAAGTAAAAAAAAATACTCGAGCTGAGGTCGAAACCAAAACGTAAAGACAGGGAGTCAAGTATATTAACCATTAGGCCAGGTTGACATAATCATTAAAAAGTGTTTCAAACCTATTTATTTTTAACATAAGGAACCTTTCATGTGAACGATTCGTGCATGCACAGTCGTGAAACAGTTGACAAACAGATAAAAATCCGATAACCCAAAGTACCAATTTTTCAATTTTGACCCCTTAGCAGCCCTGTTTTCGTATGAAAACCGATTAAAAAGTTTCCACATGTCTGAATACTCTATATACACAATTTCAAGTTTGTAGATCAAAAATTCGTTGAGTATATAGGTTGAGAGTTGTCCTCACACGCACACATACATTATTACTTTTATAGATATACGAGTACGCCGCACAGCGTTGCTCGATCGTAAAACACACATAAATATTATATTTTAATTAATACAGAAAATGAGACATGTGCATATGAATATTATGGGGGGAGTCTAAACAGTTAATACCTTGTAAGTAAAACAAAAAAAAATACTCGATCTGAGATCGAAACTAAGACCTAAAGACAGTGAGTTAAGTACGATAACCATTAGATCAGTTTGACATGACAAAGTGTTTTCAAACCTTCTTATTTTTAACATGAAGAAGCTGTCATGTTTCACAGCCGCGCATGTGCATTCGTGAAACAGTTGAAAACAGATAAAAATCCGATGATCTCCATTTACCTATTTTATAATTTTTACCCCTTAGCAGCTCTTTTTCCGGATAAAAATCGATATGAAACTTCCACATGTCTTATTATCCTATATACTAAATTGCAAGTGTGTAGATCAAAACTTCATTGAGTATATAAGTTGAGAAGTGCCCTCACACACACACATTCTCACTTTTATAGATATAGATAGATTAATATAACACTTATTACTTTATATACAGTGAGCTCTCTGTCATACCACCACTATAGAGTGAAGCACATGGCATTTTTTACTCTCTCTCTCTCTCTCTCTCTCTCTCTCTCTCTCTCTCTCTCTCTCTCTCTCTCTCTCTTTGTCTCGGTTTTTGGTCGTAATTATGCTTATCAAAGCTGTTTGTGTTTTTACACCTTTTCTTTTAAAACATATGGTTAGTTTTCAATTTCACTTATAACCCACAATCTATCAAAACAGAGTCATAAAATTACACACGTTTACACACGCATTATCACGTAGACACCCGGAACCCACACGTTGCAGACTCGGTCGCAAAAGAAGACAAAGAATAAGAAAGAAGAACGAACCTCAACTCCTGTTTCAGGTTGGAAGAAAAGACCTTTATTCCTCATTCTCCCCTCACGTGTTACTTCTACTTACGGCTGTGACGTCACGCACGTCTCTAAGGTGATCGCCTTCTCTGACGAGCTCTCTCTCCTTTTTATAGACTTTTTCTTTTTCCTTACTGTGACGTCATTTCACACATGGCTCGGTATGCATACAGTCGCCATACGCGCATCCGTGCTGTGTTACATTTGAATTGCAACCTGAACTTTGTTATTAATTCATTTTGTAACAACCCCCCCTTGCCATTACTACTAGTCATCATTATCATCTCAGTATCCTTAGTAGTAGTAATAGTAGTGGTAGTCCCTATGACTTCTCACACAAGTTTTTGTTTAGTGGATTATATACGACCGTATACATACTGTACCACATTAACGTACGTGTGTTTATAGTTGAATCATGGTGTATTTGATGTATGCGTTACTACTAAACGTCTGTGTTCTTATCATAAAAGAACCATATGTATGTGTGTACGTTGTGTAATGGACTGTTGTCCTTGTATCCTAAATGTCTATTTTAACGGCCTGTGATTCCTCTAGTTGTTTGTGCGTGCATGTCAGCACATATAACACATGACGACATACCTGTTTCTGCTGCTGGCCGCCTCTGACTTTTGGCCTTTTTTTGGGGGGGGGCTAGAATCTGTCGTAAAAAACGCTTCAAAACGGACCCAAGACGAATGATCGTTTTGATATATTTTTTATTTACTCCCAGGCATTTTGTCACAGTAGAACTGGAGTGAATGACGACATTTGGCTTGGGTTTCTCTGTCTCCATTTTGAGACTGTCGTTTATGGGGAGACCTATTTAACACATCCTATTTCTTTGGCGTCTCAAACACCAACACTGCGATGCTTGCACAAACTGGAACGTGTGACATGCGACATGTCACATCTGGTCACTTGTTCGGATACTTTGCGGTGCAAACTGTGCAGGTCACAAAGTTTGACAACCTATCAAAACATGACTTCAAACCTCTGTTGTTCACTAATCAGTAGATAGATAGATAGATAGATAGATAGATAGATAGATAGATAGATAGATAGATAGATAGATAGACACACAGATGGATAACAGATAATTTACTGCTTCTGCTCGACCATTCTCTTAAAAAGTCATCATCAAAGGTTTCTCACTGATAATAAACGCTGGGAGTCTGGTGACGACAAGACTCCCCAGATTTTCATTACTCTCTATCTTTTTCAATAACCTTTCTAACTATGTGTTATCGCAACAATTGTTTACTAATGATCTATCGTTGGTAATGAACATTTTTCTTAACTGGAATTTGGGTGGCAATAAGCCTTTGCAATGTCTTCCCTTCCTCGCACTCATGCATTGGAGATCTGATTAGTGTTCTCCCTCCTCGTTTCATTCCATCCTCCTCGACTACTCACGACTATTTGACGTGGCGCCAGTCGAAGCTTTCACCATCATTTGGACAGGGTACAGAAAACTTTTCCAGTTTCAATTCTCAATCTCACATGGCCGTGTTCTTTCTGCTGTTTTTTTTTTTGTCTTAGTTTTAATGCAATTTCCATAAGATTTCAGACGTTTTCATTGTCATTATTATTATTATTATTATTATTATTATTATTATTATTATTATTATTATTATTTATAGCTCGTTAAAACGTCCAAAAGTTAACTAAGAATCAGTGATTTATGCCAAAATTATGGTTGGATATGGTTAAATTTGTGTTCACTTTGCATTAAATACTAATCCTATTAATCCCTAGTTGTGCATCGAACGGATAACATAATGCTAAATTCGCTGCACCTTATCATAAAAAGATCCATATCAAATTTCAGCTAGATCGGTCAAGTAGTTTCCGAGAAAAGTTCTAGAGTAAATGTTGTATTATGGCGACTAATCCCTATTAATTTCCAATTGTGCATTAAACGGATACCATAATATTTACTGCATTGCATCTTATCATAACAAAGGTCTGTACAACATTTCAGCTCAGTAGTTTTTGCGATAAAAGTAGAACGGACACACAGGCAGACAGACCAAGAGTAATGCAGGGTGGTCGCTAGAAAACGGGAAATTTGAAGGTCAGCTTAGATCATGAGCTTGGAATGATATCCCATACGTTACCCTTTAAAACGCCACACGAGCTTGGATTTCTAGGTTAAGACGCTACAGTGAAGTGCACGGACGACATTTTGAGTATCTCTGAGTATAATATAACATTTGTCTTTGAAAAACTTTGTAAAAATTATTCTTTGTAAAAATAAATCGTTGTTTGACAAATTTCCCGCTTTTCTAGCGACCACCCTATATAATGTAGATTATTATTGTCTCACAAGGAGTTTTCACATGTCATCCAGGATCTCACTGAAAACAACCAGTGGTGTTCCCTGGAAGCTGAGTGACAACAAGTCTCCTCAGATTTCCAGTACTCTCCAACTGCAAATAAATTGGCATTATCGCAACCGCTGGTTGCCATTGATTTCTCGTTGGCAGCGGCCATTGGTCTTCACTGGAATTTGAGTGGTAATAAGTCTCCCCAAGGTCTCAGTTCTCTTTGCGCTTATACAGTGGAGGTCTGATCAGTGCTCACTCCTCGGTCTTTCCTTCCTCCTTGACTCTACTTGGTTATTCGGTCTCACTCTTTTGGAGGGGGAGGGAGCTGGAATGGGATAATGGGGGATGGGGGGTTAGAGAACTTATAGATATGCAATTTCAATGTTTTGGGTTCCATGTAGCGTTTCATGTTTGTCTCTGTAGCAGTTTGTTTGGCCTGCGCTTGTGGTTCATGTGTATTAGTCTCCACATTCAAGGGTTTTCCTTAATATTTCAGCTGTTTGCATAATTGTTGTTTGTTGTATTTTCCCAGTCATTCCTTCGATTCCAATTTCTCCCATGCTTTTTACAAAGTTTTTCAGGATTGTTCCTAGTGCTCCTACTATTATAGGTATTAATTATTTTTATTGTTGTTGTTGTTGTTGTTATTATTATTATTATTATTATTATTATTATTATTATTATTATTATTATTATGATCATCATCATTATTATTATTATTATTATCATCATTATTATTATTATTATTATTATTATTATTATTATTATTATTATTATTATTCTCTGTCTCACCACAACTAACCTCGTAATAGAAACTATGCTGGGATAAAAACAAGGCCTGGCCAAAAAAAAATGATATATTTTTTAATTCAGTATGTACAAACAAAAAAAAACGGCCATAGATCAGTCATCAAACGCTTGAATTTTTAAAACAAAAAACATTTTGAATAACCTAGCATATAAGCGGCCTCTTTCAAACATTGTGTATAAACTGTATCACATTTTATAATTATTCCATTTCATAGTTAGCAAATGTATGTATATTTTGGCTGGTACATACAATGCGCGTAAATCAATGCGTGTTCAACTGAACGTAGGTGCATGCCCGTTTTAATACAGCAACTCCATCTGGTATCAAGCAAAAACAATAGCACACACGCGCCGGCGGACGCACCGACATACACGCACTAGAACCTCCTGCGCATGCTTTTTGTTGACTTAAACATCTTCAAAATGACCGAGGCCAAGCACGAACGCACGCCCATCAAGATCACCACCGAACGCAACGCGAAGAGAAAAATACTAACAGATGGCAACAGTATTTTTTATTTTTATCTTTATTTATTTATTTTGTTAATTAATCTCCTTTTTATTGAATTGACTTTTTTTTTAGTTTTGTTTTTACTTTTGTAATTTTTCATGTTTATCGTTTGTTTTGTATTCAGTTACCTCCCTTTTTCATATAATCATTATAGTTTTAGTGATTGATTTTTCTATTATTATCATTAATTTAATCACCGTCACGATTAAAATGAGTTGAACTTTTCCCACATTATGATATCTAGAGAGTATGATGTGGTTTGCTTAAAGCATTGTTTCTATTGTATAAAGTATTGTTATTAAAGGTCGTGTTAGACAGTACATATATGTGTGTGTGTGTATATATATATATATATATATATATATATATATATATATATATATATATATATATATATATATATTGTAAAGAAGTGAGCCATAGCGGAAATTCAGTCGACTAAAATAAGATGGAAAACGAGGTGAGGAAAGGGAAAGAAAAAAAAATGGGGGAAGTTACATGTAACAAATGTACAATTCAGTAAAATAAATAAGTCGATTAAAAACAAGATCGTTAAAATACACCCGAAGCGCTTTTCGTGCAGATTAACTTTTCAATGGTATAAGTCTGAAAATTATTATTTTTTTAGAATATTTGGTAGTGGAATGGAGTAAGAGTGGAGAGGAGGTTAAAAAAAAATGTGACTTCCCAAATAATTCTAATTGAAGCCGGGGGTTTCTCTGCTTGCACAAAGTAGGGGGGGCTGGAAATGATGGCAAGTGCTTCGAGGATAGACAGGTGGAACTTTGTATGTCCTCGGTACAAAACAGAAAAACACTCCGGGGAGAATGCAAGACCAGAATGCAAGACTTTTTATCGACCAAGTGTTGGCCGATGGACGATTCTATCAATTGAGACTTTCTGGTGGTAGGTTGATGGTCTCGGATGGAGCGGGGAACATGTTGGGCGATTCTGACCTGAAGACGCTGGGCCGTCTTGCCTATATAGACGGCACCACACCGACATTGAAATTTATAAATAATATTATTTGTTTGAGAGATAGGCAAGACATCCTTACGAAATGAGGGAAAGGAGGTTTTTGTGAAAAAGCAATTCGGAGGGATAGAGCACCAAAATTAGAAGACACCAAAGAGGAAATCTTATCACCAATAAGTTGGCCTTCAGGTTCAATCCAGGGTAACTTAAGGTATACTAGATGGACCATATTTTGGTAGCTCAGAAAAGGATTGAATTTTCTTATTAATAACTAAGTTAACTAATGGAGGTCGATAAAAAGGAATGCGGTCTTGTATTCTCCCCGGAGTGTTTTTCTGTTTTGTACCGAGGACGTACAAAGTTCCACCTGTCGATCCTCGAAGCACTTGCCATCATTTCCAGCCCCCCTACTTTTTTCCTCACCTCGTTTTCCATCTTATTTTAGTCGACTGAATTTCCGCTATGGTTCACTTCTTTACAATTATTCTAAAATTTTTCCAATCGAATAAAGATATATATATATATATATATATATATATATATATATATATATATATATATATATATATATATATATATATATATATACTTCATATAATCACATGAATTAATATACGAAAGTATTATTTTATGCGTAAACTTTAAGTATTTACTTCATACTTTTACATAAGCCTGGCGAATCCTAGCGTTGACGAAACGCGGAATATTCTGTGTAGCTTAATTGCCATATATATTTTATAACTTACTATATATATACCGTACTTTGGGGTAATTGCGCCAAATCCGAGAGTAATTGCGCCAACTAAAAAAAGGTGCTCTTTATATGCGTGGTTAGCAAAAGAGCAATTTTAGCTAGTTGGCGAAATTACCCCGGACTGGCGCAATTACCCTAAAGTACGAGATATATATATATATATATATATATATATATATATATATATATATAGAGAGAGAGAGAGAGAGAGAGAGAGAAAGAGAGAAAGAGATGCGCCTATGCAGCTGAGATTTTGTCGCATTGATAGTAAATACTTACTTTTCTATTTAAAAATTATTAAAACGAACGTCCTAATATATTCAGTCATGGATATGCGGGTGACTTCATAAAGGTTAGCTAAACTTAGATATTCCTTTGAAAAGCAAACTTTAATTAATTAATTTGTTATTACGCTCAGTTTTATTTATACACATTTTTTACATTGTGCATAATTGAGTAGCATTCTGGATGAAAAACATTCTAGAACACACACACACACACACACACATATATATATATATATATATATATATATATATATATATATATATATATATATATATATATATATATATATATATTAGTAAAAACTTATGGTGTTTTGAAACTCGTCAAAGAAATGTGTGTGATTGATAAAAAGGAATGGGCAGATCACACGTTACTGAAGCATTAGTTTTTACGATTTCGATACTCGTGTCAAATTTTACATGCGTTCAGTGATTTTTTTAACTGGATACATGTTTTATAAATCTAAATGAATTAACATCATAAAGAAATTAAACAAGAAACACGACATAGATACTCTATAAATATATTAACCTTTTCTATAAATCATAAAAACTAGACGTGAATTATTTTTACTAACTAAAACGTAATTCCTAACATTTTTACCATTAGAAACAAGCCTTAAATATATTTGTCGTAAGTTACTCACTGTCTCGTGCAAATACTTAGTAGCGTAAGTACAAATATTTTCGTTTTCTATACAATGAAGCGATAAATATGGAAATTGATATACCAAGGCACGGTACCAAAACAGTTCAAGGATCGGATATATATTAGTATTCAAACTAAAAAATATTATATACATTTATTTGTGTTATATGTTGTAATATTTATTTATGTTTGCTTTTCTAATATTTCGGTAGCAGAAACTCTTGATTAGGAGTCTGAAGTATTTGTCGGGATGTTTGATGAAAATTATCCTGAAACAAAACGGATATTATTTATTTATCCCCTATTATATCCCTAGAATCTATCCAAGGCAATTAAAATCAAAGGCATCTAATTTCTTCTCTTGGCTGATTTTAAGATGCCGAGTTTCACTTCTATATAACATATATGTGAAAAAGACGTTACTGTTATAAAATGTTAATTTAGATCTGATGATGAATTTTTTGTATCCCATATCTTGCAAAGCTGATTAAATGCTGCTGGGGCTTTACCTATCAAAGAAATGGCGCAGAATCAAAATGGTGATATTTACTGGACTGATTTCCGTCTCTGCTTGCCACATGAAGAGTCAGAGACGACCAGATGACGACGGACTCTGATTCCGACGCATATTAAACTCAATTGTGTTTTTCCTATGAAAAAATGTGGGGTGGGGGAACTATACTTGCTTTCTTTTGATTAAGAAAGATCATGTTCACTGCACCTATGAATTAACATTTATTCAAATATATGTATATATTCCGATATGTAAATATTAGATCGATATGTAACACGTTGGGATACCTATTGATATTGGATTAGATGATTTTAATCAGGAAAAAGTGAGTTTGCAAAGCAAATTACATATAAAAACACATGAAAGATAAAGACCTATATCTTTCTATTTCATTTTCGTTTTTATTCTCAATATACAGAGTAATAGTATAAAGTATATCATTTCTGCAGTATTTTTCACATCTAGCCACATAGTAAACTTAAATTATTCTTACGCATCCAGGTAAATAAAAGTGCTAAATTTCTGCATATAGAATCCTCGAATGAAATAGGATTTCTATCGCCTCTAACATGGTTCGAAATCGGTAATTTCTGTTGTTGTTGTTGTTGTTGTTGGTGGTGGTGGTGGTGGTGGTGGTGGTGGTGGTGGTGGCAGTTGTTGGTTATTGATAGTATTGTAATTTTGTTGTTGCGTTTGCCTTTAGGGGCGTGCTGTCACATTGCTGGGGTGATGGTGCTGCTTTATATCAGCGGTGGTGGTGGAAATGTAATTACTGGTATTATTACTCATGTATCTGTTATTATTAATTTTACAGTTATTATTATTGGCAGATTTCGATTTTGTCTATTGAAAATTTATTCGCTTCTCCTGAAATTTCCATTATCGTGATCCTCATTATATTTCTGTTATTGCGTCCGCCATTGTTTACCAGGTCGAAGGATTAAACGAAATATGACGGCAGATTGTCCGATATTTTGCTTGTGCGGACGCGTATAATCAGAAATGTTCAAGTATTAAAAAAGAAAAGGAAACAGAAAAGAATACCTACCCACAAATAAATGTACTCCCACTCAATGAGATACGTACTCCTTGGAGTACCTAGTGAATAAACAATGTAAATATGACTCCTGAAAGCACTGACAGGAATAAATAAATAAATGAAATAAAATAAACCACGATGCAAACCTACAAATTATCGAAATTTTCATCAATAAAGCGCATTTATCGTCTGCGTCCGATTTCTTATTTCGTATTTGGTTATAGTTAAAATTGCTTTTTTTTACTTCCGGGTTCTGCTGTCTATTTGGTTGGATAATTAGGCACGGTTATCAGATAAATATATCATTCTTAACATAGGAAAAAGGGGGCTTTCATATTATGTTAGATAGCTGTTCAAGGATAGCTGTTCAAAGTGCCCTATCCTGCCTTCTTTTAGGTGCTTCGAACAGCTCATGTCCAAATGTGGCAACAGTACTCCATCCTAGGACGTACTTTACTTTTATACGGGTAGATAATTGCATCAACAGTGAGATATCTACTGGAGTAGTAGAATGATCCCACCATTTTTCCAGCGACCTTGGCAACGGATTTGATGTATGTGTTATATTTCAGATCAGTAGTAAAGGATAGATCCAGAACCTTGTCAAAACATGGAGCCTCCCCAAGACGAGAGCCATTCATTTCAGTTGATGTCAGGCGGAGGTCAGTGTGTTGATGATGGAAAGATAGAAAGAGAGGAAGAAGGGGGATCATAGAAAGAAAGGATGAAGAATGGATACATGAAATAAAGAACAATAAAAGAAATAACAAAAGAAACGAAAGAGGTAATCGAAAAGAACTTAAGAAAAAAAGACATTAAAAAAGAGAAAAAGAAAAAGAAAAGAAAAACATAGCAAGAGGAAGCGCAAAAAACAAAATGAAAAAGGGGAAAGAAGAGAAAAAAATGATAAAAAGTTGCGACGCATGAAAAGAAACAGAAAAGGAGACAAAAGAGGGGAAATTATATGATTTTATTATTCATTTTTATTATTTTATCTAAAATAGACATTAGATTTTAAATTATTTCATTTAAACTTTTTTATGTTGAACTGCTGCTCTTTGTTTTGTCATTTTAATTTTGCCTATATTTAACAGCCATCTCGTTACCAACATCATGTCTTTACGAATTATCACAGTAGTAGTAGTAGTAGTAGTAGTAGTAGTAGTAGTAGTAGTAGTAGTAATCACATGAAAAAAACATTTTCAATATGAGTTTTGTCCGTTTTAAGGAATAGAAGATATGAAGATGACCAATACTTTCCATAGATAAGGAACAGATATAGTCTTAACTCCCACACTTATTTTTATATATACAGTGTATTCCTTGGCCCCACTGGGGTAAATAACGTCTCGCTATGCGGTGCCAATCTTTACTCCCTTGTCGCTTCTGATAAGCTAACCATATTTATCTAAATTTGTTTTTGTTTTTGACATTCCATTCAAATCAACAAAGTCATTTACATTTTTGTTTTCGACATTCCATTCAAATCAACAAAGTCATTTACATTTTTGTTTTCGACATTCCATTCAAATCAACAAAGACATTTACATTTTTGTTTTTGACATTCCATTCAAATCAACAAAGACATTTACATTTTTGTTTTCGACATTCCATTCAAATCAACAAAGTCATTTACATCTTTGTTTTCGACATTCCATTCAAATCAACAAAGTCATTTACATTTTTGTTTTTGACATTCCATTCAAATCAACAAAGACATTTACATTTTTGTTTTCGACATTCCATTCAAATCAACAAAGTCATTTACATTTTTGTTTTCGACATTCCATTCAAATCAACAAAATCATTTACATCTTTGTTTTCGACATTCCATTCAAATCAACAAAGTCATTTACATTTTTGTTTTCGACATTCCATTCAAATCAACAAAGTCATTTACATTTTTGTTTTCGACATTCCATTCAAATCAACAAAGTCATTTACATTTTTGTTTTCGACATTCCATTCAAATCAACAAAGACATTTACATTTTTGTTTTCGACATTCCATTCAAATCAACAAAGTCATTTACATTTTTGTTTTCGACATTCCATTCAAATCAACAAAGTCATTTACATCTTTGTTTTCGACATTCCATTCAAATCAACAAAGTCATTTACATTTTTGTTTTTGACATTCCATTCAAATCAACAAAGACATTTACATTTTTGTTTTTGACATTCCATTCAAATCAACAAAGCCATTTACATTTTTGTTTTCGACATTCCATTCAAATAAACAAAGTCATTTACATTTTTGTTTTTGACATTCCATTCAAATCAACAAAGACATTTACATTTTTGTTTTCGACATTCCATTCAAATCAACAAAGTCATTTACATTTTTGTTTTCGACATTCCATTCAAATCAACAAAGTCATTTACATCTTTGTTTTCGACATTCCATTCAAATCAACAAAGTCATTTACATTTTTGTTTTCGACATTCCATTCAAATCAACAAAGTCATTTACATCTTTGTTTTCGACATTCCATTCAAATCAACAAAGTCATTTACATTTTTGTTTTTGACATTCCATTCAAATCAACAAAGTCATTTACATTTTTGTTTTCGACATTCCATTCAAATCAACAAAGTCATTTACATTTTTGTTTTCGACATTCCATTCAAATCAACAAAGTCATTTACATTTTTGTTTTTGACATTCCATTCAAATCAACAAAGACATTTACATTTTTGTTTTTGACATTCCATTCAAATCAACAAAGTCATTTACATTTTTGTTTTCGACATTCCATTCAAATCAACAAAGTCATTTACATTTTTTTTTTTTGACATTCCATTCAAATCAACAAAGACATTTACATTTTTGTTTTTGACATTCCATTCAAATCAACAAAGTCATTTACATTTTTGTTTTCGACATTCCATTCAAATCAACAAAGTCATTTACATTTTTGTTTTCGACATTCCATTCAAATCAACAAAGACATTTACATTTTTGTTTTTGACATTCCATTCAAATCAACAAAGACATTTACATTTTTGTTTTCGACATTCCATTCAAATCAACATTTTACAACTTTACCCTCTGATTTCGATAAACCAAAACCTGCTAAAACAGACTCAGCCTTTAATCCCAAAAGCGCCCAAAAACTGCATTCCAATCTTAAATCTATATTCAAATAACCAACTTTCCTCAGAATCGCAATCGTTATAGCCATTCCGAATTAACACAGTAGTAGTAGTAGTAGTAGTAGTAGTAGTAGTAGTAGTAGTAGTAGTAGTAGTCCCTATACTTCTTTACGGGCGATTTCGTTACTTTATGGCTCGCTCTGTATTTATAGCACGATAGCACGGAACTCAGTTAAAAGTCTTCTGAAGATTTTAAATTATGACCGCTGATGAGAGTAAACTCTTGACCAAGTGAGTCAACTTCATCTAACGGAACCTAAAAATAATTAAATATTTGATATTTACAAAAAACGGTGACGTACAGAGAACTTTTGAAGGCAGGTTTTCAAGTGGAAAAAAAATGGCAAAAATATTGTCATGGTTGGGCAAAGGCCTATAATACATTCTTCTGAAAAAGGGTGCTTTTAAAACAGGAGTAAAGGAGGAAATTCTTGGGAACCTCTAGCACCCCCTTTTGCACGTCCGCGTACAAGAAATACATAATGAAATATGGATAAAAATCACAAAGACCACAAGATTTGTCTGTAAGGTTTGTGTACGTGCACGTGTGTTTATCAGTAAGTTTGTGCATCTGTATATATGTATCTATGCGTGTGTCTGTGCATATGTATGTGATTATGTGTATGAACAATTGCATGTGTATCTTTTTACATATTAGATTGTAGTCCCAGAAAATAACCATGTGCACATTTTTTTTGTTTCGTTTTGTTTTTGTTTTTT
This sequence comes from Euprymna scolopes, assembly GCF_053919585.1. Classification (NCBI taxonomy): domain Eukaryota; kingdom Metazoa; phylum Mollusca; class Cephalopoda; order Sepiida; family Sepiolidae; genus Euprymna; species Euprymna scolopes. The sequence continues at coordinate 107,023,893 of NC_136494.1, read as the reverse complement.
TTTTTGTTTTTTTTTTTGGGGGGGGGGCTGACAACATTTTATCTTGTATTTTGTGTAAATTGATTTTTTTTCTTGTTAATCCTATTTAATTTTATCCGTTGGAAAGCATAGATGGGTAGGAGTGTAGGATGTCTGTTGTCACTTTGGTTGAATTGGCGTTCCGAATCAAATGTCAACCTCAGGGAATTAGCACATAAACAGAAACCTAAGGAAAAACGAAGAAAGAAACACAAGAAATATAAAATATCGTGTAAAACGGCAAGAACTGAAGACACTGACAATTTCACATAAAACTGTAATATTTTCATTATTTTCCCTTCCTCCCTCTTTCTCGCTTTCTTTCAGCCATTTTACTTACATGTTCTTCCCTTTTCCATTCCTTGAAAGAATGCTTCCTTTGCCGGACTGTCAGTTTATGTATTTGTCTGGTTCTATTTCGAGCGACTCATCTATTAATTACATCCCAATCATACTTATATATCAATGTTCTTAAGTCACCGCTAGAAGGATGTGACGTCATACTATTAAAGGGAAATAAAGTGTTGTTTGTGATTGACCAGTAATATAATGAATAGTTCAAGTGAAAATGTAAAATCATTCAAATTAAAAGATAAGATACGATAAAATAACCAAGAATAATATAAACTTTAATATTTGACTGTGTAGTAGAGATAATTAATTTCTCTATTCCCCTTCTCTTTGTCTCTCTCTCTCTCTCACACACACACACACACACATACACACATATACATTCACACACACACATACATATATATATATATATAATTACTTCATTTCAGCACATAAATTAATATACGAAGATATAATTTTATGCGTGTATGAGTGTATGTACATATGTATGTATGTATGTATGTATGTATGTATGTATGTATGTATGTATGTATGTATATATACACACACTCACACACACTTTCTCTGGTATTTACTATCTTTGATGTTATATAGTAAGGTATATATTTAAGTCGCATTATTATTTAGCGATCTATCGAAAAATGTAGTTATTTCAAGCATACTTATATACTAACGTTCTCATTCCACAGCTAAAAAATAAGACAATAGAGAAATCCGGAAGATTAATAAAAATGTTAACTTTTTATTTCAATTTTATTAATATATTAAAAATCTCATTTTTAATATGGGTTATCAGTTCAAGGAGTAAATAAGGTACTTTTCACTCGAAATAATAAATGTTCCGTTAAATAACAAATTAAATTCAAAGTGAAAATAGCATTTTGCCTATTCTCACTTGTTAGTGAGCTGCAGAATATTTACGTGTTCTTTACCTGCATGAACGTGTTTTTAATACAAAAAATATATATTAATGATTAAAAAAATATCATAAAAATGTTGGGTCTGCGACCAAAACTACCTTACATTACTCAAAGTTATTACTTTATATTTTCATGTTTTTCATTTTTTAATAGTGAAAATAACACTAGCAAATATCTGACCGCATTAATAAACCATGACATATCTTTTTAGATGATCTGTTGTTGGTGTATAATGTTTATATATATATATATATATATATATATATATATATATATATATATATATATATATATATAACTACTTCATTTACTCACATAAATTTAATATACGAAAGTATAGATTTATGCGTAAACTTTAAGTATTTACTTCAAAAGTGCTCAATACGTAGGTAGAGCTAGTTAGTAAGTTATAAAATATATATGGCGATTAAGCTACACTGAATATTCTGCGTTTCATCCACTCTAGGATTCGTCAGGCTTATGCGCATAAGCCTGACGAATCCTATAGTGGATGAAACGCAGAATATACACACACACACACACATATATATATATATATATATATATATATATATATATATATAATTAAAACAGGATAAAAAAAAAGCTAACGCTATGATAAAAATGGAGGTGGAAAGACCTAAAAACTCGACGACGTTTCCCTCGTTTAGTGAGGACTTTTTCAAGAGTAATGTGAGCATTTTACATGTTTACTCTTGAAAAAAAAACTCACTAAACGCGCGAAACGTTGTCGAGTTTTTAGGTTTTTCTTTGTCTGGGCAAAGATGCTAGTCGTCCCGTTTGTTACATTCTTGTTGAAGATATCTATATATGTTTATTATATGCCTAAACAAACGTACACACACATCCGCAGCAAACATTACATGGACGCTCACAACATATGTGTGTGTGTGTGTGTGTGTGTGTGTGTGTGTGTGTGTGTGTGTGTGTGTGTGTGTGTGTGTGTGTGTGTGTGTGTTGTCGTCTCTATGGCCAAAAACTATAAACATTAATGTTTTTATTAATATTTAAACGTGCGTATTATTTTATAACTACGAAAGAACATCCTCACAGCAATGTAATTATGTAGATACAAGGGAAAATGTTTAGTTTTTTGGTATCTATGCCCATATACTGAGACTAAAGTAATATTGAATATGAATAATATATATATATATATATATATATATATATATATATATATATATATATATATATATACATTAATCTTATCATTAATCCTAAGTCTGGATGGTCATTTAAAAACGACAGAAATACTGAACGCACAGTTAAAAATCGATTAATAAACTAGTAACGGTTAAAAGTTAAAAAATACCCTGCTCGGACCCATCCCACAAGCACTGTATCAAAACACCCCTATTCAAAAGAAATTGGTCATGCTTCGGAGGATATCCTCCTATTAGCTAGTGATGAATTCTAAATAAAATATACACACATTTTTTTATATTCTAGCTCTAACTTTATATCTTTGTGGCCATATTAAAAAATACTAAAATAGGCAGTGATCATAACAAAACCGTAAAAAGATAAAGTCATGGTGTAAGGGATTAATAATAAAAAGAAAATATAACAGTGCCAGAAAGAACGGTTTTCTATGACGAAAACTTCAGAGTGGAAGTGGATAATCTCAGAAAACAAAAAGAAGTCGCCATTTTATCTGTGTGTGTTTGTGTGCATGCACAAACATACACAGAAGCGCTTATTTAAACGTATACTGTTTCATAAACAGGGCATGTTCTGCTACACAGGCGAAGTGAGTGTGAGCGACCTAACATTCAGTTGTCAGGATTTGTTGGAAGACGGTTAATATACAATGCTACACAATGTAGCGTGTAAATATCTTCACTTGACCATTTATAAAAGGTTGGGTATCGAATATAGCAGCAAATCCTGGAAACATATACTAAAAAGAAGTTGAAAATAAGTTATGCATCATCCATTATGACTATGCAATTCCTATAGCTAGTAAACGGAGCTATTAAACCTAAAATGATGCTATGGAATGCGAATGAGAAAGAAGCAACCTTATTAGAAGTTAATGTCTTCGATGATGCTGAGTTTAATTGAGTTGAGAGAGAAAAGATGCACGACATGAAAAGAAACTGGAATCTTAGGAAGATCTCAAACATTTCAATAACAACTGATCTCATGAATTTTAATAACTATCTGGCAAATATACTAGGTGGACAAAGTGCAATATACCAGGTAGACAAAATGCAAGAGAAATACAAGTATGGTTGTGTTCAATTCTAGCGTAAATAAGTTCTTGATGAGCCGTTCCATATAAGTTATCAAATTTACCGAATTTTCATTACTAATGATTGCTATATTGTCCAATTTCTACTATACACTCTTTAACCCTTATTCTTGAGTGGCCTCTTGGCCTTGATAATTTTGTGATTCCTGTGTAAAAAAATGCAAGAGAAATACAAGTATTTTTACTTAATGGGACGCCTAGAATCGGTGAGAATGCTTAGGATATTAAAAAGATCTCTCAATTGGAGTGTATGAGATAGCGGATGAATGTCTCATCCCTAGCAAAAACAAAATGATAAGCTGTTTCTTTTAAATACATAACAGAATAACTTGAACAACAATTTTGCTCCCGTGTAGTATTTGTGGGCTCTTCTTTTCGTGTGCCTGTGTGCTTATGTACGGGTGTAAGTATTTAACTGTGTACGTGTGTAATTGTGCACGTGTGTGATTGTGCACGTGTGTAATTGTGTACGGGTGTAATTGTGTACGTGTGTAATTGTGCGCACACAAAACTATGCGTTTTTATAACTTAAAATGTGTGTAAACATAAAAATTCATATATATTTTTTTGTATGTTTCATACACCGAAGTTTTTACAAGTAACTACTTTTGCTATTTTTCTCATCGTACGGTATATTGTTTCTTTTTTTCTTCTTTTATTACGAAATACGAATATTTTTAGTTGATATACTAAATTAACTGTGTTAACATGAGTGCATTTAGAAAAATCCGTATAACGCGTTTTAAAACGAACCCAACTCTATGTTTTTATTTGTTTGTTTATTTTTTTTGTTTATTTGTTTGTTGTTTGGTTTGTTCTTTGTTAAACCGATCATTATCGATTAGAAATATGTTAATTAATCGTAGAGAAGGCGAATTTATTATGTTTTAAAGGATGATAGCCACTCAATATAGCTGAAATATTTATATCATTTTATAGAAAAGTATTCGGGAGGCAGCCGTGTCTACAGCATGCGCATTCTGAGAGAATTAAGCTGGATTGAAATGACAAGATATAGAAAATGTGCGTTCAATCTAAATATGTTAATTTTATATTCTAGAATGTCGAGAATTTAAAAAGTTAGCTTAATGTATTTATGCATTACGGCTGTTTGGCGTTAGTTAATTATAACTCATTTAATCTGTTATTTCACTAATCGGGAACTTAAAGTAACCGATAAGAACGCTTATAGTATTAAACAGGTGTAGATAATGAAAGCATCGCATGTTTATGACGAAATATGGAAAATGTACGTTCAATCTAAATCTGCTAATTTTATATTCTACAATGTCGAGAATTTAAATGGTAAGCCTTATGTATAAATGTATTACAGCTGTTTAGCGTTAGTTAATTGTAACTCATTTAATCTGTTATTTCAATAATCAGGAACTTAAAGTAACCGATGAGAACGCTTATAGTATTACAAGCGTGTAGATAATGAATATGAAATGTGTTTTTATAAAGAATTTTCACCGATTAATGTGGATGGTATTGAACGTGAGAGTGAAAACCCCTCCATCTTCTTTATGGAAAATTATTTTAAAAGATAATTTCGAGCTGAACTAAATACAAAAAAATATGAAAAAACAAAACAAAAACATAGTGTCTAAAGACATCAGATGAAGATAGAGATGGACGCATCTTAAGAATATTTGTTTGTATTTTTTCTAATTATCATTAAGTCCGATGATCTGAAATGTCGTTTTAATGATGCAAACTTTCTTCAGATCGGTTAAGTTGGCCATGTTTAAAAGCTGGTCATTTGGGGATATTACCAAACAAAGGAAATATCCGTAAGATTGTCTTTCCCGCGAGACAAACATTTGTTTCTGGATCAATTAATCGGCCGCCATATCTTTTCGGCCATCTTCTTATTTCTCCACAATAATCAAGATGTTTTTCTTTTCTTTTCTTTCTGGTGCATTAACCTTCACAGAGAATTGAAAAACAAACACACTTCGAGTAAAGATAAATGCAAAAAAAAAACGAACGTTTATAAATCTAACCGAACTAATGGCAAGGAATCTATACTATGTTGAAGAAACGGGAATGGTTATACAAGACTTAAATATAATACTGTAATAATTATCAGATAACAAGAACGCGTTAATATAGACACAAATAATAATAATAATAATAATAATAATAATAATAATAATAATAATAATAATAATCTCTACTTTTATATAAAAAACACTTTGTGTGTGTGAATTCCTTCCTCATAGGTTCCGAAACGGCTGAGCCTATCTTTTGCAAATTTCACACAAAGGAAATGTATATTTCTGGCAGTGTTCTTAGATTAGTTTTGTACAAAAATTCATCCGATAAGTATCGAAAATCGAAAAGATCCGATCTTAAAAATAGTTTTTCTTCTCTTAATGATAAAAAAAGAATTTTTACAGGGGGAATATTTTACGTTCCACCAGTTCCACCTTGATCGGTGTAACGTAGAATATCCCCCTGGAAAAATTATTTTCTTGTTATCTATAAAAGAAAAAAGCTTATTTTTAAGATCCTCAAGTCCAAATATCAGCTGACGCGATATTGTAAACAAACACAAACGGAATTTAATGAAGGATATTATCATTATTATTTTGTTATTTATTATTTTACATACACACACACATATTTATATATATATGTGTGTGTGTGTGTGTGTGTGTGTGTGTGTGTGTGTGTGTGTGTGTGTGTGTGTGTGTGTGTGTGTGTGTGTGTGTGTGTGTGTTGGATCAAGATTAAAAATATTCAAAAATAAAAACCATGTAACTTTACGAGATTGTTGATAGTACTCAATGAAAATAGCAATGTATTCTTTTATTCATCCATAAGTCGCGATAATAAATCTACTGTTCCTGTCTAAAAAGACTTCTTCAGAAGACAAAACGGTTGCTAGTCTTAGACCAGGCATGGTCAGTTATATATATATATATATATGTGTGTGTGTGTGTGTGTGTGTGTGCGTGTGTGTGTGTGTTCATATATACAAACAAGTAAAGGCTACATATATATATATATATATACATATATATATATATAAATATATTTCTGTAGAAATATATTTTCTTATCATATAAATATGAATCCTTATTTAAGAAGCTCAATGTACTTACAGAGCAATATAGAGAATAAATGACAAAAAGTTATATTCCTAAATTCATGACGTTGACCAGCTTATAATTTATTCCTTTAATTCAGTTGACTTATACAATTCATGACAGTATCTGTTTCGTAGCGCAAAATCAATCACTTAATTATTATATCAATCGGTGAATGTATTATGCCCTTAACTCATCAGAAGAAATAGCAACAATCAATCCATCAAAAGGAAATGAAGTGTGATTTAACATGATTAAATATATATATATATATATATAGATATATATGTTCTTTTACATAGGCGTCACCGCTTATCAAGGCCGATAGGCTACTAAAGGATGAGGGTTAAAGAGTGTACAGTAGTTAAAAGGACAATATAGTAATCAATAGTAATGGAAGTTCGGTAAATTTGTTAACTTAAGTGGAACGGCTCATCAGAAACTTGTTCACGTTGGACTTGAAGACAACCATATTATAGACAGCTGGAAAGCAGGAAAACGGAAGACAATTTCACAGGCGTGCAGTTCTAAGAAAGAAGCTTTGATCATGGAATCTATGTTTAGGTTTAGGCACAGATAAAGAGTGAGGAAAATTATTGATAATGTTTTCAGCTAGTCTAGTGTTTCTTGTGAAAGTTTGGCGAGGAGGGACCATAGATTGAAGCTCAGTCGAACACTTTTCATGAAAATAACGATAAAGCAGAGACAACTCGCAACATCTCTTCTGTGAGATAGAGGTTGCAGCGAAGAGAAAAGGACATCTCCCACCAGGCCACAAAGTCTATTTTGAACCCTATCAAGGCAGGACAAGTCCTTTCTAGCAGCTCCTGCCCAGATGTGGCAACAGTATTCCATCCTTGGACGTATCTGGCTCTTATATAGATAGAGAATTGCATCAGCAGTGAGATATCTACTGGATCGATAGAAGGATCCAACCATTTTTCCAGCGGCCTTGGCAACAGATTTGATGTACGTATTCCATTTAGGATCAGGGGTAAAGGTCAAGCCCAGAAGCCTGTCAAAACTTGAGGCCTCCCCAAAACGAGAGCCATTCATTTCAATTGATGCCAGATGGGGATCAGAGCGTTGATTATGTAAAGATAGAAGCTTGGTGTTAGATGCATTAAAAGTAAACAGCCCTCCTTTCCCCATTGTACAACGTGATCAAGATCAGAGGAGAGAGAATTGGAGAGAACTTGGTCGTTTACTATCTTAGATGTGATACCATAGATGGTAGTGTCGTCAGCAAAAATGTCTACGAATGATGTAAGGATGTGATTTGGAAGATCATTAATGTAGATCAGGAAAAGAGTTGGGCCCAGGATGGACCCCTGAGGAACTCCAGCATTTATACTGTGAGCTTCTGATTTTTGCCCATCAACTACTACTCTTATGAACCTTTCAGAGAGAAATTATTTAATGATTGAGAAGACATTTCCAGCTATACCATAGCTGGAGATCTTGTGAAGTAAACCTTTATGCCATACCCTATCAAAGGCCTTTGATATGGCAAGAGCAATTGCCCTAGAAAGGTTGCCTCTGTCGAGAGATTCGCTAATCCTATGAGATATAACTGTAAGCACATCTGCTGTAGATCTAGCAGAACGGAAACCATATTGATTGTCACTAAGAAGGTTATTTTTGCTGAGATGGTTGATTACTTCTCTATTTAACACAGTTTCCAGCAACTTACTCATGACGCACAGGAGACTTATTGGCCTGTACTGAAAGGGAGATGAACGATCACCTGAATTCTTAAATACAGGGCATACTGATGAGATTTTTCAGGGTGATGGGAAGCAATTCTCCTTAAGGCAACGTTTAAATAGTTTTGTAAGTATGGGTGCTAGTTCTGGTTGAAGTTTTTTGAGTACTATAATTGGAATACCGTCAGGGCCGGTTGCTTTACTGGAATCAAGGTTTTTGATTAGCTTGGCAACATCAGGTACAGATATTTGTATATCACATAGTGTGTTTTCTGATACAGGAAGAAATATTGGGGGTTGGCGGCCTTGGTCGCAAAGGGTAGAATTGGCTGCAAAGTTCTTGGCAAAGAGTTTGGCTTTGTCTGATGCTGACGAGATGATTGATGATAGTTGGGATAGAGCACACGCTTCTGTTCAGGATTCTGTTTGCAATTTGCCAAAACTGGTGGGAACCAAGCCGCTGCTCAGCTACTTTGGACTTGACGGACTGAGCATACAACTCTCTTGCATTCTTTATTACTTTCTTACAATGGTTGCTGGCAGTTCTGAAAGCGGCTTTAGTTTCCATACATCTATTACGTTGGAAGCAGTGGAAAAAGTGATTTCTGTGCGCAATAGCAGCAGCACATTCTGGAGAACCATGGCTGGCTGTTAGGTTTTTGCTGGAACTTTTTCGAGGGTATGAAATTGTCTATACCTACAATTAACCATTCCGTCAGGTCTGATACTATAGACGACACATCCTTTTTAAACATGGAACGCAGAGGAAGATCCGATATAAATGTACGGAAACTATCCCAGTCAGCCATAGTGTATCGATATACTGTACGATGGAGAGGTACGTCTGAGGACTTATTACATATATGTATACATATGTATGTATATATATATATATATATATATATATATATAGCATTTATGTATGTATGTATGTATGTATATATATATATATAGCATTTATGTATGTATGTATGTATGTATGTATGTATGTATGTATATATATATATGTCAGGTCATGTCATGTGCTACTGGTACCATGTAACCCAGTACTACCTGCCTCATGGTCGGGTCACCGGCGACTAAACTGGTTCCCCCACCAGACTTGTTTGGTGAGGAGGGCGGCTAGTCTCCCTGAAGGATTAAAAACAAGACCTTTCAAAGGGCGAATGAACTCTTTTTCTGGGTCAACGGCCAACTAGCACCGTGTATATTTGTGTGTGTGTGTGTGTGTGTGTGTGTGTGTGTGTGTGTATATGTGTATTGGGGTGGAGAGGGCTCCCGTAAGCCGTGGTGAAGGCAACCTTTCTAGGAGAAGCAAATCTCTGATTTAAAAAACCATAATGCGGAAGACCATTACCCGCATTAAGCTGGTCTGCAGTTTAATTTGTTGCTGGCTATCTTGCTCTTGCTTGTTGCTGGATCTCAACTTTTTGAACCGAGAGAGAGACTTAGCTGTCGTACAAAGCTAAGACTATGTAACATCATATTTGTATAGATACTCCCTCAGGCATTTGGGCTCATGGATTTTAAATGTCTGAGGGAGTGGCACTCGTCTGACAAGACGTTGCAATCACATATATATATATATATATATATATATATATATATATATATATATAGCATTTACTTGTTTACAAAAATGACTACTTTTCTCTTCTGGAAAAGCTTTCATTCACATATATATGTTTACGAGATTTTTTTTTTCTTTTCACTAAAACATGGTTTAAATATATTGTCTTGAAGCGTTAAAACTTAATACACTTTAAAAAAAAATAATTCACCATAATAATATAAAAAAAACTCATTTACAGATTTAGTTGACAAATAGATAAATATTTATTTAACTTTTAAGGTAAATATATATTTTCTATAAAGAAAAGAAAAGCACATATCGTTTAAACTTTCTTTAATTTCAAATAAATAAAATTTTCAAACATATAAATATCTATTACTTTGCTGTATTTCCACGCAAAGAAATTCACTTTTTAATTTTCAAATGAAAAAAAAACATGTCTTTAGGAAAGGAAAGTCACTTTTAAACGATTTCCGTAATGTCCCTTTGCAATTAGATACAACGGAAGGGCTTCCGGTCGTAACTTCAAATTAAATCAGTGACATCAGAAAGTTACATGACTTTATTGCAAAAGCCATCTTTATATATCGAAGTTATTTGTTATTACATCTTCATATTCCTTAACAAAATTGTCCCAAATTTCCTTATGGTTTTCAATGCTCAGAAATTACTTTTATTAAATTTCACTTATTTATAAAAAATTTTTATTTACCTATACATATAAGAAAATGATTTTGTTTTCTCCTCTAGATTCTAAAATTATAAGTAAATAACCGAAAATGTCCTTTGCATATCTTTTTACGCTCAAGATAATCACCATATCCAATATTATGTTTATGAAAAAACATTTTGCATTTTGATTTAATACAGAAAATTATTACATTATTTCCGATATTTCCGCCTCTCCCAAAATCTTCTTTCAAAGAGAGTAGCATCATGTTTCCCTTCATATACTTTATTTACTCTCACTATCAGTTAACATCAGAGCATCATAAAATAGGTGACACAATTTCAGAAGGAATATTAGAATAAACACGCATAAATGTAGAAATAAAATTATAAATAATAGGAAAGAATAAATAATGAAAAAATGGGAAATTAAAACAAAAATAAAAAATACGAAATGACATGTAGTAACGTGGGGATGGAATTTCTTTTTCCCCAAACACCAGGTTTATCATGTACAAAATCAACCTTTTGTTCGTAACATCAAATGGAAACAACATCTGACGAGTTAGTGTGGACAGGAAATTTTTATGGATACATAATATCATAAAATTGCCATCCCATTAACGAAACGGCTGTAATGAAGAAATCCAAGGAGAAATAAACCAAAGTTACGAAAAAAGAAAAATTGTAAGTCTCTGAATTTCAACAAAGTTTTGTACTATATATGCTCTGCACCTATTAAATAGACAATTTCGAAATACGTTTAAGAAATTCTTTAAAAAAAACTTAAGTAAATTTTTAAATGCTCAAATTGTTTTTAGTCTGTAAAATTGGATTTAAATCGTAATTGTATTATAGATTTTAAATTATTCTATTATATAAATTTTTAGAAATCATACTATATAAATGTAATTTACAACCTGTTCCAATTTTAAAACTATAGGAAAAATATAACAGTGTTAATATACTAGGAAAATCCCTTAGGCTAGATAAATACTCACTTCCCCAAACCTTGAAAGAGTTGAAATTTTTAAAGAAATTTTTTAACGTATTTCGAAATTTTTAAACGTAATTCGATATAATTAAATGAAATTTTACGTTTTTAATCGATATTGATATAAATTTTGTTTGAATTTTTATATATAAAAAAATTAGATTTTTGAATTGAATTGGTTTAAAATTAAAGGCGTATTATATATATAAAAAATTTATATAAAAAATTTCAATCGAAATTAGATTTTAAAATTAAAATTTTAAAGTTAATGAAATCATCATCATCCGATATATAAACTGAGCAAAACGAGAGTTAAACATGAACTCGTGATGTATATATTTTCCACTTCCGGTTTCTAAAATAAATGAGTATTGGCTGAAGTGAACTTGATATGGATATCAAAAACGGTCCTAATTATCGGGCTTAAAACCGACGGTACCAATGACTTATCTCATCTAACAACTTTCTGTACACAAAATAAAAAATATGAATACGCTCTTTCGGATATCTTCCGATTTTCCTTTTAATTGAGCACTCTGCTGGATTTCTTTTCCAAAAAAAACTAATTATATATATATATATATATATATATATATATATATATATATATATATATATATATAAGCTGTGTGTGTATTTGTATATGAATAGGCTCCCATATGGTTTCATATTGTACAAAACTGACCACATAAAATGATAGAAGAGGTATCAAGAAGCAAAAATGGCTATGTTACATTTCGAACAGGGGTGGTTTATTAAAATTGTGTAGTCTGCGTACGCGCCCGCTCCCGAAAGAATGGAAATAAAAAACAAAAACTTTTACAAGGGTTTTTGATATAAACTCTGTGCACTCACATCACCATGAAAGTTTACTTATTTTTTAGACTTCATCATGAAATAAGAAGACCAACTTCATTTCCATTTCTAAGAACTATTGGTGGACAAACTGTTGGCAAATATTATATTGTTTTACTTAGTTTTATATTCTCTTTGCGATGTGGATAATAGAATCTCCGTTTTTATTTCTGCTTTTTCATTTTGTTGATCACTTTTTGCTACAAAGGACAATAAAGTTGATATAAAAATATATATTTCTACAAAATTTTACTATCATACATCAGGATCCATTTGTTAATGCTCTTTTTTGAACCCAGTCAATGACAGGTACTTCTGCTAGTATGCACACACACACACACACACACACACACACACATATATATATATATATATATATATATATATATATATATATAACTGAGATAAAAAATAAAAGTAATGAGATCAAAACTAATATATATTAGTTTGGATTTCACTAAATATGTTAGGTTCAATATAATAATCGAAAGAAATTGTCTCTATAGCAATGAATACGCAATCTGCATTAATTAAAAGATTGTATTAAATATTGTAACTTACGACCAGGCAACGCCGGGCGTCCTGTTAATTTATTATATTTCTTTGCGCGCGCGTGTATATATATGTGTGTGTGTGTGTGTGTGTGTGTGTGTGTGTGTGTGTGTGTTGAGAAAATAAAACAAAACAATAAAATATTACAAAATAACTCAGTTGTATTTATTGATCACCGTCCTACATTTGATAGAACAATTAGAAACACCTTGATATATATTGTTGTTGTTTTGTTTTTACGCTGGAAAGTGATCAGTTTCAAATGACCTCGACATCCATTAACCAATCAAAGACCGGTAGTAATACAAAAGTTAAAATTTACATTGTACTAATGTTGACTCCACGAATCACAGGACTTCTAGATATTTAGTAAAATATCTTGGAAAATATTACATAATATATTTAAGGAATGTCTCTTTCTTTCGTTTGCATACACACACAGGAAGTCTCCGTTATATTTAAATAATTATTTAGAAAGAAAAAAAAAATGACATTTTTTATTATGAATATCAAATCTGTTTAAATTGTCAATTAAATCGTTTCTTGTCGTTTTAATTTGTCGACATTAAATTAATTTGACTGAATGCGACAAAAAGGCACGGTGAGGTGGGGCAAAACTGGTTTGAGGGAGTTTGAAAAAAAGAGGGGGTTGAGGGAAAAGCGGTAAATCCGACCAACAAAGATTAAAAACAGGGGTGGGTAAATCAGGCAGAAGAGATTAAATTAAAAATCAAAATGGCCGCTTATAATAATGTCGGCGCGAACTATAGCAAATAGTCAATCAAGGGGGAAAACAAAGATGGAAGAAAGAGATTATTAACTTTTGTCTAAGACGATGACGAAGGAAGAGGACGATGAGGACGAACACGTCTCAGCTTGGCGGCTAATCAGTCAATATTTACTCAACCATCTGTTCTCCTTTTTTGCATTTTAGCCCAATTAATTAGACAATATATAACCATGGTATTTTTACTTCTATCAGCAATATTTAAAAACCTACCTACTCTCTGTTCTCTCTCCTCTCTCTCTCTCTCTCTCTCTCTCTCTCTCTCTCTCTCTCTCTCTCTGTTTTTGTGCGTGCCTCTCCCTTTTTATCTATCTACTTTCTCTTTTTCCCCTCTCTATCTATATTTATCTATCTCTTTCTATATACATGCCTTAAATTTTCCTGTGTATTGTATTCATCTTCACCCTATATATCTATCTATTTATATATATATATATATATTTGTTTATTTATACACACACACACACATATATATATACATATACATATATATATATATATATATATATATATATATATATATATATATATATATATATATATATATATATACTAGCAGTTCAACCTAGCTTTGCTCGGGTCCTATGTACTGTTCATAATTTTATGTGTATCTGTATATACATATTTAAAAATTTGACTCATGTCCAGGTAACCCACATCCAATATTTTAAGCGTTTAGACTAAAAATTGGCGGAGGAATTTGGTAAAGTCTGCAAAGGTAAAGTCTTTCAATTTTGACCTCTTGGCAACCAAAGTTTCGCCCAAAATCTTACTAAAAAGCTTGCTGCATATCTGAATACTTTTTATGTAAAATTTCAAATGTTTAGACCCAAAATTGGCTGAATTGTTTTGTAGAGATCGCAACATTTTGAACATTGACCCCTTGGTAGCCAAATTTTCGGCCAAAGAAACGATTAAAAAACTTGCCCGAATACACATTATGCAAAATTTTAAATGTTTAGACCAAGAATTGGCTAAGAGATCAATTTTTATTATTATTATTATTATTATTATTATTATTATTATTATTATTATTATTATACCTCAAGTTTTACGCCTTAACATTTATTGTTTTGAGCTCAAATAAAATTATAAAGTTCGATCCATGTCCAAGTTACATACATCTAAAATTTCAAGTGTTTAGACCCAAAATTGGTGGAGGAGTTTGGTAGATTTTTCAAAGGTCAAATCGTTGAACCTTGATACTTGACAGCCAAATTTCTGGCCGAAAACCGACTAAAAAAATTTTCCCAAATCTCAATATCCCTTATGTCTAATCTCGAGTTTGTAGACTGAAAATTCACAGAGTAGTTTGGTAGGAGAATGTACACACACAGGCACACTCACACAGATGATTCCACTTTTATATATATACTAGCAGTTCAGCCCAGCTTGGCTCAAGCCCTACGTGTGAATACACTTTATGTAAGATTTCAAATGTTTAGACCAAAATTTGTCTGGGTAATTTCGTAGAGACCGCAGAGGTCAATTTTTTTTAATTTGACCCCAATTTTGACATCTTAACATTTATTATTTTGGTCTCAAATCAAAATATAAAGTTTTACCCTTGTCCAAGTTACCTACATCTAAAATTCCAACATTGGCGGAGGAATTTGGTAGAATCCGCAAAGGTCATCTCTTTCAGCTTTACTCTTTTGGTAGCTAAATTTTCGCCCCTAAAACTGATTAAAATGCTTGCCGCATCTCTGAATACCCTTATGTACAAATTTCAAGCGTTTAAACCCAAAATTGGCTTAGTAGTTTGCTAGACACTGCAAAGGTTAAATCTTTTGAATTTTGACCCCTTGGCAGTTCAAATTTTACCCAAACCGATTAAAAAGCTTGCCCTATATCTGAATACCCTTTATGTAAAATTTCAAATGTTTAGACCAAAAATTGGCTGAGTAATTTGGTAGAGACCGCAAAGGTCAATTTTTTTCAATTTTACCCCAATTTTTACGCCCTAACATTGATTTTTGGGGGCTCAAATCAAATTATAAAGTTTGATCCATGTCCAAGTAACCTACATTTAAATTTTCAAGTATTTAGACCCAAAACTGACGGAGGAGTTTAGTAGAGTTTTCAAAGGTCAAATCGTTGAACTTTGACTCCTTGAAAGCTAAATTTCTGGCCGAAAACCCATTTATAAGATTTTCCCAAATCTCAATAGCCTTCAAATCTTGAATCTTTAGACTGAAAATTGAGTTATTTCGTAGGGAAATGTACACACACAGACAGGCAGACACAGACATTTTCACTTTTATCTATCTATATATATATATATATATATATATATATATATATATATATATATATATATATATATAAGTGAACGTGTGTGTGTGTGTGTGTACATTTTCCTAAGCAATAACCCTGTCAATGTTTTAGTCTACAGACTCGAGATTTGATATACAGGGTACTGAGATTTGGGAAAATCTTTGTAATCAGTTTTCGGTCAGAAATTTGGTTGTTAAGGGGTCAAAGTTCAACGATGTGACCTTTGAGAACTCTACCAAACTCCTCCGTCAACTTTGGGTATAAACACTTGACATTTTAGATATAGGTTCCTTTGGACATGGATCTAACTTAATAATTTGATTTGAGCCCAAAACAATAAATGTTAAGGAGTCATAATAAGGCTCAAAGTTTAAAAAAATTGACCTCTGCGGTCTCTACCAAAATTACTCAGACAATTTCTGGTCTAAACATTTGAAATTTTATATAAAGGGTATTCAGAGATAGGGCAAGCTTTTTAATCGGTTTGGGTTGAAAATTCGAGCAATCAATATATAAATGTATGTATGTATGTTTGCATGTCTGCCTAAAACTTTCGACAGAGGCGGCAGATTTTCACAAGATCAGTATCGTTTGACGCTCGATCCTTCAGAAGACAAATACTGAAAAATTGGCTAAAAACATTCATTTCTTCACCCTCAATTGGGCACTTCTCTACAGGGAGTGGTCGCTTTTATCGCCGTTATTTTCGAAAGTCATCCCCTCTTTCGATTGTCTAGCCTTAATTAAAACCTACGGCACTCCCGGTTTTTGACGGTGGTCGTAACAGCGAAGACGTTACGTTTTTTCCCGTTCTTTTCCTCCTTTACAGTACGGGTTCGAGCCTGCCTTCCTACTACCACTTTATTTATTTATTTATCTTGCTTAACATACACTTCTAAATACCCGGGCAACGCCGGGCTGAAATGCTAGTATATATATATATATATATATATATATATATATATATATATATATATATATATGTCTAGCTATCCCTCTGTCTGTCTGTCTCTCTATATCTATCTATCTGTCTGTCTGTTTGTCTGTCTGTCTACCTACTTCTTTATGTCTCTTTCTGTTTGTCTTCCTCAATCTATCTGTAATTATCTATATGTCTATTTCTGTCTCTATCGCTCTGCTGATCTATCTCTATTTTATTATGTCCTTCTTTCCCCCTCTCTCTTGCTCTTTCTCTTTCTTTCTCTCCTTCTCTCGCTCTCTTCCTCTTCCTCTCTCCATCTCTCTCTCTCTCTCTCTCTCTCTCTCTCTCTCTCTCTCTCTCTCTCTCTCTCTCTCTCTGTATTATGTTTTATATAACTTTGAAAGTCAAACTAGAATGCTTGCAAACACAAATGGTTACTTACGTATGGCTAACGTATGGTTGAACCTAGCTTCATCTGTCACCGTGGGCATAGCTGAGATATGTGACGTAGATGGTAAAATCAATATGATTAGATTACTTCTTGTTCTCCATTCTCAGCAAGTGATACTCATTATTTTATTTGAAAATTCTAGAAACTGTCAATATTAAGTCCTTTACACTTTCTCTTCTGTAAGCAAAAAGAAATTTTTTATGACTATTCGATTCTTTCCCGGTTTAAATTTCTCCCATTGCTCTTTTTGTTTTTGGTTTTTTGGTTTTTTAGGTTTTTTCCGTCGCCATATTTCCTGGACGAATACTTAACATAATTAAATCCTTCTTAAATAAGAGAAGATTCCAGGTTGTCCTTGACGGTCGTATATCTAAACATTATAATAGAAATGCGAGTGTACTAAGGGGTCGATCGTTGGATCTTTATTATTCCTAATATTCATAAATGGTCTCCCATAGATTGTCTCTTAGATTAGTATATTTGCTATAACAGGCATGAGGGGAAAATGAATGAGCACATATCTAAGGCAATGGCAGAAACACCTCCAGTCTGTAGTGAAATGGGGACAAAAATGGATGGTCACATTTAATATTGCCAAGACTAAGCTTGTTTCTTCCAATGATTACAAGAAACCTTATCAACCACCAATACCTATGCCTAATTATATATTCCCAGAAAGTAAGGACTCTGACAGACATATACACGGGCTTGGAGTCTATATTCGAAACCCCTTCCCCTTGACTAGAAAAGCAAACGGACGATCAAGCCTTTATGTTGTTTAGACTTAACATGTAACATAACATTAGTTACTTTTATTTTCTCTACCGCTCTTCCTCGACCCAGGACTGTATCTTAATAAACAAAGTCTCTGACAGAATAAATAGAACACTTTCCGTTGACACTAGCGCACAAGTGTGTGTATTTGGTGACTTCAATGTCCACCACAGCAACTGGCTTGGATTTTCTACTGACACAGACGCAGCTGGTAGCACAACGCATAGCTTCTCTATATCTCATTCCCTATCACAGATGGTTACATTTCCAACCCGTTTCCTAGACCAGCAAGAACAGCACGCATCACTTCTAGATCTGTTTCTGACCACAGTTCTCGATGATTGTGTTACGAATGCCCACAGCCCACTTGGGAACGCTTATCATGCAGTGATAATAGTTGAAATCGCCCTAAACTCTAGAGCCAAATTTTATTTATTGCGGACTATTATCCTCATCTTTTCTTAGTTGTTGTTTCACGACGTTTCGGCCAACTATTCCTCTGGTCTTCGTCAGGTTGTTAACCGCGACGGGATAGGAACTCCGAATCTCCTAACTGCATTCTCAGTAATTACTGCTATCCATAGTTGTTGTCTCACCACGTTTTGGCCAAGTAAGCCTCTGGGTAGCTTTGGGTAGGATTGAAATCGCTATCTTCAGGCAATTCTCACTTGGAACCGTAGAGATTCAACTTCTCTATCCACTGCGGGGACTGTGGCGCAGTGGATAGAGAAACTTGCGATTTTTTAAAAAATGACAAGTGCGGAGGGGGTTTTTGTTTTGCGTAACTGTATATATATATATATATATATATATATATATATATATATATATATATATATATATATATATATATATATATATATATACGTTTTATTTTTTTATTACCGTATCTTTCTGTTGAGTTACATTATTGTTTCAGCTACTCGGCCGTTTTTTTTGCCGTCTGTAGCTTCCTCAGACTTTTACAGAAACTTTATATATATACATATATATATATATATATATATATATATATATATATATATATATATATATTACTTAAACCATTTTTTAGAAAACAAACATTTCAAAAGTTTCATCTTACATGTGAAACACAGAAATGAAAATTAGGTCGGGAAAATATAGTTGAGAAAGAAGCAGCTAAGCTAGAACGATAATCTTTTTAACTAGAAAATTATGAAAAGATGTTATCGCTCTAACACATTTCCCCTGTTGATAAAGATAGCGACCATATTTTTACACCAAATTTACCCATATTCAATCATAAATTTTGCATATAGCACATCCTAAATAACTGATTGAATGAGAAAAACGCACGCCAGACTCTCATTGGATAAAAGCAATCTCGCTAATCAACCAAAAACTTAAAACAAAATGGCGGTTATATCTTTCAGTTCAAACGTAATTTTTTCATTAAAAAACGTAAAATTTACAGTAAAAATATTGGGTTAGAATTTCCAGGTATTTAAAAACGTTTCTTTATAAAAACTTTATTTTGAGCTTTTAATTTTTTTTTTTTTAATTAAACAAATATATTTCTTTATACACCCTCGGATTACAAATGGACAATTCACTATGATTATGATTTAACTTGTAATTATTAATCCATTTGAGTAAAGAAATTTTTATTAAGAGAAAACAATAGCGATTTCAAAACAATTTTAGCATTGAATTTTTAAAGGGAGATAATTACAGCAAACTTCCGGCGTCACATAGTATTGATGTTGTGGAGAGCAGATACTACATTGCTATCTTAGCAAAAGGCAAAAGGGCTAAAAAAAAAAAAAGAATTATACTTGTTAGCGATTTGGCATTTAAAATAGATTTTCAAGAGCTATAACTATATTTAGTATGTCAACGTATAGTTTTTAATAAATAATTTTACTTTTAATTTATTTATACCAATAATAGTGAGAGGTCTGCGTTTGTTCTTAACATTTTTGAAACGAAATGTTTTATTTCTATTTTATTTATATAAATAATATTGTGGGGTCTGCATTCGCGCTTGACATTTATAAAAAGGTAATACGTTTTATTTTGAATTATCCATACTATTGTTGGTTTTACGGTCGCGCTTCATATAAAAAGGAAATAGTTTAAATTTTAATTTCATTCCAATAATTTTTTAGGTCTGTGTTCTCGCTTGACACTTATAAAAGGAATATATTTTCATTTTAATCTATATTATATTTCTCTTTGTCGGTCTGTCAATTCAACTTTTTCTCCAAAACTAATGGGGTGATCTGGCTGAAATTATGTATTGACATTTTTCATGATAAAGTGCAGTGAACTAAGTATTATGGTATTCGTTCGATGTATAGTTAGAGATGTATAGGGATAATATTTCATGCGAAAATGAGTACTAACTTAACTATATTCAACCATCAATTTGGCATAAAGCACGCATTCTAAATAAACGAGCTCTAGCTTTCGCTCGATTTTATCGGAGAAAAATTTCTGGTATATATATTCTCAGTTACGTAACGTTTGGATTTTGACTTCTTGTGATCCTTGAAAACAATTATTTCTACGATGCGTAAAGATAGAAATTTAAAAGTGAACGATTATATGCACGTGACAGATAGAATTATGTAGACAAAAAATATACATACTTGATAAAGAGTTATATCCCCGAAATATCGTGAACTTCTGGCATCACCTAAGACTCTAGTGATTGAGGAGAAAACTAAGTTTTTTAATCACGGAATGTGCTCTAGGAATAAAGGAAATCGTCAATACATATAACGCATTATCGGCTACCTAGTTATTCTATTATTTTAGAAGAGATGTACATCTACGTGTATACAGCATAATCACGTTAACACACCAGTTCTCGACAGATCACCGAAGTTAAGCAGCGATGAGTCTGGTCAGTACCAGATGGGTGACCATTTGGCAATGCTAGGCGCTGTATGCACCGCGGCGAGAAATTCCCACGTTAGTATTTGGGAGCGCGTTTAATCCACTGAGAGGGATGCACCCTCAGTTTTCGTTAAGACACGCATTTAGTAGAAGGAATATTTTGATATGAAACGTGAGGTCTACTGTCTGCTCTATCTTGTGGCAGCCACTGCACCGACGAAGATTAGCAGTTGTACCAAAATGTGTGGTTAATTCTGCACAAAGCCTTTACAACTATAAACAAATCACGTGTGGATCTCCGAACAACTTAGTTGTTGTGGCGAACCGAAAAAAAAGTCGACGTGAGTATCACACAGTACCACACAGTATCACACATCCCTGCTGAATGTGTGAAAAAAAACTACCCTTGTTAAGGTTTTTAACTAACATCCATAAATACAGGCTATATCTAATGTCTACATTGTAGAAAGTAAATATATATTAAGGATTTTACACTATTACAGCAACAGATTACAGGGTTTTTTTTTATTTGTACTTATTCAATTTTCACCCCAATCTCCAACAATTCACATCGGCATCTTCCGGCAGATAACGTAAGCAGTTGGAAGACACTGAAGCGATGAGCCAATTAATTATCCAAAGACAATTTTCAAAGAAATTGTGAAATTTATTAAATGAAAATGATTTTCAACAAAAGAAAGAAAGACTATGAAATGAGAAAGAGGACGTAAGAGAAGACGATCACGTGAGAGACGTCAGAGCCGTAACGAGATACAACGCATGGCAGGAGAGTGGTGGAATAAATGTCGTTGCTGCACGAAAAAGTGGGTTCCAGTTATTTTTTTGTCTTGGTATTCTTTGCGGTGTAGATTGCTACAACGTGTGGGTCTCATGAATAAACGTGTGTGTACTACGTTCACATAGTTTTTATGTGTGTGGTTTGATGGTGTATATAGTTTGCTGGTGTGTTTAGTTTGATGGTGTGTGTAGCTTGCTGGTGTGTATAGTTTGATGTTGTATGTAGCTTGATATTGTATGTAGTTTGCTGGTGTGTTTAGTTTGATGGTGTGTATAGTTTGATGTTGCGTGTACTTTGATAGTGTGTATAGTTTGATATTGTGTGTAATTTGGTAGTATGTATAGCTTGGTGGTATGTATAGTTTGATCATTGTGTACTTTATCTGTGCGTGTATATTTAGATAAGCAACAGTGTACATGAAAGCAACATAAAGTTTACAATAATATGTAAAGAGATGAAGGATGTTTCTTTGTTGTGTTCACTTTTATCCCTTCATAATCTTCCGCTAACGTGTCCGTCGTTACTCTGGTGTCTAACAATGAAACCCTTAAAACTGTTATGGATTTGTATTTGTTTGTTTTTCTTTTGTTGTTATTGTTGTTTAGCAGGTCTTGCACGCTTCGCCTGAATAAGGAATGGCATTGCGGAGAACAATTCCTTGCGTCTTTGGATAATCCCTTCAGAAGCGTCATGCTGACACGTGTGTCTTCCGAGTGTCACGTGACAGGTGAGCAATCGCCCTTGATTTGTCAATCCTAAAACCGCCACCATCGCCATCGCTTGGATCTTTTGTATTGCGAAGACAGATAAATAGTCGCCATTTTGTTTTATTAAAGTTTTGTAGAGAAAGAAAAATGTGAAACGTTGAACGAGACTTTTGGTTTGGTCCGTCGGTCACACGGCTTGTCATACTTAAGATTGAAATAGCGTGTATGTCACTATAACGTGTAAGTTGAACTGATGTATTTTGTTTTAAATATACCCAAGCATTTCTATAGAAGATTCTCTTCTACGTCGGTCGGTTACATTTACATTCTAAATGGTACTTTCGTCAGTCTGCCACACTATACTATTTCAATGCTAAACACGTAGATTAAATAGATGCATCTTATGTCAAATGCATCCAATTTTCTATATTAAAGCTTTTATCTGTTGGTTGGTCTGTCACACTAAATTTTGAAATACCATTTTTATGTTATCGCTTTCTTTAATTTATCATGCTTAAATCTTTAAATTGCATTCCAAGTTTGAAATAAAATCCTCGTTAATCTGTCACACGTAATTTTGAAACAGTATTTCCTTTGGTCGGATACGCTTACTTTAAATTATCACTTTCTTCAATCAATTATACTTTGAATTATCATTTTTGTTGATCTGTCACGTTAAGTCTGAAGCAGATTTTTTTTTTTTTTTTGCCATTTTGAAATAGTATTTTCTTTGGTTGGTCGTGCTTAGTCACGTTTAAATTAAAAAAAAAAGAATTTTCGCTGGTCTGTCACGATAAATTTCAAATGCAATTTCCGCTGGTCTGTCACGATTAAGTTTGAAATACAATTTTCGCTACTCTGTCACGGTTAAGTCTGAAATACAATTTTCGTTGCAGTGTCACGATGAAGTTTGAATTACAATTTTCGTTGTTCTGTAACGATTAAGTTTGAAATATAATTTTTGCTGCTCTGTCACGATTAAGTTTGAAATACAATTTTCATTCGTCTGTCACGATTGATAGCATTTTCATTGTTTTGTCTCGTTTAGTTTGAAATAGAATTTTGAGTTTGTTCGAAATAAAATCAATGTTGATCTATCAGACTTCACCTTGAAATAGAATTTTCGTTGGTCTGTGAAGCTTAAGTGATAAATATAATTTTCTTTAGTAAATCACGCTTAAATTTGATTAGAATTTTCGTTGGTCTGTCACGTCTGAAGTAGAAACACAGATTGAATGGATGCATCTTAAAAATAAACATGCATTATCTTTCCACTATCCAAAAAAAGAAAATGAATTTTTTTAAGAATAACAGTTAAACAATGAGTATACACGATGCCACGTTTCTTTTCCTTCTGCCGTATCGATTTTGTTGTCGTCATCAGGAACCAAATATTCCAATAAAACAATGAATAGATCGAAGAGAAGTGAAAAGAAGAGAGGAAGCGTCGTCGAGTGTTTCAACCGTGCACGTGGATGGGCGAGAGAGCAACTCATGTCTACGCGACGCGCTGATCTCGTCTTTGTTCGCGAGACAATAAGATGCAACGAGACTTGCGATAGTTTTTCCCACTCTATTCATAAATTCATAAAGATGTTTCTAGTGTAGTTGATCATTGTCTCTTGTGCACGCATATCTCTGTCTCTGTCTCTGTCTCTCCTTCTCCCTCTCTCTCTCTCTCTCCCTCTCTCTCTCTCTCTCTCTCTGTATCTATATATCTATTTGCCTATCTATCTATCCATCTTTATTTCTTTCTTTCTTTAATTCTTTCTCTATCTATCAATCTAATTATCTATGTATGCATATATCTCTCCCTACCTATCACAGTCTATCTTCACTGTATATATGTGGTGTATATGTGCATGTGTTTGTATGTGTTCATCTATAATTGTCTATTATATTTCGTTATATCTTTCCTTCTTATTTTCTCTCCTACTATCTCTCTCGCCAATTATCTACTTCCCGTGAGTCAAAAAGTGGGATTTAAAAAGCCAACATTCTTGAGTAAGAGCACTCGCTACTGCAAAAATATCTGCGCAATCCCGTCAGGATTTCCCGGTAGGGGTATCTCGAATGATTAGCAATAAACTAATGCTGTTTCAAAGTGTGAGACGGCAAATTCTGAGAAGGGAGACCTCTTAGAGCTGCACAGGATCAACAAGAAAAATGACATGTCTGTTGACTTTGGTGCTGAACGACCCCCCCCCATATAGGCCTATCTTCTCTTAATATTACTATCTCTAACTATCTATCTATTTATCTATCTATAGCTATTTATCTCACATTCACATATATACACATATACACACACTTTCACACATTCCCTTTTTTAACCCTTTTTTATGTATGCTCAAATGATTCAAATTCTAGCGTAGTGTATGCCTACATTAGGTGTTAGGATTGAAAAGCGTTAACTATATATTGTATTTACTTAACTATGGATTAATTTTCCTTAACTGTGAGTTGGACCTGGTTAAATAATATTTACACAGTTATAAACCTCTCTATGTAGTACGTTTTTTAATATGTCGTTCTTCATAAACTTTTGAAGCGCAATTGTCTGTATGTTTTCTTGAATTGAAAGCCATGTTTAATTTCAGAAGAGTTTACGCTGGGTAGCTATTCTGTACAAATCCTAGAGATGAACAGTTTTCCGTGTTAGCTGTTCTGTATGTATGATGTCTCGGACTGTATAATTTTACAGGCAACGAGAAAAATATCTTTCTTGTGTTAACACGAAAAAATTGTACTGGAAAGCTAAAAGATTCAATATTTTTCGGAGCAATTCTGGTTTTTGATTGGTTATTAGCAGAACGTGGCTCCATTTGCTTGGTTAGTTCCTATCGTCAGTGTCTATAAATCGAACCTTCCTACTTCCGGTGATCATACCCTTCTAATATACAAAAATATTACATGTTAGTTTTTAATAATTGTGGAAACTGGACCTTTCAAATACAGGCTACCTAAAAGTGCGTCATACTTCAAATACATAGAGGACATCTTCATTTTGTTCCAAAATACTCTAAAATAGAAAACATTACTGAAAAAACTAAAGAAAATACAACCCATTATTAAAATTACTTTCGGAAAGGAAAACAATAATTCCATTTCTTGATATTCAATTAATAAACAACAATCATGAACTGAATTATAAAACTCACCGGAAACCAACTAATAAAAACGATTATATACTTTTCTATTCGCACTGCAACAATAGCGCAAAAACAGATATTGAAATCAGATTTTACCACAGAAGAATATGTAGTAATGAACATCTAGACGATGAATCCGAATACATGATACGCACGTTCAATACTTTAAAATAACCTCTATATTCCATAAAAAGCTCAAAAAGATTTCATTGGTTTCGACAATGTAGATTTTTTCACAATAAAGACAGGGAGTGGAGCGTACACTAGCCTTGACGAGACGTGGTGTCGTATTTAGATTTCCATAATTATAGATGACATATTTTGATCCTTACTTTTAATATTTTGATGACGACATATTTTGATCCTTACTTTTAATCTATTCACACGACTAAAAACAAGCATTGTAATCGGATTTTCCCTCACAGTTCTTAAGGAGGATTCAAATACATTGAATACAGCGTCAAAATTCTGACATACCCTCAATATTTCATACTAAATTCAAAAAGAAAAACTCCCCAGATTTACTCAAAACGCAATTAAGACAACTCTCAACGGAACCGACATAAAACAGAAACTTATCCCTACCGACTTACACTTGTAACAACTTCATCTTCATAAGACTGAATAGATAAGGTATCAAAATATTTCAGGTTGTCCTCGACGATCGTACGTAAAAACAATATGATATAAATGCGGGTGTACCTCAGGGGTCGATCCTTGGACCTTTATTATTCCTGGTATTAATAAATGACCTTCCTGGTAAAATTGTATCTGAGATGAGTACATTTGCTAATGACACCACGTTCTATAACAGGCACGAGGGGAAAACGAATGAGCACATATCTAAGACAATGGCGGAAACCCTATCCGTAGTGGAATGGAGACAAAAATGGATGGTCATATTGAACGCTGCCAAAACTAAGCTTGTCTCCTTCAATCATTACAAGAAACTTCTCAACCACTAATAGCTATGTCTAATGATACATTAATTGAAAGTAATTAATCCAAACTCCTTGGTTTAACGTTCACAGGGAACATGAGTTGGAGCAGATAAATTGAGAGCATTGCTGCGGCTGTTGCGAGAAAGATGGGCTCTCTCTAACATGCTAGAAAGTTACTTACGCCTCAAAGTAAACAAGTCCATCATTCGCCCATGTATGGAGTATCGTTATCAAATTAGGGCTGGTGCAATTGCGACTAGTTTCTCACTCCTAGACAAGGTTCAAAAGAGAGTCGCAAACCTAATAGGTCCTAAACTGTCATCTAAGCTTCTGCCTCTGTCCCACCGACGAAATGTTGCATCCCTCTGCCTGCCTTACAAGTATTTTAATGGTAGATGCTCCGACGAACTACAAGCCCTTGAACCCCCTCGACAGGCCCGACAAGCAGCAAAATCCCACCCCCTACACAGTAGAGATCCCCAGATGCTAGAAAGCCTTCTACTTTAATAGTTTCTTCTCCAGGACTGCTAGACTTTGAAATTCCCCTCCGCGTTCCTTCTTCCCCAACTGTACGGACATGCATAAGTTTAAGTTTATTGTGAGCAAACATCTTGCAGCTCAACTCCCCACATAGTATGCCTGCAACTTATTTCCCAGATAGTAGTCCCCTACATCAAAGTGGCACTGTGCCTTGTTTGGAATGAAAATGCAATTAAAAAAACTGATCTCTTCTACACTCATCGATATGCTCCGGAGGTCCAAATCTGGACGACATCGGGTGTTACGGCTGACATATACTCCATTTGTTAGATATTAGCAGGGAAACTCCGAAGGTATTGCTAGTCAACGATTGTTCAGGTTGTTGTAATATTTGTAAAAATAGAATGTTATCATAGCAAAATAAATATTTACAGAGATAATTATTTATGTTAAGATATTTTTATAGAAAAGAACGTAGAATATAAACAATAACGTGGAGGTCATTTAAAGGGACTTTTTATACCACAAGACGGTACACTAGTTAGACATATGTATATAGCATAAACCCCTCATATGTATATAGTATACACATGCCATAAAGAACTCCCCAGTAATATTACACATTCCCTGCCTTGATTGTAATAAGATCTATATTGTAAAACAATGAAATCTAGACAAGAAAGACCTAAGAAACAATAACACACACAACGTCATTTTCTCTCATATTATAGACTATGGTCATCATTTTGATTTTAAAACGCAAATTCTATACAACCAATACATAATAAAACTATACGTGGTTTAATTGAATCCGCCAATACAATAAAACAAACGAAAAAACTTCTATCATATTTTCTTCAATTTTCAAAAACTATCGTTAGTAAAAATAATTTCGATGCATGTTAATTTTCTCTCTCTCTCTCTCTCTCTCTCTCTCTCTCTCTCTCTCTCTCTCTCTCTCTTTATATATATATATATATATATATATATACAAATTTGCATATATTGTATATATGTATACTCACTCATGTAATTTCTTAATTTACATTTAGGTATGTTGCTGTCCCTTTGCATATATACGCTTGAAATAGTTGGCTCTCTTGTCATGAACGATTTTTAACCGTTTGCTCCTGAAAAAGCCCGCGAAACGGGCGAAACGTCGAAAATTTTAGTCTTGCTTTTCCATTTTTAATTTATATCGTCGGATATTTATCATTTTACTATATATATATATATATATATATATATATATATATATACCATGTAAATAAAATGATATAAATCCTCTGTTCGCCTCCATTTTCGTAAATATAAGACAGTGTTCCTATCAACGGTTTTAATGTACACGCTCCACTGAAGAACGCGTGTTTTGCGAATTTTCATT
This sequence comes from Euprymna scolopes, assembly GCF_053919585.1. NCBI lineage: Eukaryota > Metazoa > Mollusca > Cephalopoda > Sepiida > Sepiolidae > Euprymna > Euprymna scolopes. The sequence continues at coordinate 106,995,343 of NC_136494.1, read as the reverse complement.
TGTTTGTGGTAAAATATTGGCAGTACTAATAATAGCAATAAAACCAACAACAAAATATTAAGGCAAAGCTTTTGAGTGATGCCTGCCCGAATCTCAAGGACTATTAGCTGATAGTATATAATCAAATACTTGATTACACAACGGTTTAACGCGTTAGGAATTCTTGATTATTCAGCTCAACTCAAGGAATACATATCCTGACTGGATCCCCTGATAAAAATGCGTGATATTGATAAAGTTCGAAACTTTGCCAAATCCCAGAGAAAACATTACTGATCATGTTGCTCTTTCAAGCGTAGTTTTGTTTAGCTGGGATAAATCTCAGTAATTATATTAAGTCCGTGCAGAAGTTTTTATGGATTTAAAATTTCATCTTAAAAATGAAAAACTGTTTTGAACATCTTTATTCACTGCAGTAATAACTATTGTTGTTTATAACTTGACTTTTATCTGTCAATGAGCTTAGAAATACATCTACACTATTAATAAAATTCTAAATGTTTATTTATTTATGTGTGTATATATACCAATAAAACTTTCGAACGGGTGCACCGAATAGAAATTTTTTTCCCCCCTGAAAGGTGTGAGTCCCTAGATTGTCCTTAACTATATATGGTTCGTAACGAACGACGCCGTATCACATAAAAAGCCCGAAATAAGGGTTTGGGGGCCGTTTCGTTTTAGTCGAAAAAGTTACCTGCCCATATCAACGGAATTTAGCACTGTCTGTACGCAGTCGTGGTCATGATTTGTAGTGCAATGGATAACGCATCTGACTACAGATCAGAAGATGCCAGGTTCGAATCTTGTCAAGTTCGTAACAATTTTAACCATTATTTCATCCAACGTTTACTAATCCTTACTCTTAGTTAAGGTATTCTTGTTTTTTTCAGTGATTTTGTTTTGTGCATATGGAAATTTCCCATACCCCGAGTTCACAGGGTAAGCGTTGATGGTAAGACGATGTTGAGTGTACTTGATCTTGAGCGTACTCGTATTGTGTTTGACTCGGCGTTGTGTGTGCCGACGTGGCGCAGCCGCTAGTGTGAAATATGAATCTAACAGATGGTCAATCTCCTCTTGTGATGTTAACCTGAGGCCATCTAAATAGTTTTGTAATTATCGAAATAAAGGATAATTATCGCATGATGATGAGTCAAGATTTTCTAACCAATTTCTTTTAGGATATCTTTGGTAAGTAGCGATGTGTGAGAACGAGCCTTATCAACATGGAAAATGATCCAAGTTCTGTATACTAAAGAACGTCGTTTTCACATCAATATAGAGTGAAAATATTGTACAAACATATGAATGATGCTTTAATAATCTAAAATAAAGTTATGAATCAATCGTGGTGATATGTTTTAATATGTATTTCAGTTGAAAGTGATCTGATGAACTCGTAATTCTTGTGCCCCTCCGGCGTAAATACCTCGACTTACACGACAAGCAGCTAAATTCCATCCCTTCGGCGCAGAGTTCCATAGATGCTGGAAACCCTCTACTAAAATAGTTTCTTCTCTCAGACTGCTATACTCTAGAATTTCATTCCTGTCTCCTGTTTCCCTGGCTGTACTTATATGCAGAAATTTAAATGTAATGTGAACAAACATCTTGTTTCTCAAATGCCTACATAGTGTCCCTGTAGATATGACACCAAACAGTAGTCTCTTGCGTTGACATGGCAATATGCTTTGATTGTGGTGGTAAGAGTATAAAAAATTCTGAAGTAATAATAATATATATAATAATATAAATTACAATCGTTTAAAATTCCTCTACTACAAATCAGCAAAAACTTTTGCACCGGCCTGATGAATACCTAAATGTTTTGTTGTCTGACTGGAATTATTTTCCCGGTGTACTAATTCGCAAAAAGTAAAAAAAAAAAAAAAAATGAATAATAATGATAATGTCGTTCATCAAATTCCGTCTGTGTTTGTTTACAGTATCACGTCAGCTAATATTTGGACTTGATGATGAATGCCCTGGAAAGATCACTTCTAATTAATGTTTATTTTTTAAAATAAAGAAATGATTTGCGGCTATTTTAAATTATACCTCTTCTTTTATCGTAAATTGAACTTATTAATAAGAAAAAATTAAAATAAAACGGTGAAGTCCACTCGAGCTTGAACAGGGGATCGTTCGATTTGTAATCGAATGCCCTACAACTATATATAGCATACTCCTAAACAATGTCAATAAAACCGGGTGGATTTAATAAACAAAACTATGAGTTGCAAATTTTAGTCGACTTCTTTCGTTATTTATTTCGTTATTTAGGTTGGTGTAAAAATAATGTCGTTTTTTAATATGGAGTTAAACGTTAAAAAAGACATTAGTTTTTGCACCAACCAAATATAATATTCAACTATTTTTTGTTTTCATAACCATTTCGCCATTTTGAATATCATTTCAACTTCTTTTTCTAGTTTTATTTTCGAAGATGTGCAACTTGCATCTCTACAAGGGTTTGTATCCGTCGGTTTGTCAGGTTTTAGTTTGAAAAAAACTTTTTAATTAGTAAATAAACATATTTTAGATGTGTCTCAGGATCACTGCTAGAGTCTCTGTCCGTTTATTTGAAATTGCATTTTCTTCAGTCTGTCACTCTTATGTTCGAATAGAATTTTCTTTTAGCAGTCATGCTGGAAGTAAGATTCTCATCCATTTGTCATACTTGTATGCTTAAAATAGAATTTTCATGTTGTCTGTCATGTTTGGATTAGCATTTTCTATTACCTGTCACATTTTTTTTTGTTTTAATCTCTATCTAATGCTCTGTCATAATTTTATGTTTCAGCCAGAATTTTCCATGGTCTGTCATACTTTTATACTTGAATTAGCATTTTCCATGGTCTACCATACTTTATACTTGAATTATCATTTTCCCTGATCTGCTATAGTTTTAGGCTTGAAATGGCATTTTCCATGCTCAATTACACTTTTACGCTTGGTCATATTCTATAGTCTGTTATACTTTTATGCTTGAATTAACATTTTCTATGGTCTGTCATAGTTTTATGTTTGCATAATTATTTTCCATTGTCCGGTATACTTTAATGCTTGAATTAGCATTTCCTATGGTTTGTAATACTTTTATGTATGCATTAATATTTTCCGTAGTTTGGCATACTTTTATGCTTAAATTAGCATTTTCTGTGGTCTGTCATATATTATACTTGTGGTCTGTCATGTTTTATACTTGAATTAACACTTTCCAGAGTCTATCATACTTTTATGTTTGCATTAGCATTTTTCTTGCTCCGTCATCCCTGGCCTGTCACATTTTTATTTTTGCAGTATGATTTTCATGAATTTGTCACGTTAAACTTTGAAATAACATTTCCATTGCTAACTGTGGCGATCGAATGGACGTATCCAAAGCAAATCCACCGTTGTTTTCCCTGTTGTCTAATTTTATTTCACTCTCCTTCGCAATTGATTACTCGCGTCCAAAACATTACGATTGCCAACCATGCTCATCCCTCCTCTCCTAACATTGCCGCCATCATCAGCTTCATTATCGCCGACGTCAACCGCTCACCATGCCTCTAATACCATCGACATTAATGCCATTATGAGCGCCGCCATGAAAATCTTAAACCTACCGGGTCCGATTGAAACCAGAGCATTATTATAATTTCCTATTTATAATTATGTGCGTTCCTGCTAAGCTCACATTCTCCTTATCTCCCCCTTTATCTCTCTTTGATACCCCCTCCTATATCTATCTATCTATCTATCTATCTATCTATCTATCTCTCTCTCTATCTATCTATCTATCTATCTATCTATCTGTACGTTTGTTCCTGTGTATATATTTTTGTTGGTTATTTGACGTCAGTGGGCTGAAAGTTGTGCACAATCTTTCCGTACGCCAAGCTAAAAAAAAAGAAAAAGAAAAAAGGAATCTACACACTTATATAAAAGTCACATTATGTGTGTGAGTTCCTTCTTCATAGGTTCCGAAACG